>NW_005871101.1:1878818-1880835 GCF_000147115.1 Myotis lucifugus | reverse complement strand
GCTCCTAGGGCAATGGAAACTAAAGAGAAAATAAACAAATGGGACTACATCAAAATAAAAGCTTCTGCACAGCAAAAGCAACCATCAACAAACAACAAGAAAGCCCACTGCATGGGAGAACATATTTGCAAATGTTATCACTGATAAAGGTTTAACCTGCAACATTTACAGGGAACTCATACAACTTAATAAAAGGAAGATAAATGATCCAATAAAAAATGGGCAACGGACCTAAATAGGTACTTTTCGAAAGAAGACAGAAGGAAGGCCAAGAGACATATGAAAACATGCTCAAAGTCACTAATTATCCAAGAGATGCAAATCAAAACGACAATGCGGTACTGTCTCACACCTGTCAGAATGGCAATCATCAACAAATCCACAAACGACAAGTGCTGGAGAGGATGCGGAGAAAAAGGAACCCTCGTGCACTGCTGGTGGGAATGCAGACTGGTGCAGCCACTGTGGAGAACAGTATGGAGTTTCCTCAAAAAACTAAAAATGGAACTCCCATTTGACCCTGTGATCCCACTTCTAGGAATATATCCCAAGAAACTAGAAACACCAATCAGAAAGGTCATATGCACCCTTATGTTCATAGCAGCACAATTCACCTAGCTAAGATTTGGAAAGCCTAAATGCCCATCAGCAGATGAGTGGATTAGAAAACTGTGGTACATCTACACAATGGAATACTACACTGCTATAAAAAAGAAGGAATTCTTTTTTTGCAGCAGCATGGATGGAACTGGAGAGCATTATGCTAAGTGAAATAAGCCAGGCAATCAAAGCAAAATACCACATGATCTCACTCATTTATGGAAAATAAAGAACATTAAAACCTGATGAACAAAAAGATAGATACAGAGGCAGTAAAGCATCGAACAGACTGTCAAATTACAGCAGGAAGGCTGGGGAGTGTTGGGGAGGGGGGGAAAGAGATCAACCGAAGGACTTGCATGCATGCATATAAGCACAACCAATGGACCCAAGACACTGGGGGGGTGGGATCAGGGTATGCGACAGTGAGTAGGGGAGGCTGCGGGAAGGTCAATGGGGAAAAAAAGGAGATATATGTACTACTATGTGTAATACTTTAAACAATAAAAAAAGAAGAAAAAATATATATTTTTTAATTAAAAAAAAAACAACCAATACCAATATCAAATGCTAGCAAAGATGTGGACTACAGGAACTTTTATTCACTGTTGGTGGAAATTGCAATGGTACAGCCACTTTGAAAGACAGTTTGACAGTTGCTTAAAAAAACTAAACATACTCTTACCATATAATCCAGTAATCATGCTCTTTTAGCTACCCAAAGTAGCTAAAACTTATGTGCACACAAAAACCTAAATGTTTATAGAGCCTTAAACATAATCACCAGAACTTGGAAGTAACCAAGATGGCCTCCAGTAGGTGAAAGAATAAGTAACTGTGGTACATCCAGACAACAGAATATATTTCAGCATTAAAAGGAAAGGAGCTGCCGAAACCGGTTTGGCTCAGTGGATAGAGCGTCAGCCTGCGGACTGAGGGGTCCCGGGTTCGATTCCGGTCAGGGGCACATACCTTGGTTGCGGGCACATCCCCAGTAGGGGGTGTGCAGGAGGCAGCTGATTGATGTTTCTCTCTCATCGATGTTTCTGACTCTCTATCCCTCTCCCTTCCTCTCTGTAAAATATCAATAAAATATATTTAAAAAAAAATAAAAAAATAAAAGGAAAGGAGCTATCAAGCCATGAAAAAAAAAAACAGAGGAAACTTAAATGCATATTATTAAATGAAAGAAGCCAATATGAAAAGTCTACATATTGTAGGACTCCAACTATAGGACATTTTGGAAAATGCAAACTATAGAGAGAGTAAAAAGATCAATGGTTACCAGTGAAACTATTCTGCATGATGGATTCACGCCATACATTTGTCAAAACCTATAAAATGTACATAACCAAGAGTGAACCCTAATATAAACTACTAGAGGCCCAGTGCACGAATTCATGCACAGGGGGCGGGG
>NW_005871101.1:1875274-1877845 GCF_000147115.1 Myotis lucifugus | reverse complement strand
GCTCAATTTCACTAGGAACTAAACCTTTAAAAATAGTATATATTTAAGTCAACCTATAGAATGAGAGAGGATATTACAACTATATACTTGATAGGATGCTTGTTTCCCAGATAATATAAAGAACTCTTACAACTCAATAATAAAAAAATAATTGAATTAAGAAATGGGCAAAAGATTTGAATGGACATTTTTCCAAAGAAGAGCTACAAAAGCCAGTAAGTATGTGAAATGATGCTCATCATCATTAATCTATAATAATAAAAGCATAATATGCTAATTAGACCGGACAGCCAAACGACCTTTCGGACATCATTTTGGATGTCCTTCCAGACAAAGCCATGGTGGTGGGGGCCAAGGCAGAGGCAGTTAGGGGTGGTCATGCAGGCAGGCAGAGTGGTTAGGGGTGACCAGGCAGGCAGGCAAGCGGTTAGGAGCCAGTGGTCCCAGATTGTGAGAGGAATGTCCGACTGCCAGTTTAGGCCTGATCCCGCGGGGTCAGTCGGACATCCCCTGAGGGGTCCTGGATTGCGAGAGGGTGCAGGCCGGGTTGAGCCCCCCCCCCACACCCCCTCATGCACAAATTTTGTGCACCGGGCCTCTAGTCATTACATAAATGCAAATCAAAACTGCAATATGATACCACTTCACATCCACTAGGATGGCTATACTTAAAAAGACAGGCAATAACAAGTGTTTATGAGAATGAAGAGAATGAACCTCATACATTGCTCTGGGAATGTAAAAAGGTGCAGCTGTTTTGGAAAATAGTTTGGCATCTCCTCAAATGTTAAACATAGAATTATCATATGACCTAGAAATTCCATACCTGGTTATGTACCCAATATAACTGAAAACAGGTGTTCAAACAAAAACTTGTCCACTAAAGTTCAGAAGCACTATTCACAGTAGCAAAAGATGGAAACAACCCAAGTGTCCATCAACTGATGAATAAAAAAACAAAATGTAGCATATCCCATACAATAAAAAGTTATTCAGCAATAAAAAGAAATAAAATATTAATACCTGCTATATGGATGAAACTTGAAAATATTATACTAAATGAAAGAAGCTAAATACAAAGACCATATATTGTATGATTCTATTCATAATTCATGTGAAATGTCCAGAATAGGCAAATCCATAAAAATGAAAGATTAGGACTGCATGGGGCTGGCTGGAGGGAGAATGAGGAATGACTGCTAATGTGTATGGGGTTTCTTTAACCTCTAGGTTAAAATGTTCTGACATTGGATAGTGTTGAAGGTTGCACAACTCTGCATATACTAAATACCACTGAAATGTATGCTTTAAAAGGGCAAATCTTATGGTATATGAATTATGTCTCAATAAAGCTTTTGTAAAAGTAACTCTAATTGGGTTGGCAAAAACTCAATAGCTAGTGAGTGGTAGTTGTTATTAAGCTATCCCACAGATTCCGGAGGATTATAAGCATACTTACCATTTCTAAGAATTTGTACAGTGGAGTTAAATAAATCAGGTAAATGCTGGATTTGTGTTTTAAAACTTGAAAGTCTATATAGCTGAGGTCCCTAGCTATTCCACAAAGATTACTGTTTGATTTATTGTTTGGCAAAGCTTACTGTATTTTGCTTAGCAATGTGGTTCTTTTGACAGAATCTATAGAGCTAAGAATGTGCAGAAGAATTAAATTCAGGCTTATTCCCTCAAGTCCTATGGAAAATTTAAATAGCCAGTTTTCACAATAGCTCATTTAAAAAAACTCTTTAATCTTCATTGAGCATAAAGCCATAAAACATAGCCAAATTAAGTGAAAGTTTTCTCCCCCCTGGATCTTTTATTCAAGAACATAATTGAATGACTGATCAGCCATGTCTATGAGCTGGTCACCTTTAGCAAGCCTCAGGTGGAATGTCTATCCACAGTTTGCATCTACTCACCCCATTGTCTCACTTCCTGTTGCTAGGATACCACTTTTTGCTCTCAATCTATGGTAATATGAAAAATTGATTTCTAGTCAAGTTTGTACTCTACATGGCCTTAGGAAAAGAAGAAGAAAACAAGGTCCATGCTCCCAGAAAACAGCTTCCACAATGACTTTAAATCTCTGGCAACAATTCTAAACACTCATTTATTTAAAAATTGAAAAAAACCTTATTTTGTCATTAAATTTCAAGTTTTAGCTTTGTGTATTAGCTTGTCCCTAAGTGGAAGAGGAGGTCAAGAAACTTTTTGCCTCCTAACATGGCTGACTCATCTTGTCTCAGAGACAAAACCTCCAGGGCGCAGGAAAAGTCCCCCATCAGAGAAGGTTAATTTTCTCCTTATTCCTTAGGGCTCCCGGGTTCAAAACTAGAAACTGACACCATCAATTTTCCTGACTTTCAAAAGTGATAGAAATTAGAAGGTTTAAAAATTGGTATTATTTTTATTCCAAATAATTCAATTGAGTATTGTGTATGAAACACCCTCTATATGTCTATTCATACACACATATAAACTTATTCACTTCTCCAAACCCACTTCCTTTCTTCTCAGATTTACTTCAGAATTTCCCAGGCCTGCGACTCACCTGGGATCCAAGCCCCACCC
>NW_005871101.1:1827292-1829691 GCF_000147115.1 Myotis lucifugus | reverse complement strand
TCTTGGCAGCAAAAGTCCCACTGATAATATCAAACGGAGTCATAAAGTTTTCTGTCGGACTATCAGTGTACATGTATACATTAAAAATAAAGGTATTTTTCATCACCATATACTGTGTTTTTGTCACTCGAATGAATTTTATTATTTCTTCAAGGTTCTTCACATACGTACACCTTAAGAGATATCAAGTAGGTGTAACATGTTCTCAAAAAATTAGGGTTGGCATGCAGAAGAATTTTGAGTCAGAGATTTTGCTGGTTTTGGCACGCACTCACAAAAAGGTTGTCCACCCCTGGTATAGTCAATACTGTAACAACTGTATAGTGACAGATAGTTACTGAACTTATTGTGGTACTTTACAAGGTATATAAATGTTGATTCACTAAGTTGTACACCTGAAACAATATAATATTGTATATCAACTATACTTAATATAATAAAAAGTAGTTTGGTGGTGTGGCTCTGGACAAGAAGAAAGTACAAGTCTTTTTCTTTCTCTCAAAGCATACATTTCTCAAAGAAATGTATCACTGAGAATCTTAGCTCTAACACTTGTGACATGAGCAATGCTATTTCTTAGACTATACTTATAAGCTTTAGCCCTGAGTATTTGATAGTCTATTCTTCAGTCTTTTTGTTTAGGGTCCCATTATCTCTTCCAAATAGTCCTCTTCTGTGAACACTTGACCTAGGCCTGGTCCTTTCCCATAGACCACATCTGGTCCAGAGGAGACACTGGTGCATTCCTGCATCTGTGGAAACACCTCTCATTGTTTTGCTGGAGGTCAACTGCCCCAGCCAGTGCCTGTAGCCTTAGTTTCTCAAGGATGAGCCACTCATGCAGGAAACTTCGACTTCTGTCCTAGAAATAGGTAGTTAACGAAGGCTTACAAACTGGAACCTGGGCACCTCTTGTACAAGCTCTGCAGATTGTAAACATCTCACCTTGGAAAGCGGGACTATTTGGCTCCTTTTAGTTTTGTTTTGGGAACCTCAGCTAAAAAGGGAGTGAAAAAATCCTATTGTAAAAGCTTGTTTCATGCATAAAAGTATAGGAGTAATGAAATAAGGACTGCTCCATGCTGTGTCTAAAAAGCAGAGGGCCAGCTCCCATGATTGACTTAATTACAGCAAAGATGTGTGCCAGACAGCCTCTATTAAACTAGCTCGTGGGTCTCTGGCAGGAAAAGAGAAAGGCTTGGAGCCAACTGAACGGGCATCATTGTAAGAAAGGATTGCCTAGCAGAAATTTGCAAACATTTACACAAAGGCAATGAGCACTGAAGTCAGACCTTGGTTTAAATTCTTATTAGGAATTCATTAGCTGTGTACTCTGTTTAGCACTCTAAGCCCTTGGTTTTCTAGTTTGTAAAAGGAAAATAATAGCTATCTTGAAGGATGGCTGCAAAGATTAAATGAGTTGTGTGAAGATTCTAAATCAGAGGCCCTCAGTGAGTTGTAACCACCATCACCATTCCTCCTCAGCCCAGAGTCCCTGCTTTCACCCATTAATTCCACTCTTCCATGGAGACAGCTTGTGGTCAGCCATCTCTTCCAGGCTTTCCTGCATACTCTTACACTCTCCTTATGGTGGAGGTGCTTCCAAAGTATCTATCGTGGCACTAACAACACTTACCTCAAATTGTCCCCGAGTTTGCCTCCCCCACTAGAACTGTGCGGTCCTTGAGTGCGGAGAGCACATCTAACTCATTCATAAGCTTTTAGGACAGGCCCAGACAGAACAGAAATCAATGACGCACATTTGTAGCATGTGTACTCTGTAATTCACACCATCTGGACTCTGGAGAGAGCAGTGGTATGTTAATGGTCCCCTCCCTTGGGAGAAATATATTCAATCAATCATAATTGAGATTCCCTGATTCCTAGCCTGGTTCTTTGAATCAGAACTTCAGAGCAGGAAATAGCTTCAGAGAATTTCTCTCATGGGGAGAGGGGAGCTTGTTTTAAAAAACATTCAACAGAGAATCGAAGATGGCGGCATAGGTAAACACCGGAGACTGCCGCCGTAAACAACCACTTCAAAAATACAACTAAAAGACGGAACGGACATCAACCAGAACCACAGGAAGGCTGGCTGAGGAGAGACTCTTCAACTAGAAGGAAAAACAACAGCATTCCAAGGCTCAGAGGAGGCGCAGTGTGGAAAATTTAAAGGTACGGTGGTGCGGTGGTGAGGTGGTGCGCGCGCAAAGCGGGCTGGTGGCTGAGGGCGCGGTTGTCGTTTCAATCAGGAGTGAGTCTCAGACTCTGGGCTACAGATCCGGGCGAGTCTCTATGAACACAGGACTCAAACGGGAGAAGCAGGACTGTCTGGCTACGGTCCCTCCGAGGTTTGCAGCGGATAGCTGAGGACAGAGAGACAGAGCCCCTGGGACGAA
>NW_005871101.1:1817846-1825848 GCF_000147115.1 Myotis lucifugus | reverse complement strand
GGGGGGGGGGGAAAGAGGAACAAATGTAATCTGACAATAAAAATTTAATTAAAAAAAAAAAAAGAAAACATATAGAAGCAAAATAAATACATTCAAAACTCAAAAAAAAAAATTAATTTCTCTAAAAAAAAAAAAATTCAACATTATACAATTATATTTGGAAAATTGAATATTACTTTGTTGTTATAGAATAGAAAGCCTGACAAAACCTTGGCTGATAGGGCATATATAGGCATCAGCCACATCCTGGGGATGAAAATCAGAACTGGGGCAGGGAAACATGAGGTACCTGTTTATCAAAAGGAGGTGAGTTACTAAAGTTTGACAAATACTGGTCTATTTCCAAACCCTTCTTTACATACAGAAGTGAGGCCAGAGGGGTGAAGAGGTATCCAAGGTCACACAGCTATGAGGTAGCAGAGGCAGGACATACACTCAACTATGCTCCCCCACTGACTGCATCATGGCTTGGCCTCGGCCTTGTGTGAAGTAGTGGTAGACCTAGGGTGGCGGGGCACTGGTTGAAGACATAGAGGTGGTGGCATGGTGTGATCTTGGGCAAGCCAGTTCGTCTGAGACCTGGTTTCCTCATATGCAAAATGGGGAAGAAACAAGAGAGGAAAAAGTGCTTTATAAACTGCAACATATTAAAGGTGGCCCTTCTGGCCTTTAAGTCACCCAGCTTATAAAAACAGCAGCACACTAAAGCTCTTCAGCGTAACCCCAAACAAGGATTTCCAAAGTAGGACAATCAGTGTTAACCAAAACACTGAGTACATTAGAATCAGGGTTAATGGTATAAGTAGTATAACATGGGGAAAAGAAAGGTAAAATTAGATCTACTTAAGTTGCAAACCATGGTCAACTCCAAATAGAACAGAGATCTAAATCTAAAAAAGGGCAATCACACAAACACTAGAAGAAAACATGAATGAATTCAGTAACATGAAAATGAGGAAAACTGTTCTAACAGCTCAAAATCCTTAAGTAGTAAGAGTAATAAATTTAATTGCATAAAAGAATTCTGCTATATATAGCAACAAAACCAAACCAAAATCACCATAAACTTGGGGGAAATACAAATGACCAATTGAAAGAGAATCTGCAAGTTAATCATAGGCGAGTGTTTAACAGCCTTAATACAGGAGCTTTAAAAAATAAAAAGAATCCCATAAAAAATATCCTATAGATATAAGCAGCCCACAGAAAAAGAAATACAGATGGCTAACCCATCTAGGTACCTGAGGTATTGACATTACCACTTTCAGGTTACACTCCCACCTCAAGAGAAATGCAAAGACTATCCCGAAAGCCATGTCTCACCTATCAGACCAAAAAACTCAAATTAAACCAAAACTCAAACTGGACAATATAACCTGTTGGTGAGTCTGTGGGAAAGTAAAATGATCAAGTTCCCATGAAGGTTGCCGGGAGCCAGTCCACCCTTGCTGCTTAACACAGTCACTGCAGGGAAGAAACATCTACACAGCTTATGTTTCAAGGGACCTGGCGTATATGACCTTGCTCCTTCAAGGGACCTTACTCCCCCTCTTAAGCGCTATGTGTTTTAACCAGGACCATCTCCCCGAGAAAGGTTGTTTCCCCAGGTTAGGGGTTAACAGGACTAAGGAAGAGAATAAATTAGTGAATCCCCCTAGTGTTACAGAAATACCATGTACTACTTATGAAGAACTTGGACTAAGACTGTTGGCAATAAATTTGGGACTTGTTGGGTCCACATCCCCAGGGTCTGCCCACCAGGGAAAGCACCAAAGCCTATACCCCTGGAGACCCACCGAGACAGGGCAGTCCCAGGGAAGGCAAGCAGCGGGGCTGGGAAGACATAACCTTTACTGGGTAGGATAATCTCCTTCAGTCACTTCCTTGTAGCTTATCAGTAGAGCAATAGAATAGTGACCTTGGAATAGCCCTTATAATGGAACAGAGATTAACCTAGACAAGATTCAAATCAACAGAACTAGATAGAGACAGGATTATGGAAATGAAACTAGGAACTGTAGGTTTCCTGAAACATACCATGATGTAATTATAGAGGCATGCTTATGGGGTCAAATAGTAATAGATGTAATAGAATAGAGAACCCAACCATGCTGATCAACTGAACGCTGCCTCCTTGTCATTCCTTCTTCACCGACTCCGTCCACACCTTTGGGAACCCCTGGATCTGCTGGGGTTGGCCCCCAACAGAAGGGAAATGGCAATATCTATTTAAATTACACATTCCTTTCTTTTGATAGGAGTTTCACTTTTAGCATTCCACTCCAAAAATTTAATGGCAAATATAAAGTATCTGCATGAGGCTTTTAATTAACACTTGGAGTGCGGGTGAATTTCCCGCCAAAATATAAGATGGCTCTGTCTTTTGGTTTTGTTCCATCCACCAAAAGGGTGGATTACAAACAAATATTTGGTAATACGCAGTTACAATCGGCCCGAGTTTACACGTTTCCCGCACTCCACCGCAAATCTATATGAACCGAGTTAAAGACGGCTCCCGCGGAGTACGCGCAATTCACGCGAGCCGACTTAACTTGTTTCCCGCACTCCAAGTGCACTATTTATAGGGGCAGCAATTTGGAAACTCAAATGACCATCAGTAGGGAACTGGTTGAATAAACTATGGTACAGCCAAACAGGAATGAAAAAGTAACGTGAAGTGGATACATAAGAATGGCTAATAAAAAAAATGGATATAAATGGATTTACACCATGGCTGGTGGACATTTGTAAAGTCAATTTCGGAAATCCTGGGAAAAATTCCACTAGCTATAAGCTATTTAAATACTGCTTACAGAAACTGTCATGTAAACAGCACATATTTAAATACAAGACAAAAACTTAACAGTGTGTTACATTTTTTATTCACCGATAAAAATCCATTTCTAGATGTTTCTCTTGGTACACTTCATATGTTTTATTAATAAGCAAAGGCCTATATAAGGTGCCTTCACCTAGTCCTCAGATTCAGACCCATCTTCATCTTGACTAATCTGGAAGTAACGCAGTTCATACGTCTCCTTGTCAGATGCAACCACACGAAGCCAATCACGAAGACTATTCTTCTTGAGGTATTTCTTGGTAAGGTATTTCAAATATCTTTAAAACAGAAACATGAATTTCATTAAGAAATACAATACCTACTATGTAAAGGCTTATTACATGAAAGACGTGCACTATTACCTTCACCTTTCAGGTTCCCAATACCCCCCAAGATACTCTGTATTAACCATTGTGCAAGATTGCTAAGGATACAAATAAAGTAGCCTCTCGACCCCAATTACAATCAGTTTATACTCTACAAAACCCTTCTCCCAACTCCTTAAAATGAGTATTCTTATGTCAGAAGCCAATATGCAGGAGAGCAGCTTCCTCTTCGATTTTACTGTCACAATCAGATTTCTAAATTTACAATTTCATTCTTCAAATGCACCACGTACTAAAATATCAACATTCCCTTCACCACCACCATCTCTAATCTCAATCCCATGTTGCATCAACTAGAGGCAACCTGTCAACAGGTTCCACTTACAAGTGGAGATTACCCACAGCCTTGAAACTAACACCTGGCTGGTATTAACAGCTTCCAGCCTGGTTGAATTTCATCACCAGCTTCTGCCTTTCTACCCTTTGTTAATACTGCTCCCTTTGCCAGAAATACCAAGCCCCACTGGCAACACTATGTCATTCTCAGTTTTCTGCTAATTCTTGTTGCCCTCCCTATCTCTTTTAATACTGTCATTATAGCCCTAACGGGTTTGGCTCAGTGGATAGAGCATCGAGCCTGCAGACTCAAGGGTCCCCGGGTTTGATTCCGGTCAAGGGGCATGTACCTTTGGTTGCGGGCACATCACCAGTGGGAAGTGTGCAGGAGGCAGCTGATCGATGTTTCTCTCTTTATCGATGTTTCTAACTCTCTATCCCTCTCCCTTCCCTCTCTGTAAAAAAATCAATAAAATATATTTTAAAAAAAAATACTGTCATTATAGGATCACATTTTATACTATTTATCTGCATGTCTATAAGATCCCCAAGGACAGGTATTTCCTTTCATCTCCAAATCCCTAGTGATTAGTTTATATACAAACTGGACCACATGGCCTATGTTTCACTGGACAGGGGCCTGGACATAACTTCACAGTAAATTACACTTACTGTCAACCAGCCTAAGTAACTGGCACTATCACTAAATATATATCCATTCATATAGGCTTTATTAAAGTTCAAAGCACTTTGCTATATCTCAATGACACCAACAACATATCTATTCTTACACATGAAGAGAGCACACTGGGATTACATATTCCATAAAACATTCCACAATTACCATAACTTCACTAAAATATTATGGAAAACAAATACTAACCTTTTAGAGAATTGTTTCTCAGAAACAACTGTGATTTTATTCTTGAAGCGTTCAATGTGAACAACATTCCCCAGATTTCCAGTTTTCCCATTGACTTTAACCTTCTCCCGTAGAAACTGTTCCTATTTTAAAACAGAAAAAAAAATGCAAAACTAGGGAAGAAAACCCTAGATATTCACTAGGGAAGGTGCCCTAGGAATAGAGCTTAGGTTAAAATCAAATATTATACACTCAGTAATTATTAAGAACTCTACATCGATAAGAAACAAACTGAGCAGAGTGATACTTACAAAATTTGCAGAATCAAAAATGCCATCTTCTACTGGATGGGTAAGGTCCAAACCAAACTTCCAGGTTGTCCTCTTAGGCTTCTTGACTTTCTGTTACAGAATGTCAGCATAATCATGACTCTCGAAAACAACTTAGTCACTTTATTTACAAACTTTAAAAATCTATCAGTGCAATGATGTACACCGTGTACCACGAGATTATATTAAACTGTGTAAAATTCTAAAAAAACTGCCGAACACCAATCTGGTTATTCCTTTGTAACCAGGCTGCCGGAAGGAGGGCACACCCCCTTAACTTAATGAAAATCCGTCCTACAAGTTGTCTCCCAAATGCAAAACTCGAAGGTGGAAAGGATATGGTGAGCTACTGTTCGTTTCCTTCATTAGAAGAGTCTAGTTTTACGACTGGGAAAGATTACAAGGACCCACCCACTTCCTACAACAAGTGGAAGCTAGCAACACCCACCCTGGCGTCGGAACCTCTAACCAGGCACACTGTTCAAATTACCAAGGAAAGTCTCACAGCCTTGATCTTCCAGACCACGGATGCCCATTTAAACCACCAGGCGCCTTCCTAGGGCCACCCCCACTGCAGATGGGGAGTAACAGTGTACCGCCTACCAGTGATGGCCAATCTATGACACGCGTGTCAGAGGTGACAGGAGAACTCATTTTTTTGGTTGATTTTTCTTTGTTAAATGGCATTTAAATATATAAAATAAATATCAAAAATATAAATCTTTGTGTTACGATGGTTGCAAATATCAAAAAATTTCTATATGTGACACGGCACCAGAGTTGAGTTAGGGTTTTTCAAAATGCTGACACGCCGAGCTCAAAAGGGTCGCCCTCACTGTGTCAGAGCCACCCTTTCTGCCCACACAATTCTACCCTCTGCTGCTACAGGTGAGAAGCAGGAGGGCGACCTTTAGCCTGGCAAATATTGTTTAATTTTAAAAACATGTATAACTTAAGTTTTGCAGACCCAACACGTTCAGACCAACGCCACGTAACAAGGTTACACCAGTGAAGGGGTGCTATGGCCACTAACCATTCAGACAACGTAGTGAAATAGAGAAATGAGCATTTATCAGAGGATGACACTTGCACATCACACCGCCCAAATGGACACCGAGCTGGCTTTCCTAGGCAGTCGAGGAACCTGAGCCCCAAACCTGCACTTAGTTCAGGAGATGCCAACCCTTTCTGTCCGGCGGAGCAGAACCCACCCGGGGGCTTATGGCGCTCAGACGTCACCGGTTTGTATCCGACCCAGCAGCGCCACCCGGGATTTGTTTAGATTTCCGACACACGCCTGGCTTCCAAGTGCTCTCTGGGCCGACTTTCCACACCTCCCTGGCTCCCTTCGTGGTAAGTAAACCCAGATGTCTGAAGCACATGCCTTTCCTATTTGCCCAACAATTGTGACCTGTGCCTTTAACGCAACTCCTTCGTGAGAACAAACCTCTCCCGCACCTCAGTTCTAAAGTTCTCTCTGGACCCGGGGCTCCCGCCGCGCTCCGGCCGTCAGAGCCTCCGACACCCCCTTCCTCCAGGGCGCTGACAGACTGGGTGGCACCGACGTGACCCAGCGCGGGGAGGAAAGGAATGGCCACACGCGGCCTGCGCCGCCTCCTCCCTGCGCTCGCCGGGCCCCCCAAGCCACGGCCGGGCCCAGCTCTACTCCAGACCACGTGTCGGTCACCTCGGAAGGCCTTAGCCTTAACCTTTAGCTGTTTTCCTGGCGCAGCCTAGTCCCCCACTTCCCTTTATCCCTAAGGAGCCAACCCCAACTCTCCAGATGCCTAAGCGGCCTACTTGGGGGAAGACGACCGCGGCCAGACCGCGCTCACTCACCGGCGCCATCTTGCCGGCAGTCCGTGCGATCAGAGAGAAAGCGGGGGCGTCGGCACGTATTTATAGCCGAGCGTGTGCGTCATGCGCCGGGACGTAAGCTCTGCGCCGGCCGGAAGAGAAGTAAGGGAAGAACGCGGAGGCCGGTAACCCAGGAAACCGGTAACCCAGGAAACCGAGGGCGTGTCAGGGAGCGCAGGCAGTCAGGGCTCCTGGGAGCGCCCTCCAGCGGCGGTGTTGGAAAGGACTCGCGGTGTTCGGTAAGACGCTGGCTCTGCACCGATTACACACACGCACACCCCAGGGGTGTAGGTCTCATCTTTCACTAATCGCCTGGATCTGCTTTCCATTCAGAGCAAGGCATTGTCTCACGTACCTTTGAGATCTCCTGTCTTCTGTAATTATAATCCTCCAGCAAAAAAATTATTTCTATATCTATGTTTTATTTTCTAAATGACGGTTGAGGGAAATCAGTATTTCGGAAGACAAAATAAACTAGGTTTTCCAATAGAAAAAAACACACAAAAACACCTTTAAGTGAAAATCACTTGTTAGCACGTTGGGTGTGATTTATTCTACGTTATTATGGATTTTAGAAGAACCCTAGGATTCCTCACTTCCATTCAAAATGCCCCCAGTTAAAATTCAACGAATATTTTCCAAGACCTAACTACTAACATGTACAATGCACACGAGTGTAGATGGGTGGGGTGGTGACAGTGTTGATGACAAAAGGGAAAAAAATCGTTTTTGAACTTAGAAGAATCGTAAGCTGACGTCAGATTGTGAAAGTGGCATGCTTCTCAGAATTCTGTAGTATTTTTTGTGTATGTGTGGAAGTGAAACTATCATACAGGGCAGGGCAGGGATGGGACATAGACCTTTGTTTTTAATTTGGAGAGTGACCCTAAAAAGTGACAACTGTGTCTATCGTTTCTGGCAGCAATTAGTATAGTGGAAACTATGCTTTAATGAAGCATATGACGTGTAGGGTATAAATAGGGGTACTGAATTCTCAATAATCCATTTCAAGAAGATTTTTTGGTTCTTTGCCTCAAGAACCACAATAATTTCATTTCTTTTTCAAACATTAAGGGAGGAGGGGGAAGAGTAATTAGCATTTCCTTCTCAAGGGCTGCCCAGGCTGCAGAGAGAAAAGGACCCTTATAATATTGAATATTTGGGGGGGGGCATTAACTGAGGCATTTATTATTTTATTTTGCTTGTTTTTGGCAGCCTTTCATGTTCTGACAAAACACACACACACACCAAAACAAAAACGGAATAGGGAAGAACTATTAACCCATTTGTACAAAAGGAATCCTCAAAACAACATGTATTTCAAAATAACTAGCAATCTGAATATAATTGAAAAATTTTTTTCTTACTTAGGAAAAATACTTAAAAATATTAACTAGAAATGTGCAGATAAGATTAAATATTGTAAATAACTCAATTCTTCCCAAACTTTACA
>NW_005871101.1:1814692-1817370 GCF_000147115.1 Myotis lucifugus | reverse complement strand
TCAAATAGCATGAAAAAGCTGTAACCTAAAAATGTAGCTTAAAGTGTGCTTGGATTGGTAGTGCCAGGCAGAGGAAGCAAATGCAGATGCTTTCTGGAGAAATGAACTTTGAAGACAAGCACAAAGGATTCTCTGAGATACACTTGGAGAAATAGAGCTGACAATTTTTAAAATCACTAAATGACACAGGGACAAAAAAAAATCATGACACAGGGACGAAAAAAAGTCATCCATGAATGAAAATAACCTAATAAAAACCCTATAAAATCAAACTCAAATAAGAGACTATATATTGGATAGATATAAAGGGGGAAAGGCAAAATTTAGAGAAACAATGGCTGTATTCTTAGATTTAGGAAGCCAAATAAACCCCAGGCATAAAAATTTAAAAGAAAGTACACCTAAACATTTTGTAGTGAAACTCTACGAAAACACAAACACAGAATTATTTCAAAAGCATTCATAGAGAAGAGACAAAATATTTACTAATAGGAATTATGTTAACTGCTAACCTCACATTAGCACAATGGAAGCCAGAAGCAGAGGGATTATCTTCAAAGTGCTGAGAGAAAATAGCTATCTACCTAGAGCTATAAAGTCTGAAACTATCTTTCCAGAGATTAGATACATTTAAGATATCTATAATAATAAAAGCATAATATGCTAATTAGACTGGACATTCTTCCGGACATCCTTCTGGACAACCTTCCAGACGAAACCAGGGCTGTGAGGGAAGCCCGGGGCCCGGGTGCCAGAGGGAAGCCAGTGCCGGCAGCCCAGCCAGGGGAAGGAAGGTCTACTCTTGCACAAATGTCGTGCTTCGGGCCTCTAGTTTTTAGATAACAAAACTGGAAGTTTGCTAACAACAGATTCCCAGTAAAGGAATTCTGAAAGATGTATTTCAGGAGGAAGAAAAGTGATCCTAGAAAGAAAGGTTATATGGCAAAAGAAATGGCAAAGAAAATTGCTTTTTGTGAGTAAATCTAAACAAACACCAATTGTACAAAAAATAATAATTGTATGCCAAAATACAAGTTAAATTAAATGAATTCCTAGAAAAATACAACTTAGAATTTACACAAGAAGTAGAAAATCTGAATAGTCTTATATCTTTTAAATATATTGAGTTTTAAATTAAAACCTTCCTACAAGAAAGAAGCCCAGATAGCTTCACCAGTGACTTCTACCAAACATTTGAGAAAGCAATAATGCCAATTGTAACAAATACCTTTAATGCTCAAACTCACAATCTGTCAACTTACCTATTAATCCAGAAGAGGGGAGCATTTGCCCACAGTTTCCTGTCCCCCATTGGTCAGTGACTGTCCATGAGGTGTTGACTCCCTTATAGTTCCAGGTTGTACATGTGTGTATTTGTGGAGAGCTTCCCACAAACATCCCATGCCTCATGTCAGAGAAGCCATAGGGCAGTGGTCAGCAAATTGCGGCTCTTTGGCCCCTTGAGTGTGTCCATGAAGTTTCAATCGCACTGTACGTGCGTGCCCGCATGTGGTATTTTGTGGAAGAGCCACACTCAAGGGGCCGCAGTTTGCCGACCACTGCCATAGGGTAAAAGTTATACCTGCCCCAAACTGGTTGCTGTTACCTTCTTTCTCTTGAGTGGACACTTCAAAAGTACATTCTACATCACTTTATGGAAAATCCCAGCAGGATTAAGCCTCATTTGTTCCCCAGAACATTCTTTTTTGCTTTTGCTCCTTCCCAGTTTCACACTTCCCAGTTCCTTACTTCTGTTACCTGGGATCATTTTCTTAAACCAAATGCATGTGGCCAATAGGCTAAGAAACCAGTTTTACACACAATCCTTCAGTCATCAACTTATTTTATTAGGCCAGCAAACTTTGATACTAATACCTGAAAAGGACATTTTGAGAAAAGAATATTATCTCTTGCAAGCTCTTTCATGAAAGAAATATACACTATATATCATATGTATAGAATACTTTATATATATATTCTTTATATTTATAGATATATTACTAGCAATATGCTGTTGGGTGATAATGTATTATTTGTAGTTGTATATGTAATTGTATATGTATAAAATGTAAAAGAATCTAAATAATATAAATAATATGTGAACTTATTAAGATTGTCAGATGCAAAATTCATGTAAAGAAATCAAATGCATATTTATATTAGCAATACATTAGAAGATAAAATTTAAAGAAGATACAGTATCATTTTCAATAACATAATTATATCAAATGTCTAAGAAAAAAATAACAAAAGATGTACAAGACCTTTATGCAGAACTATAAAATGTAATTGAGAAAAATTAAAGAACAGATAAATGGAAAGACATTGGATTTGAAGACCCAACATAATAAAGATGCCAATTCTCCCCAAATTGGACTATAGATTCAATGTGATTATCAATTGTAGTTTAATTAATTTCCTTTTTTTCCCCTTCCTTTTCTTTTTTTAAACCAATTTGAAACTTTTTATAATTCAGATACCAGAATAGCCAGAATATACTTGAGGAAAATAATAAAGTGGGAGAACTTGTTCTACTGATTAAAATTTATTTATTTATTATTTATTTATTTTATTTACAGTTGAGGAGATTAAGATTTATTTTAATGACTAGAGGCCCAGTGCATGAAATTCGTGCACTGGGGGGGAGGGGGGGTTGTCCCTCAGCTCAGCCTGCACCC
>NW_005871101.1:1514555-1805375 GCF_000147115.1 Myotis lucifugus | reverse complement strand
ATATATCGCAAAATTCCAGTATAGTTGTCACTAATGTCCCCATTTTTTCTTGAATACTTAGCATGTAGTTTAAGTATGTTGATATTAAGGATTTTTTTATTTGCATGTATTGCAATTTGGGAAAATTCTGCAATATATTTTTAGGCAGTTATCTTTAAAATAATGAAACTTGAACTCTTAGCACAAACAGCCCTGAGAACAATGCATTCAAATTACAGCTCAACTAGAAATAATCTAATTGAGAAACCTTAAAAGTACAAAAACAAATTCTGAAAAAGTCGTAAATTAAAAAAAAAATTACCAACATTTGAGGCACTACCATACTACAGTACTTTTAAGACTTGGAAAGACTTTGTTAAAAAAACAAACATACAAAGCTGTGTGTGCACATGCACACACATTGTGCTATAATAATGAAACACTGTGTCCCTAATTTTATAGACTAAACATTTTATTGCAGCATCTATTAATGATATATCATGCTCTGGCTGCTGCAGAGTTTTGGTAACTGTTATAAAGCATTGGTAAGGAATTTTGTATCATCAGTGGAAACTGATTCAAGAGCGTGGTTAGCAACAATTTCAAGTGACTGACAGCCCTTGGAAGGGAGCAGGAAAGAAACATCATAATTGTGCTGCGAATGCTAAGTCAAAGTAGAAAAGATCTGATCTATTTCAGAAGGTATACAACTTTATAGCAAATAAGGTATAACAAAGCCTTCACAGTACAAAGAAAATGTTCTAGAAAGAAACACATATTCCACTTGTTAATACTGTATATCAACGATCTGCAACCAGTGTGTCACAAGAATTTTTAAAACATGCGATACTCGACTATTTGGTCAGGGGCACTGACCTCTTTTCCCTTAGATTGTCAAATGAAAAAAATGACAACAGCCAACACAACAATAGTTGTCGGTTGTGAATCAAAATTATACTTTTTTTTTAAAACCAGGTCAGCAAAAAATATATTTTTTGGTGTGCCGCAGAATTTTAGCAATTAGTTTATGTGTGCCATGAGATGATACAAGGTCGAAAATTGCTGTTGTGTATAAACTGGTGAAATGCCTGAAGACAAACATGGTGTATTACTGTAGAACCTTATCAACATGACAGTCTACATTTCACACATGGTAACTTGTGATATTTACCATTCGTTGCAAAAAAGTACAAATACTAGGAATCAACTTTGAACATCTCTGATGTCAAAAAAGAATGAAGTCACTTCTGTTTCATGTTAAAAAATGTTTCCTTGCTTCTTTTTAATACAATTTACAAAGCTTTACTAAATGAAATATTTTGTCCTAGAGAAACATATTGACTTATGTGAAAATAAACAGTCCCATATCTTTAAAATCTATACTTACATGTCAGAAAAGTATTTATACTTCTTTATAGTACTTAAAATGAATTATTTGTGCATAAATAGCTTTTGCCATTCCAAGTCTGAAGATAGAGATGCATTATTATAATTTACATACACTTACCTTGCAATTGAAAATATATTTATGTGAAGTTTGACAAGTTAGGAAGAACAAAGGCATGCTGACCCAGAATTAATACAAACCAGAACACTAGTATGGTAAACTGGGGTCATATGCATGACCAGCAAGCAGCACAGCTGGATAACTTTCTAGAATTCCTGTGGGTAATAATGTCAACCAGTAGCAAATAAGATACACATTATAAAATACTAAAAAACAAGAGTAGTATGTAGTAGATACTAAAATGGAATATTGGAAAGAATTTAGTCTAATTCCTAATTGTGCTTTAGATGGGCAAAAGTTAAAATGCTGCACTAAAAATGATTAATTGCAACCTCAATATTTCTTGTGCTTTAGAATTCTCTTTGCATTTCTTTAAAGTATCTTGCTTCTTCTCCAAATGGGTTTGCTGAGGCTAACAAGATTTAAAAGTATGAGCAAATTAAGCAACAAAACTTTGGGATCTTCTGTTTTTAATGCTATTTCCAGCCACTGATTAGATTAGTTGCAGTACCACATATTTTCTTCTAGATGATAGGGATAGGAATAAAGGCCTTGTGTAAGTCAAGGCGTGATGGGAGAGGTCTCATAATCAGTCATAGAGAATGGAGGTATTCTGAAACAGTAATTTTGTTCTGAGTTTCACTCCAATATCATCGTTGTTACTGAGTCAAAGGTCCTCACAAACCCTATGACAATGTTTAGAATTCTGGAAATAAGGTGTGTGGGTACAGAAATGTAGCAGTCACCTAAAACACTTTTTAAAATAATTCAGTTTTACAGAATTTCTTCCTAGCTACATGAGTAACTGAATTAAGTCACGTGACAATCAGAAAAAATACATATAAGTACTTCTTAATGATTATCACATAAAGTAACTTTTCTTCCATAATTCATTTCATTCTAGAAAAAAGTGTACATAAATTTAACAACTGTTTCAATTTGAAGTTAGAATTTCCAGTCTTTGTCTGACATAAATACATATATATTTCTTAGATGACATAAATATTTTGATGTTAAAAAAGTCTACTTACAAATGCTTGGAAAGGAATGACTACTAAAATAACATTTATCAACATAATGAAAAGCACTGCATACTACCTTGCAAAGCAAGTCACTGCTTTAAATAGAGAGAGAAAGAGAAAAAGAGAGAGAGAAAGAGAGACCAAAAGCTGAAAGCAAAAGTACAACTAGAAGCTTTCTGATTACAAAGGCCTCAAGTAAAAAAGTATAGCTTTAACGAACTCATTTTGCCACTGTCCCTGTGTCTTCTTTACAATATGATTTTTTAATAGTTACCCAACAGTTTACTGCCTCTCTGTCAACCACAGCAGGTATAAAAATCACCATATATAAGGTTATATTAAGTCGGCCAACAATTTGGCAAAGAACAGTAAGACCAAGGTAATACAGGGTACTGCACTGACACTTTTTGATAACATGATTTTTGTTTAAGAATTGTGCTTGCCACACATCGGCTGAAACTGTGACAATTCCAATCCATTATCTACTTACTCTATATGTTAGGTGTGAAATTAATACAGAACAATTCAACTTAAATGTGGTACTTCGATAGCACTGGATGCTACATTGTTTGATTTAAAACCCTGGTTTATTTATCACTTAACTAAAATTCACGAATGATATACTCAAATCACATCTGTGGAAGCTACCTTGTCTGTTTCTTGGACTCACATACTGACAACCACAGGAATGTTATAAAAAATACCTACAAAAAAAAAAAAAGAATTATACATCGTGATTATTTTTTTAAATTACTAATTGCGTGCAAAACTAACTCAGCACAATTTCAAGACAATTAAAAGATAAATGAGGTTGCTTCTGAAGGCCATAGCTTTGGTGACAACTTAGAACCAAACTTGAGATCTGTAGCTGATCCAGACCTAAACAGTTTGTCATGCCTGATGCTCCCATTTATTTGCAGGGCTTTATGGCTACAGCATATTCTTCACTCATCGCACACATGACAGACACCTAGGAGGAAAAATGCAAGCAAAAGTTCTTCAGAAGGCAAGACATATGTAAGATATAGTTAATTCATTATATACTGTATATTCGTGGATATTTTATACATATTAACTTTGGAAAGAGGTATCCCAAGATCAAATAATCTCCTTTCTTTATAGTTCCCAAAGAGAAATTTTTCAAATTGTGGTTTTTAGACAACTTCCAGGGAACAGGGAGAATAAGAACTATAAATGTTTCAATACTTACTAGATGTTACGTATTTCCATAACATTCCTTCTCATACTAAAAATAAGAATAGTTCAGATATTGATCTTCAACACAAATTTGAGGGGGACAATGTCTATGTAGCAAAAAATTTAACTCTGATACTTTCTTTGGTAATGGGTCTTTAAGTATATTATAGGAAAACTACTTTATAGACATCGTTTTCAACATTTTGGCAGTATTTAAAAACTACCTTCATGTAAGTATTTTATGCAAACTAGATGGAGCCAAATTTTTATAAAATAGTTTTAAAAAATAATCCTCCCATAGGTCTTTACCTGTACATCTTCACCTGCATTGTATTTTCCTTCTATTTCTTTGCCTAGTTCACCTTCTGGCAGCTTTAGATCCTCACGAACTTCACCAGTTTCTGTCAGCAAGGAAAGGTAACCATCCTGAATGCATATCAGCTATTGAAAGGAATTATATTTGCACCAATTAGATTATATCCACTCCTTTGTAATATTTACATAGTTAAGTTGCAATCCACATCAATTAGTATAAGTACACAGTAATACATTAATATTTTCTTCATGTTTAAAAAATGTTAGACACATAAAACTATAAAATATGTATAGACTAAAAGTGTAAATTCACTCCTCCCTGCACTTCCCCTGCACCCAAGTCTCTGCATTATTAAATAGTTTAGGCTTCTTTATAATGTATCCCGAAGCATTTACATTTATGTACACACTATAAGTATAATTATTTAAAGAAACATAAATAGTACAAGTATTTTTCAGCAAGTTATTTTCACTTAATAACATGTCTTAGAACTCTTTCCAAATTGGAAAATATGGACCTACCTTAGTCCCTTTAACTTCACAACTGTATAGATACACTGTAACTGATTTAATCATTTTCCCATTGATGGGCATGAAGGTTAGTTTTTCACAATTACAAACAATGTGTATTTTAGTTTGATTATGAACAAAGTGGAAAAATTTTAGTCTCCAACTCACTGCTTAACACCACCAGATTTTTTTTAAAAAAAGACAAACACTGGCTGTTGATGACAAAATGAAACAAACTCAGGTATCAACCTAATTTGCAAGAAGCCACAGTTTTGATATAATTAAATTTCTTTTATTATAGGCATGAGGAAACAGCCAGGCTGTATTCATTATTCTAAAAGCATGGAGACCATCAGTGTGCCTAGACTCTAACAGGAATTATAGAAGGCAAACACCCTGAATACTAGATGTTAACATTAACATACACAGAAGGAGTTAAAGACATGGTCGTGGACGCCTTTCACTACTATGATATAACACATCACACTGTAGGGGTAGAGTTTCAAACCGCTCCTCTATGGCACTAGCAAAGCTGGCTATGACTTTACACTAACCCCAAGGACCACAGGAGTTTTACACGTCTAAAATCTCAAAAACAAAAAAAATAAATATCTTCCAAAGCAACCACAAACACTTTTAATTAATCTTTATGTCCCTCAAACATTTGTGAGGTGGTTGACAGAGGAGCAGGCAATAAAGAGGTTGAGGTAGAAGTATAATTTTTAAACAATTAATTACAGGCTTACAAGGAAGATCTTTTTTATTTTCGTTCTTTTAGCAATTCCCTGAAGTGGAACCTATCGATTTCAAGATTTAAAGATTCCCACTGCCATTAGTGACTGAAATACAGAAGCCTAATAATAATACTGGTATTTTGATATTTATTTATATAATGATTGTACTTTATTTTTTGCCAAGAATTCATAAAATACTAGGATGAAAAATAAAGCATTTCAAATATAAAAATGTATAAACACAAAACGAAATGTAAAAATGTATTTATATATTAAATATCTTTTTAAAATATATTTTATTGATTTTTTACAGAGAGGAATAGAGAGTTGGAAACATCGATGAGAGAGAAACATCGATCAGCTACCTCCTGCACGCCCCCCACTGGGGATGTGCCCGCAACTAAGGTACATGCCCTTGACCGGAATCGAACCTGGGACCCTTCAGTCCGCAGCCCGACGCTCTATCCACTGAGCCAAGCCGGTCAGGGCTATATTAAATATCTTATTAAAATAAACTGCTTTATGAAATGTAATTAAAACTTTAAGAAAACAGCTATAGAAAAAATAAAATTAAATAATGAAAATGAATTATTTTATCTTTCTTATATAAGTTATTTAATTTTTTAAAAATATATTTTTATTGATTTCAGAAAGGAAAGAAGAGGGAGAGATAGAAACATCAATGATGAGAGAGAATCATTGATCAGGTGCCTCCTGCACGCCCCCCACTGGGGATCGAGCCCACAATCTGGGTGTGCTCTAACCAGGAATCGAGCCATCATAGGTTCATAGGTCAATGCTCAACCACTGAGCCACACCAGCTGGACTAAAATTTTTTTAGATATACAGAAAAGTTAGAAAATTGCATTATCTTTTACCTAAATTCATCCATTGTTAACATTTAACCATGCATTCATTTTTCTCTGTATATATATAGAGTATATAAAATAAATAGCATACGTTCCTATTCTTTTCTTACTTTTACTGAACCATTTAAAAATATGTTTCACACAGGACTCTTGAGCAATAAATACTTCACTGTATTTCTCCTAAGAACAAGGACATACTCTTTCTGACACTGATGTTTTTGGAGAGCACAGATTCACTGTATTATAGAATGTTCCTTATTTTGGGTTTGTTTCCTCATGATTCAGGTAATGCATTTTTGGAAGGAATAAATACTACATGAGTGATGTGTCCTCAGAAGATCACATCATAAGGCAGATGATTTCAATTTGTGCTATTACTTGTGAGATTAACTTTGATCACTTGGCTAAAGGAGTAGCCACCAGATATTTCCACTCTAAAGATAGAATTTTTCCTTTTTTAAAAAAAAAAAAAAATTGCAATAACAACAACAAAAAGATAAGGGTGTCATGTTGAGTTTTAAGCATATTTTTGTGCAATTTTCCCCCATCTTCTCTCAAAGTCCTCTCTGATACTATAGAGTTAGAAGGAAGGATAGTGAGGAGGGCAGTTATAAGTCAATTCTAAATATTTCCTTCTGATCTTTCGTCTTTAAACAAATCTACTCAGTGATAAATATAAAATGTTTTGAACAATTTTTTGGAGGGGGTAGAAAGAGCATATAATTATTTGTTATTAGTAAGCAGGCAGATGGGAGAGAACAGGGTCAGAAAACTTGACCACTAGGCCCATATCAAAGGGACTCTCAGAAGCTTACATGAATAAGAGCCCCCTGGCCAAAGATAGGATAGTCTGAGAACTGATAAGGATAATAACTACAATGAATTGAAATACAAATACAGTGGGGCCTTGACCTACGAGTTTAATTCCTTCCGAGACCGAGCTCCTAAGGAGCTCGTTAAGGAGCTCGTTAACTCAAATTACTCTGTCAACTCAATGTAAAAAATTGGTTAACTCAAATTACTCTGTCAACTCAATGCAAAAAATTGGCCGAGAGACAGCTGGTATCTCAAAAAACTCGTTAGTCGGGACACTCTAAGTCAAGGCCCAACTGTATGTTTAAAGCTCATAGTGAAAAACACATTTGATTGAGCATATTCAGTGAATACTACGGAACCAACTCATTTTGAAAACCGGTAATTAAAGGAAAAGAGCCAAGCATTTATACTGCCTTTCCTATTATATACTGTACCATAGGGTAAACAAACAACAAAAATTGATGAAGGGAAGTTTCTCTTTATAGAGTGCTATGGCTAAAAAAAAAGAAATGACAGAAAATTCAGGAAACAATTATTCTTTCATTCTGAACTTATTTTAAAATATATAAAGTTAAAATTGTAAATATTCATACATTTCTTTTCCTAAACAAAGGTTTACTTTTTAATTATTATAATGAATATATATACACACACATATATATTCACTTTAGCTGACTGCCAAATTCCACTTGAAATACCAAATAAAGCAAATATAAAGGACTACATGTAGCCAAATAATAAAAGTAGACATTTAATCAAGGCACTTGGATAGTACAAAAACTATAACTGGAAAGGCTTACAGAGTTAATTTTTTTTAAATGAAAAGAAATATTCTACGGTGATTTGATAAAGATGTGATCACTGAGTACGTATTCTGCAAGGCACTATCCTAAGTATTGACTAATTAAACTTCACAGCAATCCCACGAGGAGTTCATTATTCTTAGCCCATGTCACACAGGAAGTGCCAAGGCAAGGATTTGTCTGGCTTGAGTCATTCTCTCATCCAAGCTACATACCAAAGGCCAGGACTAGAGTGAGGCAAGTGAGGCACTTGTCTTGGGTGCAAAATTTAAGGTGGTGCCAAAAAGAAACATCAGTGATCAGATAAATATTTTAATGTGGTGGCTTTTTGGTTTGTCTTTTAAATATATTGTTATTGATTTCGGAGAGGAAGGGAGAGATAGAGATAGAAATATCAATGAGGAAAGAGAAACATTGATTGGCTGCCCCCTGCATGACCTCCAGTAGGGTCAAGCGTGCAACCAGGCCACGTGCCTTGACTGGGAATTGAACCGTAACCTCCTGGTTCATAGGTCAATGCTCAACCACTGAGCTACGCTGGCTGGGCTAATGTGGTGTTTTTTAAAATATATTTTTATTGATTTCAGAGAGGAAGGGAGAGGAAGAGAGATAGATACCCCAATGATGAGAGTATCGTTGATCGACTGCCTCCTGCATACCCCACAATGGGGATCCAGCCTGCAACCTGGCATGTGCCCTGACCAGGAATCGAACCGTGATCGACGCTCAACCACTGAGCCATGCCGGTTGGGCAATGCGGTGTTTTTATAAATTAGAATTAATGCAAAAATTCCATGATGAACAAAATATCAAAATTTAAAAAAAAATCAGAATTAGTGATTTTACCTTTTGCCTTAGGCTCCAGTGTGGCTTGACATTGTTGCTTGTCCTATCTTTATTTAAATTTTGTGCTCTAGGGAAGGGACTCACTCACCTCATTCCCCTCATCCTAGTGTGGCTCCTGCTATAGCCCAAAATAAGAAACACACCAAATTTTTCCTTGATGTTAAATCTTGAGTTCCAATCAATGACTGGTTCTTTTCATCACAGTAGCAATTATCTGAACTACTGATGCCATCTTTCTGAACTACTCAAAGGCAAAAACCTTCTATGTTGAATGCATAGTAATGAATATAATGAATATCAAATAACCTAAGCACTCACAGGTTAAAGATACAAACTGAAATCCACTGTTGGCAAAATCCTAAGCTTAGCCTTAGTTGGCACTATCCTCATCTCAATGAATAATTAGATATGCATTTAACAAACGTTTATTGAGCACCTATTACATATGTCTAAATTAGGTGCTTTAAGAATAATGGAATGGTTACATGAAATTTTTATATAGGAAAAGGGAGAGCAGAAAAGAACTACTTTTGGGTGTTTATCTCTTGGGAGGTAATCATGGAATACAATTTCTAATTTAACCTTCACATTATCCCTCTCCTGTAGATGGGAAGACTAAGGCTCAGAGAGGTTTAATAATTTATCCAAGGTCATTCAGTTGGAAAGCAGTACTGGATCCCAATCCAGACCTACCTGACTAAAAAATAAAGAAACGACATCAAAAAACATTTACTATTATTATACTAAGACAATTCAAAATTCTACAAAGCATCTGAAGCTACCTATAGATAAGTGGGAAAAGGAAATATAAAACTGCTTACTAAATTCAAACCATGTAAAAATATGTTGACATGTGGACAAAGAGTAAAAGGAAATCATTGGATAATTGCAGTTGATGGTAACATTCTTTAAAAATTATACAATACAATGCCCTAGCCAGTTTGGCTCAGTGGATAGAGCATCAGCTCAAGAACTAAAGGGTCTCGAGTTCAATTCTAGTCAAGGGCACATACCTTGGTTGCAGGCTCAATCCCAGACCTGGCTGAGGTGCCTGCTGGAGGCAACCAATCGATGTCTCTCTCTCACATTGATGTTTCTTTCTGTGTCTCTCCTCCTCCCTTCCACTCTCTTTAAATATCAATGGAAAAATATCCTCACAACAACAAAAATCATGCAATACAATAAAAGGTATAGAAAGAAAGCAGTTTAAACTGGATAAAACAAATCTAAGTGTCACAGTGTGAACTTTTATTCCTCACTATGTAAAATGAACAGAAAAGAGTTCTATATATGGTATGCTTGATAACAGAAATTGAAGACTTCCAAGAAAGACTTTAGTTATGATTAATCTGAGCTTCCACATCCTATGAGGTCAGTGGTTTGGTTACTAGCAATACTCCAAACAACAAATGCTATCATTAAACTTGACCTATCCAAATGTATAATTGGAACTAAAACTTGAAGTTTATACCTGTAATTTAACAAAAGGTCACAGCATGGTCACTGAATATAAATAAAACAGCTATTATTTTTGTATTTTCTTCACCATACTCAGTGATTATGTATTTTATCCTTTATATTTAAGGATGTCAACTTATTTCCCTATTTAAGAATACCAAATTCAGCCGAACCGGTTTAGCTCAGTGGATAGAGCGTCGGCCTGCGGACTGAAGAGTCCCGGGTTCGATTCCGGTCAGGGGCATGTATCTTGGTTGCGGGCACATCCCCACTGGGGGGGCGTGCAGGAGGCAGCTGATCGATCTCTCTCATCGATGTTTCTAACTCTCTATCCCTCTCCCTTCTTCTCTGTAAAAAATCAATAAAATATTAAAAAAAAAAAAAAAAAGAATACCAAATTCTGACTCACATTTCATTAATACACAAAGTTGGTTGGTGAAACATGAATTCCAATAATTTCTTGAAAAATCTTAGGTCTGATCAGTGAAAAGAAATAAGACATCTGGGAGGGAGTTACATAAATTTGAAATATTTTACAAATAGAACAGTAACTTTACTAAAAATTAAACCTACTCAGTCACAATATACAATCACCTGGACTGAGAAGCAAGAAATTTTCAAATTTTTGAAAATGCAAGAATGTTAAAATAGCAAACTAGCAATAATTCTAGATAAGGTATAACTGTTAAATGGCACGATCTCTCCAATTTCTAATATAAATGGTGCCTAATAATTCGTTAGAAAAACCTCCAAAACTATTCCTGGTTTTTGATAAATTACAATTGGTATTTACACCTGTAAGAAACAGGCAGCATTCTAAAGGAAATTAGGACTTACTTGATAGTCATTTCTCTTAATATTTGGAACATCCATATTGTGAGTAGAAGGGCAAATATCTTCATATTTTTTGCCCGTGAAAATATCAATTCCAACAAGGTGAACCTGACAGAGAAGGGAGAACAGAAAACCTGTTTAAACTTTGCCAAGTATATCACTCATTACATACACAAGAGCCCAATATCAAACGCTGATTATGACAGATTCTTTCTCCTTCCAAGGTCATCTAATTTCACTGTCTTTAAAGAAAGATAGTAGACATAAAATTGAGAAGCAGTGAGCAACTAAACGGTATCATGATCTATCAAGCCCCAAATCATGTGCAGTCCCGTCATTAAACTAATAGAGGGCATATGAAGTCAGGTTTTAAGAATTAGGTTGGAACAGGTTTTCTCATTTGTCAACGGAACAGATCTTCTAAGACTTAGAAGATCTAGCCCTGACCGGTTTGGCTCAGAGCGTCAGCCTGCAGACTGAAGGGTCCCAGGTTCGATTCCGGTCAAGGGCATGTACCTTGGTTGCGGGCACATCCCCAGTGGGGGATGTGCAGGAGGCAGCTGATCGATGTTTCTCTCTTATTGATGTTTCCAGCTCTCTATCCCTCTCCCTTCCTCTCTGTAAAAAATCAAAAAAGAAGTGTCCCAAACGTCTTAGACACTCCTAGACCTTAAAAAAAAAAAAAAAAAGAAGATCTAAGTCGCTAGGAAAGTTTCAATTCCCAATTAATGAAACGTTATAAGGGCCCAAGAAGGAAATGCTACTTTTCAGTATTCAAAGTAATAGCAGATCTCCCAGTAATTGTGGGAAGGGAAAAAAAAGTGCTTATTACAAAGTTGTAAGTATAGAAGCCTCATGTGCTGTAATGTAATCGATGATAAAAAAACAAACCTCAACGCAAAAACAGACGTGGAAGGGCACCCACCTTGGCATGGCCGTGCTTCCCCGTTTTGGAAGTCGACATCTCGACTATTTTGCATGGTCGTCCCTTGAGCACCACGAAGCCGTTCTTGCGCAGGGCCGAGCACTGCATCGGGTACGTGCTGGAAGCCCCGGCATCGCCGGTAGTGAAATCAATCTCATCCGCCATGGGTGGGCTGGGGAGGCGGCGGCTTCTCCAAGGAGCTGCGCAAAAAGTTTGTGTTTGCTTTTTAAACAGCGAGCACACAGGGAAGGAAACATCTCCGTTCGGACCGGTTCCCCGCCGAGCCTCGAAGATGCATCATTGTTTGCATGAGCGGAATGCCCACCCGAGAACCGTGGACACTCTAACTCCGGCCTCTACAAACTTTTCCATCATCAGTCGGGAGGTGGGTGGCAAGTCGCAGAGGAGCTCGCCGGGGTGGGGAATGGCCCCCCGGGCGCTCACCCGCGCGGGGCGCACCCCAGCCCAGCCCAGCCCGGCCGTCCCACCGCGGGAGAACCCGGCGACCTTCCCGCACCGCGCGACGCCGCACCACCCGGCCCTCCTCCTCCTACTCCGCCGCCGCCGCCCCATCTCCGCTGCGGGGACCCAGCCCAGGCCGCACGCCCCCGCCAAGAATGGGGACAAGCAGCGTCCAACCCGGGAGCCTCGGGCGTGCACTCCGCCCCGGACCCCGGCGCGGTAGCCCCCGCCTCTCAGGCGCCCCCTGGTCCGGGGGGCATCCCCAGTCCGGCCCGGCCGCACACGGGCCTTCGCTCAGGCGGGTCCCGCGCTCGCCTCGGTTCCCCCATCTATCCTTCCTCCTCCGCTCGTGAGGACTCGGCTCCGGCCGCCTCCCCCTGACCTGCCTTGCTCCGGGCCCAGCCCCCCCAGTTTTCCCCTCTGTTTTCACCTTTCAGCGAAGAAAGAGCGCCTTCCCTCTGCGCACCGGCGCGGGACCCCTCCGGCTGCAGCGGAGGCAGCGGTGGCGGCCGCGGCAATTCCAAGACACGGGGCGGGGCCGCCACACTTTCCACACCCCGGCCTCCCGCCCTCTCCCGCCCCCACCTCAGCCCCACTTCCGGGATAGGTCCGGCGCGTCACAGGCACGGCCCCCTCGGGCTGCCATTGGCTACCAGGTTCCCAAGGCCCCGCCCAGTCACGTGAAGAGCGCCCTGGCAACCCCACGTGCTGCGGCTTAGTGCACTTCCGGCGTGAGGAGCGCTTTCTGGAGGTTTTGCTGAGAGTCCACTCGCCGGCAAGGAAACGCGCTCCCGCAAACTTTTAGGTTCGTCGTGTTGGGGTTTCAGTCGAAGTGAACGGGAACCAAACCACGTGCCGGGTGGACCCAGCCCTCCGGGGCGTGTCTGCTGTCACGTGACGGCTGTCCGCCCTCTAGAGGCGAGCAAATTCAGCGGGGGTCCCACGGGGTTGTGGGTTCAAGCTTTGGCCCTCCTTGGAGGTCAGGCCCAGGCTGTTCCTCGAAGAAGAGCCGAAACGCAGTATTTTATTACCCGGCTCAGCCCTGTGCGCTCCTCCTGGGACCCCGGCCTCCCCGATGAGTTTGTGGCAGCGACTGCCTCTGGGTGCCCCGCTGGAGTCAGCCGCGCACTCAGGGGTGGGAACCCGTAAGAGTAAGACGCCCTTGAAGTGAAAGGCGGCGGTGCAATGACCTCCCTCCCTCCTTCCTCCAGAGGATGCTAGGAAGTTGTAGAAACGGATGCTGCCTGACTCCTACCACGTTGTCCAGTCCAGAAAGGGGTTCTGCCAAACGCATCTCTTCTTGGTTCCAGGGTCGGCATTCCATCGGGCGGCGTGGCCACACCGCTTTAGGGCAGTTGGGTTGTCTTCACAATCGACCTGGAGCCAACAGAGACCTATGTAGGCTTGAGGACCAACGCTGTTAAGAGAGATGTGCTCCCCTTTTCACAACGCACCACGTGTTCTTACCCTGGAAAGTGACCTCCACACCCCGGGTTATGGAGCCCTCTGATATACTGCATTGCTCTTATGAACTGTCCCATTTCTCACATTCCTTTGTGGCTCTACAGTTTTCACAGATATTTCACACATACTGTCTAACTTCACCTTTACAGTAAGCAAGTGAACTCCCGTACACAGCTCAGCCTCTAGCTAACATAGAAAAGAGCCAGATTAGAACCCTGGTTCGTGCGCCTATTCTGCTCTTCCTGACACCACCTAACCCCTTCTTGTCTATTGTTACTAGAGCGATTGCTAATGTTTAAAGAGTATGTAAGCAGGAGAGACATGTTTTATGTGTAGCATTCCTTTAATCTTGACCTTGATTGTTACTGTTTTAAGCCTCAGATTTATTAAGTTAAAATTTATAGAAAGTAAAATGTACCTTTTTTAGTTATCAGTGTTGAAGAACATAGGAGTTCTTCAAAGAACATAGGCGTACTTCCTCTGGGAGCTCTCTCCATAAGCAGCCCACTTTGACCCACAACACTTGACCCACTCCCGGCCTGTGTCCCCAATAGGATATTTGGTTAGAGGCTCGCTTGCTGCCCTTGCTACCTCTGTTGCCCTCTTTGAATGGATGCTCCAATGGCTTCAAATGGGAACCCCTTTTGGTTTGAGCCACCCTTCCCCAATGAGGACCTGCACCTCCTTGGGCGGGACCCCACTAAATTAACCTTCACAGTCTCCACTTGTCGGTCCCTGTTTACACCATGGGCGGCTGGACTCCGCAGATGGCTCTAAGGGCCATCTCCCCCACTGTGTCCCTGGTGCCCGTAGAGCATGGCTTCTGGCTTTCCAGGGCAATGGGGACCTAAAAAACAACAACAAAAAAACCCAAAAACAAAAACAACAACAACAAAGAACATAGGCGTTATTACTGCTATAATCAAGATACAGAATATTTGCCTCATTCTGAAAGTTTCCTCCTGCCTTTTTTGGTCAGTCCCCTCCCCCAAACCCAGCCCCTGGTAATCATTCACAACTATTCTTTGATCTACATTTTTAGTTGTGGAAAATAGCAGAGAAAAGCTAATTTCTCCAAATCACACAGCTAGCAAGTCAGAAGGCCAAGATTGGCACTTTGGCTCTGCAATCACTGCTTTAACTACCATCATATACTACATTCATGTAAGATTTGGATATGGAATCAAATGATCCGGCAATATAGTCAATTTTAGTGAAGTCACTGGAACGCTAAATCAATAAATACTGAACCATTGCTCCTTGGGGAAAAATAGATTTAGGTTCTGTGAGCCTCTGGTAACATTTTCATCAACTGACCAATATATAATCTTGTTTTATGTGTGTTTCTGTCTCAAAACTTTACTTAATATATATTAATTCATTAACATTTAACTCATAGCCAACAGCACTGTAATTCCTGCCCAAAGGAGGCTTATCTAATATATGCATTTTCTCTGTAAGGCACATCACAGCCGTCTTGTGCTTATAAACACTGGACAACACTACAGCACTATGGGGGCCATTTTATTTATTTATTTATTTATATTTTTAAAAAAATATTTTTATTGATTTCAGAGAGGAAAGGGGAAGGAGTGAGAGAGAAACATCAATGATGGGGAGAATCATTGATCAGCTGCCTCCTGCACCCCCAACACTGGGGATCAAGCCCGCAACCCAGGCATGTGCCTTGACCCGGAATCAAACGGTGACCTCCTGGTTCATGGGGTGATGCTCAACCACTGAGCCATGACAGCCAGGCCATGGGAGCCATTTTAAACAGCCAAGTCACCAACAAAAGTAAGAGAAAATATGAAAAAGTGGCACTGAAAGACTGAAAAATACTTTACTGTTTGACAACTGAAACAGGAAAGCAGAGCATCGCCTTGTTTGACCTCAGCCAGGAAAACGTGTGTTGTATGATACAAACCTTTCACTGCTCTGTGCATGACCATGAATGACGGCCAGAGCAGCTAGGGTATTGATTTTGAGGTTGCAAATAAATTTAGCAAGTAGGGAAATTCACAAATACGGAATCAATGAATAAATAATGAGGATTAACCTTTTTTTAAAAAAAAATCCTCACTGAGGACATGTTTATTGATTTTAGAGAGAGAGGAAGGGAGAGAAAGAGAGACAAACATTGATCGATTGCCTGCTGTATGTGCTTCCCAACAGGGGATCGAAGTAACCCAGGCCTGTGCTGTGACCAGGAGTCAAACCTGCAATCCTTTTTGGTGTACTGTATGATGCTCTCCAGTGGTCGGCAAACTCATTAGTCAACAGAGCCAAATATCAACAGTACAACGATTGAAATTTCTTTTGAGAGCCAAATTTTTTAAACTTAAACTATATAGGTAGGTACATTGTTATTAACTTAATTAGGGTACTCCTAAGGCTTAGGAAGAGCCACACTCAAGGGGCCAAAGAGCCGCATGTGGCTTGCAAGCTGCAGTTTGCCGACCACGGCTCTATCCAACTGAGCCAGGATGAGGATTGACTGTATTTTAACACTCTTAGTATTGAAATGGCCATATTTACTAAGGTAGCCTCTTGTTTATTAGTATAAGACAGCCTCTTGTTTATTAGATCCCTGCAGTCTAGTGCAGAATACAATCTAGAATTTTTACCTGATATAATAAATGCTACTAATGAAATAACTATAGGATACTGAAAAAAGGGGGCTCCTTCTCATCTAATCTAGGTGTTGTCCAACTGAAATATAATTCAAGCCACGTGTAATTTTGAGATTTATTGTAATCACATTAAAAACCACCATAAAATTAATTTCAATAATATATTTTCTTTAATCCAGTACATCCAAAATAGTATTTCACATGTAACCAGTACATAAGATAATTTTACATTTTAAAATACTAAGTTTTAAAGTGTGGTGTAGAGTACATCTCAATTCAGATTAGCCACATTTTAAGTGCTCAATAGCTGTGTTTTAGTGGTGGCTATCATATTGAATATCACAGGTCTAAAAGATTTCAAGACTTCTCTGGCAGTGATATCTTAACTTGACATCTAAAAAACGAATAGAAGTTAGCAATAAAGATGGGTTTGGAAAAGGCATTTTTTGGCAAAAGGATTGGGGGTACAAAGACCTATAGGTGACAGAAATATGGCATCATCCTGGATCACAAAATGTTTAATGTGACTGGTACATATTGTAAAAACAGATGGGTGAATTTGGATTTTTTCCCAAGGGCAATACACATTGAAACAGTACATAGAAGAAAATGACAATGACATCTTTTAAATTTAGAAAGCCATTCCAGTTATGATACAGATGATTTTTTTTAGGAAGGAAAAATATTGGAAATGGGAGACCAATTAGGAAGAAATAGTTAATGTTGGTGAACAAAGGTGGCAATTATGAGCACACAGAGAAGATATATTCAAGAGAATTAAAGGGAAAGATGGAATGTCATAATTTAATATTGGGGGTCAAATGGGATGGGAGACACTGGGTATGAAGAAGAGGAAAGCATCAAATTAAAAACTGGGAGGATGTTGGTACATTGATTGAAATAGGAAATATAAGAGAAAAGGCAAGTTTCTAGGGCAAATTGAGTTCATTTTTGGTCATTTTTGAGTTTAAGCTTTCTATGGGAAAGAGGTATATCTTAAATAGATATTTGTGAATCATCATCAAATAGATGATTGTTAAAGCTAAAGCAAGAGACTCTCTTCAGCTTTAAGGATGCACAGAGACGGAAAGTAACAGGATAGAAAAAGATAATACATGCAAATGGAAACCAAAAGAAAGCTAAGGTAGTTAGTTATACTTATATCAGCCAAAATAGACTTCAAGACAGAATGTAATAAGAAACAAAGAAGGTCATATAATGATATAGGGGTCAATACAATAAGAGAATATAACATTTGTAAATGTTTATGCACCCAACATAGAAGCACCTAAATATATAAAGCAGATCTCAATTGATACCACAGAACTACAAAGAATCAGAAGGTAATCTATGAACAATTATATACCAAACAATTGGACAACCTAGAAGAAGTGGATACATTTGTAGAAACATTTAATATACCAAGACTGAATCATAAAGAATAGGAAATCTGAGCAGACCAATTACTACCAAGGAGACTAAATTAGTAATCAAAACATCCCCCTACTCCACCCCCCCCCCCCAAAAAAAAAGTCCAGGACCAGATGACTTCACTGGTGAATTCTACCAAACATTTAAAGACGAATTAATTGCAATTCTCAACATTTTTCCAAAAAATTGAAGAGGATGAATCACTTATAAACTCATTTTACAAGGCTAGCATTACCCTGATACCAAATATCAGAAAATGACACTATGAGAAAAAAAATTACAGGTTAATAACCCTGGTGAACCTAGATGTAAAAGTTTTCAAGAAAATATTAGCAAACCAAATTCAATAGTACATGAAAAGGATCATACACCATGATGGAATGGAATTTATTCCAGGAATGCAAGGATGGTTCAACATCTGCAAATCAATGTGATACATCACATCAACAATATAAAGTATAAAAACTGTGTGATTACCTCAACAGAGGCAGACAAAGCATTTGAAAAAATTCAATATCCATCCATGATAAAAAAACTCTCAACAAATTGTGTATAGAGCGACTGTAGCTCAATATAATAAAGGTCATATATGACAAGCCCACAATTAACATCATATTCAATGGTGAAAAGCTATTTTTCCTCTAAATCAGGAATAAGATAAGGATGCCCACTCTCACCACTTTTATTCAACATAATCCTAGAAGTCCTAACCAGAGAAATTAGGCAGGAAAAACAAATAAAAGACATCCAAATTGGAAAGAAAGGAGTAAAACTGTTTATTCACAGATGACATTTCTACATTACATATAGAAAACCCCTAGAGACTCCACCGAAAAGCTGTTAGAACCAATAAATGAATTTAATAAAGTTTCAGGGTAAAAGAAGTCAATATACAAAAAGCAGTTGTGTACACTAACATTGATCTATCAGAAAGAGAAATTTTTAAAACTTCCACTTAAAATTGCATCAAACAGAATAAAATACTTAGGAATAAATTTAACCAGGGTGGTGAAAGATCTATACACTGAAAATTATATGACATTGATGAAAGAAATTGCAGAAGACACAAGTAAATGGAAAAATTTTATATTCATGGTTTGGAAGAAGTAATATCATTAAAATGTTCATACTACCCAAAGCAATCTACAAATTCATTGTAATCCCTATTAAAATTCTAATGGTATTTTTCACATAAATAGAAAAATCTAAAATTCATATGGAACTACAAAAGACTGAATAACCAAGTAATCTCCAGAAAGAAGAACAAAACTGGAGGCATCACACTTCCTGATTTCAGACTATATTAAAAAGCTATAGTAATCATAACAGTGTGGTACTGACATAAAAAGAGACACAGATCAATGGACTAGAAAAGAAACTCAGAAATAAACCCATACCTATATTGCCAATTAATTTATAAAAAAGGAGCCAGGCATATACTATGGGGGAAAAATGAATGATGTTGGAAACACTAGATAGCCACATGCAAAATAATGAAACTTATACCATACACAAAATGGTTGAGCGTCAACCTATGTACCAGGAGGTCTCAGTTTGATTTCTGGTCAGGGCACATGCCTGGGTTGGGGACTCAATCTATAGTAGGGGGCAGGCAGGAGGCAGCCAATCAATGATTCTCTCTCATCATTGATGTTTCTGTCTCTCCCTCTCCCTTCCTCTCTGAAATCAATAAAAATATATTTTAAAAAATTACAGTGCGATATCACATCACACCTGTTAGAATGGTTGTAATCCAAAAGATGAGAGATAACAAGTATTGGCAAGAATGTGGAGAAAAGGGGATCCGTGGTGCTTTTTTTTTTTTTTTTTTTTGAGGATTATAAAATAGTACATACAGCTGCTGTAGAAACAGCATGGAGGTTCCTCAAAAAATTAAAAATAGAACTACCAGCCCTGGCCGGTTTGGCTCAGTGGATAGAGTGTTGGCTTGCAGACTGAAGAGTCCCGGGTTCAATTCTGGTTAAGGGCACATATCTTGGTTGCAGGCTAGATTCCTGGCCATGGTTGGGGCATGTGTGGGAGGCAACCAATTGATGTGTCACTCTCATCAGTTGTTTCTCACTGTTTCTCCCCCTCCTTTCCACTCTCTCTAAGAACCAATGGAAAAAAAATCCTTGGGTGAGGATTAACAAACAAACAAACAAACAAACAAACAAACAAAAAGACTAGCATATGACCCAGCAATACTACTGTTGGGTATATATCCAAAGGAAATGAAAGCAGGTAATCAAAGAGATATCTGTACCTCTATGTTCATTGCAGTATTATTCACATAGTCAAGATATGGAAATAACCTAAGTTTTCATCAGTGAGTTAATGGATAAAAGAAAGTGTAGAATATACGTACAATGGAACATTATTCAGCCACAGGAAAGAAGGAAATCCTGCCATTTGTGACACATAGATGGACCTTGAGGGCATCATGCCAAGTGAAATAATCCAGACAGAGAAAGACAAATCCTGCATTTTGGTCGCATTATATTTGAAATTTAAAATAAAGGTCAAACTTATAGAAGTAGAGAATAGAAAATTGTTGCCAGGGCCTGGTGGGTGGGGAAAATAGAAAGAGGTTCATAAAAGCATACAAACTCTCAGCTATAAAATGAATAAGGTCTAAGGATCTAATGTATAACATGGTGACTATAATTGATAACTGTATTGTATAACAGAGTGTAACTTTTCACCAAAAAAGATAAATATGCAATATAATGAATGTGTTAATTAACTAGATGGTAGAAATTCTTATATCAAATTGTCATACTGTACACTTTAATTTTCTTACAATTTTACTTATCAATTATACCTCAATAAAGTTGAATGAATGTAAAGTATCTCATTAATATTTTTAAATATTGATTACATGTAGAAATGGTATTTTGGATATGTTAGATTAAAAATATATTATCAATTTCAAAAGAATCAGAGGAGGCAAATAGAAAACAAATAGCAAAATGATAGATGTAAGTTTAACCAAACCAATAATACATCAAATATAAATGGATTAAATGTTTCAATCAAAAGGCAGAGGTTGTCGGACTGGAGACTCTCACAATGCCCAACTACATGCCATCTACAAGAAGCACTTTAAAAATAAAGACACATATAGGTTGAAATTAGCGGAATAAAAAATGGATGCCATTCATTTTATAAGCATTAAGATGTAGGGGTGGCACCCTAACCGGTTTGGCTCAGTGGATAGAACATCGGCCTACGGACTCAAGGGTCCCAGGTTTGATTCTGGTCAAGGGCATGTACCTTGGTTGCAGGCACATCCCCAGTGGGGAGTGTGCAGGAGGCAGCTGATCAATGTTTCTCTCTCATCGATGTTTCTAACTCTCTATCCCTCTCCCTTCCTCTTTGTAAAAAAAAAAATCAATAAAATATAATTTAAAAAAAAGATGTAGGGGTGGCTATAGTGATATTAGATAAAGTAGACAATAAGACAGAGTATCACCAAAAGAAAAGAAACATTTCATAATGAAAAAAAGGATCGAAGTATTAGGAAAATCTAATTTGTGTGTGGATATGCCAAAAAATAGAGCTTAAAAATACATGAAGCAAAAACTGACAGAACTAAACGAAGATATAGACAAGTCCACAATCATAGCTGAGTATTTTAAAATACCTCTGTCAGTGATTTATAAAAAAACAGACACAATGTCAATAATGTGGTATATCTTAATAGGATCATAAACCACCTTGATTTAATGGATATTTTCAGAGTGCACTGAATCCAAAAACTGCAGAATAAACATTGATTTCAAATTGATTACACATTGATCATCATCCAAAATATGCTAGGTCAATTTTCAGGAAAGATTTGTAATTAACATTTGCAATCAATGTAAGTAAATTGAAGATAAATAATTTTTATTTAAAAACTGAAAATATTTAAGAATTAAGACACATTTGTAAATAATCTGTAAGTCAAAAGAGAAAAAATGAGAAAATATATTAAACTGAATAACAAAAATACAATATATCAAAATCGGTGGACTATAGCTAAAATAGCTTTATTTATTTATTTTTCCTTTTTTTATTGTCTAAAATTTTACATATGTCTCCTTTTTCCCCACTTGACCCACCCCTTCCCCCAGCCATTCCCACCCCGGGCAAGCCCCCACCACCCCAGTGTCTGTGTCCATTGGTTGTGTTAATATGCATGCTTACAAGTCCTTTGGTTGCTCTCTAACCCCCTCTTCCCTGCCATTTGTCTCTGGATCTATTCTTGATCATCAAATTATGTTGATCATTATATCCCACATATGAATGAGACCATGTGATATTTATCTTTCTCCAAGTGGCTTGTTTCACTTAGCATAATGCTCTCCAGTTCCATCCATGCTGTTGCAAATGGTAAAAACTCCTTTTTTATAGGGGCATAATATTCCATTGTGTAGATGTACCAGTTTTTTAATCCACTCATCTGTTGATGGGCACTTAGGTTGTTTCCAAATCTTAGCTATTGTAAATTGTGCTGCTATGAACATAGGGGTGCATATATCCTTTCTGATTGGTGTTTCTGGTTTCTTGGGATATAGTCCTAGTAAAATAGCTTTAAATGTTAATTTCAGAAAAGGAGAACAATTTATGGAATACAGCCATGCTCATATATTTACATTAGACGCCCGGTGCATGGATTCATGCACATTGAAAGGAAATTAATTAGAAGAAATATTTTAACATCGCTATTCACCTTTTCTCTATAATAGAAGTTTCAACCAAATTCACGATCAACAATGACAGATTGAAACACATGGGTGAGATTGGCACCAGCAAGAGCTTTATATATATAGATAAATTTGCTTAATTAGACCTGCTTTCTGATTTAGCTAAACTTTTTCTAGCCCAGTGAAGCACCCCAACTTCTCTTTTAGGTAATTGTCAGCAACACAGTAGTAAATATCAACACGAAGCAGATTATTATTGTAGATCACGCAGGGAGAACAAAGGATAAAATATTTAACTGTAGCAGTGTTTGACTATATTCTGTGCAGTGAGAAAACCTGAAGTCATTTTCAAGGTCCACCATTTCTTACTTCTTTCAGTCGGGTCAAGTTTCTAAACCAGGGGTCCTCAAACTACGGCCCGCGGGCCACATGCAAATACAAATATTGTATTTGTTCCCATTTTGTTTTTTTACTTCAAAATAAGATATGTGCAATGTGCATAGGAATTTGTTCATAGTTTTTTTTTAAAACTATAGTCCGGCCTTCCAATGGTCTGAGGGACAGTGAACTGGCCCCCTGTTTAAAAAGTTTGAGGACCCCTGTTCTAAACTTTCTAAATCTCCGTTTTCTGGCTAATGAAAAGAAAATAGGATTCTGCTGAGTCTCCTATTTACCTACTCCAGGACTTCTGTGAGGATCAAATGAGATGAGGCATGTGGAAATGCTTCACAGACATTTGGCTAAAGTGTAAAATGTTTGCACCTGGCTATAAAGCAAGTTGTGTTCCTGAGCTGAAGAAACTCCAAGGAGGCTAGTTGCTAGGGAGAGGAAGCTGGGAGTTGCTACGTGACGTCATTACCCAGAGCCCACAGTGACTGATTCCAGGCTGGGCTGGGCTGTGGGCCACATTTTGCGCCATGGGGTCTTGGCAGCATTGGCTGTGATTTGGTGAGGTGTCGCTCCAGGGTGGTGGTGGGGCCTGTGTCCCACTTGGGGGAAGCCAAGTGTTGGTTTGTTGATGCCAGGTTCATAGTGCTGTTTATTTTTAAACTAGAGGCCCGGTGCATGAAATTCGTGCATGGGCAGGGTCCCTAGGCCTGGCCAGCGATCAGGGCTGTTCGGGGCCTTCCTTCCCCTGGCTGCTGGTGGGAGCCTTCCTTCATTCTGCACCACCCTCTGGTGGTCAGTGTGCATCATAGCTACCGGTCGGACAGTTGGATGGACAGTTAGGCTTTTATATATATAGATAATGTCTATGTCTGCTTTCAGGCTATAGTAATAGAATTGAATAGTTGCAACAGAGAGTGTATGGCCCACAAAGCCTAAAATATTTATTATCTGGCCCTTTACAGGAAGAGTTTGCAGATCTCAGCTATAGGTTTACTTTGCCCTTCTCTCACTAGCTTCTTTCTTAAAAAAAAAATATTTTTATTGACTTCAGAGAGGAAGGGAGAGGGAGAGAGAGATAGAAACATCAATGATGAGAATCATTGATCGGCTGCCTCCTGTATGCTCCCTACTGGGAATTGAGCCAGCAATCTAAGCAGGTGCCCTGACCGGGAATCAAACTGTGATCTCCTGGTTCATAGGTTGACATTCAACCACTGAGCCATGCAGACCTGGCTCACTAGCTTCTTATGGCGAAAACCTATGCCATTGATTTAAAACTCAAGTGAATTCACTGGTGCATTCCACAAAATATTTAAGAAATAATACAAACTTTTCCAAAAAATGGATAAATTGGACTTCATCATAATTAAAAACTGTTCATCAAAAGACACTATTAAGCTCAGCCGGCATGGCTCAGTGGTTGAACGTCAACCTATGAACCAGGAGGTCATGGTATGATTCTCGGTCAGGGCACCTGTCCAGGTTGCAGGCTCAATCCCCAGTAGGGGGCATACAAGAGGCAGCTGATCAATGATTCTCTCCCATCATTGATATTTCTATCTCTCTCTCCCTCTCCCCTCCTCTCTGAAGTCAATAAAAATATTTTTTTAAAAAGACACTATGAAGAAAATAAATAAGATAGCCATATAATGGAAGAGAATATTCACAGAACATATATCTGATAAAGAATTTGTATCTAGTATACAGAAAGGAGTTCAATTTCATCATAAAAAAACACAAACAACCCAATAAACATAGGCAAAAGATTTGAACAAACACTTCACAAAGGAAGATATACAAATGGCTAGTAAACATGAGAAACCAAGATCTGGGAACTAGGTATACTATTGCTACTACTGGATTATCTTTGTTTAAATGATTAGTAGACAGAACTAAGAAGTAATTTTCCTTAAATAATAAGGAAAATAATAAGTATTAATATTGATACTTCTAATTCAAATGAAACATTATAGCATTTTTCATACCTGATTTTATTTTATATGCATATCTCTTTTATGGTAAAATCTTGGCTCCTAATTTCATTATTATATTTGCTTATTTGATTTATTCTATAACCAGAGGGCCGGTGCATGGATTAGTGCACCAGTGGGGTCCCTTGGCCTGGCCTGTGGGGATCAGGCTGAAACTGGCAGTCTGACATCCCCCAAGGGGTCCTGGACTGCGAGAGGGTGCAGGCCAGGCCAAGGGTCCCCACCGGTGCATGAATCCATGCACTGGACCTCTAGTATGCATATAAGATCTTTGGTTAATCTCTTCCTGCCCTCCCCCCACACCCCTTCCCTTTGAGATTCATCAGTCTGTTCTGGGTGTCTATGCCTGTGTGTTGGGCATCTGCCCCTTGGTGGTCAGTGCGTGTTATAACTACTAGTCAAATGGTCAAACAGTCGTTTAGGCTTTTATATATATATAGATTACAAAATAAATTTAAAAAAATATTTTTATTGATTTCAGAGAGGAAGGAAGAGGGAAAGAGAGACAGAAATATCAATGATGAGAGAGAATCATTGATCGGCTGTCTCCTGCAAGCCCCCCACTGGGGATCGAGCCCACAACCCGGGCATGTGCCCTTGACCGGAATTGAACCTGGGACCTTTCAGTTTGCAGGCCGACACTCTATCCACTGAGCCAAACTGGCTAGGGCTACATAATAAATTTTTGAGTTATAATCCCTGTATGGTATTAATAATATATCTATTAAGTAAAGTTTCAGATTCCTTTTTCAGTTCTTTCTGTCTTTAGAGTATATGTTATTAAGCCTAAGGATATATAGAGTACTTGGTCAAAATCTATTTGAATTGCAATTATTTTCTCTTTCATTATTTTATCAGTTTGATTTATAGTTAGGTAAATTTATTTTTATTTCTGTTTAATAATAAATATCAAAAGAATGACAGAAAATCATCAGTTTGTAATTCTCAGTGTAATAACTGATTCAAGTAAGGATTGTCAATGTATGTTAAAACCTTTGGGTAAAAATTTGTTGGTGTCAAGATATTCATTTAGCCTCAAAGTTGCATCCCACTCATGACATTAATTACACAGGATAAATTTTGTGGTCACGACCTTACCTATATGATCAAATTTAGTAACACCAGTACTAGGACAACCTGACATTGAGTAACCTGAAATGATGTAATAAAGTATACACAAAATCACCTATGAAGTATTCGTGCCCAAATGTTTACTATGAATTCACTTATGGGGGTAATAGCCATACAAGTACAGAATTTGAGACATTCAATAAGTTAACTGGCCTGGATGCTTAAATAATGGCAATGTTATGGGAAGTAAAAAACAAAACAAAAACAAAAAAAGGTAGTGAAAATTGTTCTAGATTAGAAGAGACCTTAGAAACATAACTACCAAGTGCAAAGCATAAGTATTGATTAGATCTTGGATTAAAAACTATAAACATAAAAACATTTTTTTGTGGCAATTTGGGAAATTTGAATATATAAAGAACATTATCTGATGATGTAAAATCATGGTTAATTTTTCAGCTACGGCGATGGTATTGTGTTTATGTAAACTAAAGAATATCTTTTAGGAAATGCCAGCAGAACTTTTGGAGTGTCTTGGTGTCTACAATTCACTTTCGAAGGGTGCAGCATATAGACACATATAGAAAGAGCCAAAGCCATTGTAGCAAAACAGTAACAATTGGGAAATATCACTGATGGCATAGACGTATTTATTTTAGTATTCTTTCAACTTTTGTATGCATGAATTTTTTTTTCAAAATAATATTTGAAAGGAAAAAAAGGTGGAATTCAGGAGCCAGGGCACTCTGAATTACTGTCACCAGGTGGCACTGGTGCTTTTCAAACAAAGCTAACTAATCAGGCCAAGTGTATGCTGACAGTTTAATATTTATTTAGGAAATAATTCGATGTCTGGGAGGGAAACACAGAGGGTACATCCAGCTCTTAAATTTTGCCAATGCTTACTTGCTTGCATTATGATGTTCTACGTAACTTGAAGAGTGTCAGCTACACATTTTCTTTGTCTCACAGCCAGCCAGCCTCTGCTCCTGCCCCTTCCCCTTTCCAGGCCTATTTTCTTCTCACAGGGCTACTGCTCGCACAGTAACCTTCCTGCAGCATTTCCTTCCCCTTCACCAGCTATCCACCCCCCCCCCCAATATAGGGTGTTCCCCCCAAAATGTATACACACACTTTGAATAATTATAAAGGCAGTGTTTATTCAAGTGCATTTCATTTTCAGCACTGAGCTATCACCTGTTAAAGTTTGTGTACATTTTTGGGGACACCCTGTAGTTTCTACTCCTCAGCAAAGTGTTAAAAGGTTTGATACCAGTTTGCTTTCCCAGTGTATCTCCCAAATTTTAATACATTCATACAGTGGATTACAATGGAGCCATTAAAGATAGAAAGAGGCCCTCAATGTATTAAGTACAAAAAAGTTTACAGAATAGTGTTGACATTATAATGCCTTTTAATGAAAGAAAAAAATATATGCATAGAAAAAAAGAAAGTAATAGCAGAGATATTCCTAGGTTTGTAGATTGAGTGCTTTTGATTTTCTCTGATGCTATCTTTTTTTAAACTTTAACAATGAGCAGCTATAAGAAAAATTATTTTTAAGAAAACAATAAGAAAACAATAAGAAAAATTATTTTTAAGAAACAATTATCTCCCCAAAGTTATTCTATTGTATACATAAGATTCATTAATGCAGAAAGGAACATCAGTCTCTGACACTAGCCCTTGGGCCTTTCGTAGAACCAGGAGACAGGAAAGGCCAAAGGATGACTCAAGAGAAGACAGTGTTAGAGGTCAGAAAAGGAGAGGAACCCAAGCAGAAAAAAATGAGGGTTAAAGAATACAGTTACCATGCTCAGAAACAGAGTACAATTAGGAGAAGCGTAGGATGAAGCAGGTGCCACAATTGTAATGTAGTAGGAAACCTAGGTCCTATGTTTAGTGTTATTGTTTACTAGGCAGGGGATGGTCTTGAGTAGATCATTTCTATTTTCCAGGATCCCAAAACACTTTGAAGGTATTTTTATTCCCATTTTACAAGTGAGTACAGTAATGCTCAGAAAATATAAGTAAAGTTCTACACATATTATTAGCACTCCTGGCATTTTGGACTAGATACATCTTTGTTGTGGAGTGATGATGTCGATTTTAATAACGAGACAGAGAGTTGCCCAGTAAAAAGGAAAGCATGTGAGAGGCATTTGTAGTTAATTGAGCAACTAGGAATGATGTGTAATTTTACATAAAATGTCCCTAAATATATCTCACCAAGGAGTGCCCCCCCTGCCTCGGGGAGTCTGGAGAACTTCCGTGTCTGTAGTTGGTGGGCATATGCCCCAAAGTTATGCAAGTCAAATCAAGCCACCAGCATATAGAGCACCTCCTGGGAGTGATTTTAAGCCAAGTCTTTGTCTGAAAGGGGTCTCATATCCTTCCTGTCTATGCAGAGATGGGGCCTCAGGATGGTGGGCTGGAGGGGGTCCAGACTTGGAGAAGGAACAAAAAGAAAAAGAAAAGGATATGTAAAGGGGTTCTGGTGGAGCTATTTGTGGGCAGGGAGAACTCCAAAATAACTCTTCAAATCATGATTCCATGTTAAATTCTTCCAAATTCAGAATGGGTGTTGTTTATTTTAATCCCATTTATTTTTTTAAGAGAACAGTCATTGATTGTTACTTCCACAATTCACCTCAAATGTATTCCGAAGTAGGGATTGAATTTAATAAAAATGAGAATAAAAATTTAACTTCATGTTTGACTTAACTCAGGGATTTCATTTTTGAAAAAGATTTTAATATGTAATTTAAACATTTTTATATTTTATGTATTTTTTCCATTTATGATTTTAATTAATGGCCATTATAGCCATCTGAGCTTGACCATTGAGAAGCAGGACCGTCACCTCCCTCCTTCCAAATCCCATGCTCTGATTAATGCAGCCAGAGAATTATTTGGAATGGCTGTGCTGAACCCTAGTTATAAAAAGTGCTCTCACTGAGCCCTAAACCAAGCATTTTCATATTTTCAAGATTAGAAAACAGCAAACAAAAACAACAATAAAGAGAACAGAATTTATACTTAACTTCACCACCCAGATAGACCCAGTATTCATATTTTGCTGTATATTTTTCAGGCTTCTTCAATCAGTAGCTCTGACCCCAGCCTACACATTAGATTTACCTGAATAACTTTTAAAATGTAACCATGACCAGTCTCATCCAAGAACAACTAAAGCAGAAGCCTGGGGGTGAAGGGCACAGAGCCAGGCATAGGTCATTTTTTTTAAAGCTTCATAAGTGATTTTTATGTGCAGACTGAGTTGAGAACCACTGTCCTAAATGAATGACACATTGATGCTATAATTTCCAGCTGAAGCATCTAGGACACACCAGGCCAAAATAAAACATGCTGCCGCCTACAGCTAAGCAGCTCTCTGGCTGCAGTTGACATTGTAGACAACCAGGAAATGAGAGTGGTCAAGAGGCCACCTGGTATGCCGCAATCCTCAGTGGCCTGGCACCGTCCAAGCCACACCACCACTGTCTGTGGTAAGTAGTAATCAGTAATCTGGGCAGAAGTAGCTGGAGGTATCTTGCAAACAGCAGGCTCTCAACCACATACGCGGTTACTGCCAGTTACTCTATTCTTATTTCATATAACAAAAAAAAAGTCACAATTTACCACCAGAATGCCATCTTTGAATACACAGATTCAAATGGCCCGATGAGCTAAGTGGTGAGACTGTGTGGAGGGTGCAAATTGCTTTGCTCTGGCCCAGTGTGGCAGGCTCCTATGGGTTCTGGGGAACTATTTGTATGAAGGGCCTGGGAGGTGGTAGGGGAGAAACACACTATAAGATCAGATTGAAAGAAGACTCAGTCATACAAGTGCTTGTCCATCAGCTGTCTCCTGTGTAAAGAGGAGTCGATGGAAGGGAGGCAGGCAGGTGGCTCTGTTGGGGCTACACAAGCTGCCTTTTCCACGGTAGGGTCTGGCCTCAACTTTGTGCAGCCCAGAGATGGGGTCCCCCCAGCCTTTCAAGTGGGGGGACAGTCTGAGGACAGCTACTCACAGTAATGCTGCAGTATTTATTACTCAGAGGAGGAGAGTGCTTACATACTACTCACCAGAACAATAAGTTATTACCCCAAAGATTCTCTCCTTCCTAGGAAGGGAAACTGGAGATGATGTGCGACTATTTATTAAAACGTCGATAATTTTACATTTTACTATTTCAATTACAGATAAGAAACCAAGGCTTGGAGTATGTGCCCAAGTTCCGAAGCTGGTCAGTGTGAGGAGGGCAAGGTTGAAACCAGGTCTCGCTGGCTCCAGAGTTTCACTAACCTTCCCAGGAGACTGAGAGAAGGGAAAGGAGTGATCCTGACACAAATGCCATGAAATGCCTCCTAACGGGGTGGCCTTCTCTCACGACTAGAATGATTTCGGTTGCCAAATGCAGTGTATCTCTTTTGGGAAGTGCTGTATAATACTTAAAATATCTTTCTCTCTTCCCTTAACTTCCTAGTCTCACATACAGAGAAGTGAACACATTTTAAGTGCATACATAAGGCTCATTGAACTTTTACAAGCGTATATACGTCATGTTGCTATAACCCAGATTAAGACAGAACATTATTAGCAATGCAGTAGCTTTTCTCTTGTCCGCCTCGTCAAAACCTCACCCCTCCTCTTGTCCCCACTCCCACGAAGCCCACTACTCTGAATTGTGGCACATAAGTTTGTTTTACATATTTTAGAGTGTCATACAGTATGGACTTTTTTTTTTTTTTTTTTACCTTCCACTAGCCTGTGGGATTCATCTATGTCGCTGTATATAGTTCTTAATATATTTTTTCACATGCTCTGAGGAAATCACTCCTAGCCACATCCCAGCCTTAAGAGGTCAGAGTACATATATTTGTTTGAATTACTTTTATCTGTACTTAAAGTGCAGTTCCCCCAAACAGTCCCTGTTCGCCCAGATGGCACTCGAAGGACTAGTATATCTCATAGCCATCTAAGCTAGTTATCTAGCACCATTTCTTAGGGTGGACGATATCTTCAGATGTTTAACTCACCCATAAGATGCTCATTTTTAATATCACTCTCCATAGTGAATTTTATTTTCTCCAAGTTATTGTCTTTTACCTACAGTAGCTTTCTCTTTAAAAAAAAAAAAAAGGTTTGGCTTTTATTTGTTTGTTTGTTTCTTGTGAATGCATGGCCATCTCTCAATAGAAAGAATTTCATTGAGAGTGAGATTTTACTAAATATTGTGTTTTTCTCATGCAAAGAGTTGCTGTGGCATGTAGGGAGGTCTTATAATATGGTAAGTGGTTCCAAAGGTAATTGTTTAGATGACCCCAAGGTGTAGAGAGATGGAGCTGTTTGCCCTCTGATTACCCTGTGCTCTCATATGATATGTCACTCCCCTGACTGTTCCTTCTCCCAATCTTGGGCATCAAACTTGAATTCTTCCCACAAATAAATGGAAGGAGGGCCAATTTTCAGTGACTCACAGGCACATCCCCTCCCCTACTCATTTTCATCTCTATCTCTATCTCTATCTCTATCTCTATCTCTATCTCTATCTCTATCTATATATCTATCTCTATCTCTATCTCTATCTCTATCTCTATCTCTATCTCTATCTCTATCTCTATCTATATCTATATCTATATCTATATCTATATCTGTCTATCTATTCTAGAGGCCTGGTGCAAAAATTCATGCATGGAGGGGGGTTTCCCCTCAGCCCAGACTGCACCCTTTCACAATCCAGGACCACTGGCTCCTAACTGCTCACCTGTCTGCCTGCCTGATTGCCCCTAACTGTCCCCCCTGCCAGCTTGATCACCCCTAAACGCCTTTGCCTGATGGCCTGGCCACCCCCAACTGCCCCGCCCCCCTGCTGGCCTGGTTGCCCCATGCAGCCTGCTGTTCAGTCATTTGGTCATCCCTCACTAACCCCCCTGCTGGCCTTGTCGCTCCACGAAGCCTGCTGTTCAGTCATTACTGTGATGGCGTCCTGGACAATTTGCATATTCCTCTATTATTAGTATAGATATTAACCATTACCTGTATCAGTTGACAAATTATTTATTTTACAAGCTCCAGCACCAGTATTGCTCACCACCTTTTCCCTGGTCTCTTATTCTACCTGCCCCATCCCTTCTTTTTTGTTGTTATAGCATGGGGGGAAATTAAGAAGTTGAAATCATGGCATAACATTTTTCCAAATCTGGTGTTATTGGAGGAAAAAAATAGTAAGACCTCAAGAAAACATTTTGAAAAACTAATTTGGTCTGGAATTTTTATCTATATTTTTTCCCATAACTTATACAGTTCTAGGTCACTGTCTTTCACCTGCTTATTTATTTTTTCATTTGTCTAGTCAGCACTTGTTATTATGAAGGATTTATTATTGCTTGCTTGTCTGGTTGGTTGGTTTTCATCACTTCATGAGAGTTAATGCATTTGTTACAACCAGTGGAGAAAGACAAAACCATGAAGAGATTCATGCTAGCACAGTGGCTTCTTAATACTTTAGTCCAGTTTGGGTGATGATGCTCTACTATTTTTTGTACCACTTCAATAAAATATTTCCCAAGAGCCACCCCTTTCCTTTATACATTCCTGTATACAGTATTTCAACTAAAGAATTGGGAAAAGAGATAATTGAGTGCATAGGTAGAAGGTGTACCCATTCCTTTCTAATAATTTTATACAAGTAATTCATTTCTATTTAGCAAAAAACAAAGACCCTTTCTTTTTCCTTTTTTTTATGTGTAATACATGTTCACTTGTAGAAATTTAGAAAATAGAGATTAATGATATAGAAAGAAAACTGTCCTGTAAAAAATAAAAATTCATCTCTGATTCTATAGCAGAAAAAACATTATTGTTATTTAGGGCTATAACATACCTTTTCAGTAATGTTTATGTGTATATACTACTTTATTTTTTCTCTTTTTTGTTCTCACATACACAAAAAATGGGCTTATTGGTTAATTTTTTTCACTTATGTATTGAGAATGTGTTTTCATGTCATTAATTATTATGTTTCAATATCATTTTTAATATTCCACTGGGTGAACAAATCAATTTATTTAACAAATCTATTGTTGAATATTTATATTCTTTTATTAGTAAGTAACATACAATTTGCATAAAAGGTTACATGTTTTAAAGACCCTTAACTTTAGTGTGTGTGCATAGCTGCTTCCTTCTAGGCTTCTAGGCTTTAAAATAACCACACACCTTCTTGGTTACATAGTTTCTTGGATAAAATCCAAAATAGCAGATTTCAGAGCTTATCTGTATTACAAGTGGACTCTGGAATGCATTTGGAAAGCACATGGACACAGGCAGATTAAACTTTGATTTTGTGCTATAGTGACACTGTTATTGGCAAACGCACCTTGAAATTACTGATTTGCGTCAGAACATGAGCACATTTTCTTGCAATGAATTTCATAAAAAAAAATTAGTATTCCCATAACCCTCAGATTAAACTTGACTCTATAACAGATAATTGAGGACCATTCTCCTTTGTCACTCTTAAATCAATCAATAATTGTGATGAAATTTAGATTATGACATTGGCAATCAAAACCAGCCTTCTATCAGAGACCCCCTCAACGTATTTTTCCTGCAATGAAGATACATGAAAAACAAGACAAAAGGACCAAGCTACATTTTGTTAAGCTAGTTTCTGGGGCCTAAGTGAAATAAATATGCTTGCTATGGAGAGATTCTCACCATGGGTTTCCTAGCGTGAAAGGTTTATGACACCAATGGCAACAAGTATCCTTTGGCACAGAGTTTAAGTGATAGTTGAGGTGTGCTTATCAGTTCTAAGTTGATTTACAGTTCATGAAGTCCTTAGATGGCAGAAAAGACAGTACCACCTGGGGCCCCGTGGTCATAATCAATAGAGGTCAACAGTCAATCAAGGCTGGGAATGGAGCCTTTCAGGAGCTCATTGCTACAGCTGCTGTGGCCATTTGGTAACAGGGAGGGGCCGATCCCTCCCTTTCTGTGGTATTTTTGAGTCCGAGATATAAACTTAGTTTATTCTTTGAGGATATTACTCAAGTTGGATTATTCCTAGGGTCAAACTACTATAATTCATAGGAACTAATTTACATTTGCTAATTAGACATAGTGTAGTGCAGGATAAAATTGTATATATTGCGGGGTGTTTATTCCTTTAAAAATGTTTGGATTCCCTACTTTTAGATGGGTTTCTCACCTTTGAAGGGGCCATTTCTTTGGTTCATTTGAACTCAGAATTGACTTCTTATTTTCCTTTTGTAACAACTTCTCATTTCTCAGTGAAATTCAGCACCATCTATTTAAGCCAGTCAGGCTCAAATCTGAATCTCAAAACTGTAGTGTCTCATGATTGGACCTTAAAGGGTCCTTCATCCAATCACCCATTTGATACTTAAAGCCTTTCCTATCATCTATATTCACACCATATTCTACTGAATAATCATTTCTGCCAGATACTGAACACCTATGAAAAGAAGAAAGATCCTATAAACTAAAAGGCTAATATGAAAATTGTCCCCTTGACTGGGAGTTCGACTAGGGCAGTGATGGCGAACCTTTTGAGCTCGGCGTGTCAGCATTTTGAAAAACCCTAACTTAACTCTGGTGCCGTGTCACATATAGAAATTTTTTGATATTTGCAACCATAGTAAAACAAAGACTTATATTTTTGATATTTATTTTATATATTTAAATGCCATTTAACAAAGAAAAATCAACCAAAAAAATGAGTTCGCGTGTCACCTCTGACACGCGTGTCATAGGTTCGCCATCACTGGACTAGGGGGTAGGGCTGGCCCGCCAACTGTAAGGAAGGCCCCCGGCCGGCGGTGGCAGTGGAGGAATCAGGCAGCCAGGGGAAGGGAGACCATGGCCAGCAGCCAGCAACCACTAGGGACCCTACCCATGCACGAATTTCATGCACTGGGCCTCTAGTATAGTCATAACAAGTCATTACTCTGTCCTAGTAAAAGAGACAGCTAAGGACACATTAGCCTTTTATTATATAGGACTAGAGGCCCAGTGCACACAATTCATGCACTGGCAGGGTCCCTAGAAGTTGGCAGCAGTTGGCCAGGTACTCCCTCCCTTCCCCCAGCCTCCTGCCACTGGTCAGGCCTCCCTCCCTTCCCCTGGCCGGCCCCACCCCCTGGTTGAACTCCCGGTCGAGGGGACAATTTGCATACTATGCTTTTATTATATAGGATTATTACAACCTTTAGGCTACATAGATAACCTTTGAGGCTACAATTCTTGCCTGATAAATATACTAACGTATCTAAAGTAGGAATATTATAATCTTCAACAATCTCAAAGCCTAATGCTACTAGATACTTAAGTCATCACAACTCTCCTTGCTTGCTAACATTTCATTTCTTTAAGAGCCTTGTTGCTTTGGCTTTCCTTGGGGCCAGGTGATGTCAACATGAGTCTTCAGATTGCTCAACACTCTATTTCCTCATTGTAAAATAATTTACTATTCCGGATTTATGACCAATCTCTTACTAGTTTTGTAATAAAACTCACCATAGCCATACACTGATCCTAACACTATTCAAACAATAACTCATTTAATTCTTATAACAGCCATAGAAAGTAGCTACTATTATTATTAGACATTTTTAAGTGTAGAAACTGAGGCACAGGGAGTTCAAGTGACTTGCGGCTAGTAAAGGGTAGAGCCCAGATTCAAACTGAGGTAGTTTGGCTCCAGAGTCCCTGTTTTTTTACCTCTGCATGCACTGTACCCCTGAAGCCAGGCAGCCTTGAGACCCTGTGAAACTGACTTGCTATGCCCACAGGACCAAGGTCAGACCCTGACATAGTTACTGCAGCAAGATAAACACTACTTTGCCGGGTTTGTCTGGGTGCCTTTGGGAGTGGGTCTTCTGAAGTGCCTGGATATCAGCCTTATATTGGTGTTTAGACCTCACAGTCCTTCCTGAGCTAACTGAAGAGGGTGGTGGGTTATCTCTTACTTTTAAGATATCAAATGCACTGAAATTTCAGCCTGCCCTGCATTGGATCCAAAGTTTTCACTAATCTAAACCACAAGGGACCTTAGTTTTGGGGAAAAAATCTTTGAACAGTTCATCAGCCATATCTCCAATGGGAATTTGAACATTCCTCAGGTTTAGAAGTCGTTATTCCATTCCCACGAAAAATCTTATGGTTTGAGTTTTTGTCTAATGAAAATAGCCCACCATGAAAGTCTCCCTAAAAGCTCTATACATATAAGCTATATTCCAGGAGAATACTCATTGCCCATTCCTGTATAACTTTCACCTCACTCCTGTGAGACATCTTGGTCTTGCTAAACTAGGTGAACTGTGAGTGAACCAGGAGGACTCCTTTTTGCCTTTCTAGCCTAAGGCCAAATTTGAAAACAGGTTTTTGCTGCTCCTTTCTCAAAGCCCACACTCCATACTTGATCTTTGAGGTCTTACCACACTGATGACAAAAAAAGCAAGGATAAGTGAATTGCTAAACCACTCAGCAGCCAGTCCTGGCTTTATCTCCTCACCTCCAGGCCTCTCCAGGCAATGGACCCCTCTCAAAGCAGGGCTCAGACCTGCCCACCCAGCATCCTGGAAGAGAAGAAAGCTAAGGAAGCTAGGAACAGAGAGAAGCTGGAAAGAAAGAATACCAAGGAACCAGTCTTGCAAAAGCAGGTTTTACCTTCTTCTGACCCACTGGGAGCTCCAACACCTAAAAACACGCCCTCGGAGAGTCCCCTCCAATGTTCCTTGTGTGGAAGAGGAGATTGTGTTGAGTCGGGGTGGAGGTGGGAGAGAGTGGAGGGCAGAATGGCACTTGAGCTTCCCTAGACATCGGCTTGTGCTGCAAACACCTTGTAAAGGGAGAATGAAGTCATGGCTTCATCTTATGTATTTTTGAAATTCACAGATAAGATGCAGCATATCATGTGGGTGAAGAGAAGGGACTCTGCCTGCTCTGCCGTTACTAGAGGAGTGGCCTTGTGTAAGTTGTTTAACCTCCCCATGACTCAGTTTCCTCATTTTTAAAATGGTAATCATCATCATAGTAGAGTTTAGAGTGGCCTAAATGTTGGGGAGGGGTATGTATGATGGTGGCACAGGTTAACAATGAGGCAAATACAGTTACAATTGGAGATTTCAGTACTTCTCTCTTAGTAATCAGAGAACAAGTAAAGGGATATATATTCAGTAAAGAAACAGGAGACCTGACAATACTATCAACCAAATTTACCTGATTGACATGCATAGAACACTCTATCCCACAACATATACACACTACTAGACTCTCCAATATGTGATCCAATCCAAAGTTATTAGAGGTTTTCTTTGTATCTAATTTCCAACTTAATAAAAATATAATCTATATATATAAAACCCTAATATGCAAATAGACTGAACGGCGGCACAACCGAACAACCAAACAACCGAACAACTGGTTGCATGACATGCACTGACCACAAGGGGGCGAGCGTGGAACATGGTGGGATGGTGGAGCTGTGGTGGGATGGTGGAGAAGGTGAGCAGGGATGTCAGACCAAGGTGGGGTTAGAGTTGCTGTCACTGGGGCAAGCCTTTGGTGGTTACTGAAAATTCTTTTTTTTTTTTAAATATATTTTATTGAGTTTTTACAGAGAGGAAAGGAGAGGTATAGAAAGTTAGAAACATCGATGAGAGAGAAACATCGATCAGCTGCCTCCTGCACACCTCCTACTGGGGATGTGCCCACAACCAAGGTACATGCCCTTGACCGGAATCGAACCTGGGACCTTTCAGTCCGCAGGCTGATGCTCTATCCACTGAGCCAAACCAGTCAGGGCAAAATTCTTTGCTCCCACATGCCGTGGTCCTGCCTGGCACTCACACCTGCTGCTGGAACCAGCCCTGTTCGCACCCACTGCCGGCCCTGGAGTTGCCGCTTGCACCTGCTGCCTGTGCCCAGTGCTGGTCCCAATTGCTCAGCGCTGTCAGCAGGTGCGAGTGGTGGCTGCCAGCCCCGATCGCCCTTGAGGGCTTCTCCATCTTCCCTGCTCCTGAGGGGCGATCGGGGCAGCAGCCGTTGCTCACACTCACTGATGGCGCTGGCCCCGCTTGCAACCACTGCTGGCACCAGCCCCAATCACTCCATGCTGTCAGTGGGTGTGCGCGGGGCTGGCACCGTCAGCATGTGGGGGCGGCAGTGGTGGCGGCAGTGGGGCTGCCGACAGATGGGGAACCGGGGGCCATGGCAGGAGGGGCCGGGCGGAGGAGTGGAGGAAGAGCCAAGACCGGCCCCTGTGCCCACCACAGCCTTATGGCCCACAGTTCCATTCAAAGTGCACGAATTCGTGCACTGGGCCCCTAGTTATATATAATTGCAGAACCAGTGAAACAATGATTCTTGCTTCACTATGAATCTATACCAGAGACCCAATGCACAAAATTTGTGCAAGAGTAGACCTTCCTTCCCCTAGCTGCCGGCACCGGCTTCCCTCTGGCACCTGGGACCCGGGCTGGCTTCCCTTGGGCTGCCCGCAGGCCCCCGGGACCTGGGCTGGCTTTCCTCCGGCCCCGGCTTTGTCAGGAAGGATGTCCGGAAGATGTCCGGTCTAATTAGCATATCACCCTTTTATTATTATAGATATTTATATCTCTCTATATATCATCTTGTATTTTTTCCCCATTCTGGTAATTCTATAATATGTACATGACTTAGTCACCTTCTACTTTTGGAAAATGTGGTGTGCAGGACATGTACCTTATTCATCCTTTCCTGGACAAATGTGGATGGGCAGTGGAGGGTGACAGAGATTGGAAGGAGAATCTGGGGATGGGGACGAATTTTCAAAAAGATTTCTATGTATGTTCTTATTTGACAGTGATAATGATGTGGGAGATGAGGATGGGTCCTTGGCCATGTTCTCAATGCTATTGTTTGCTGTTATTTTGCTTGGCTTTCATGGAACTACTGTGGTTTCAGAAACCATCATCATCTGTTTCTTATTCCACCAAAGTGGTATTAGGTGATGTAATAGTTAATTGTATAGGATATCCAAGATTGCTTTCTCCACATACAAAATATGCTTTTTAGCACCAATTAAGAATAATGGGACAAAACAGATTCTACACACAGGGAAACTAAAATTTAAAAACAAAGCAATCAGTGAGAAGAGTATGAGATAGAGCAAGCAAATGAAGAAATCTTTCCTGGGGCTGGTGAATCATTTTCCCGACTTCCCTGGGGTTGCTTGCTTAAGCCCTCCTGCTGAGATAGAGAGGGATGTGTCTTTGCCAGGCAGCACTGGAGCTGAGTAAATAAGGAGGTAGTTATTCACTTATACCATCCCAGCACCCCAAGAAAATGCTAATGAGCATTCGGTGACAATTTGGAATCAGAACCCAACTTACTTTTAGAATGAAAAGAATCAGGGTAGGGCAGCCCCAATAACTTGTCTGGTGAAACAGAAAAGGCCTGATGGAGATCATCTTGGCGATTAGGAAAACAACCTCAGGGGTCCCGCTGACAAGACACTTTCCCCAAGTACTATTCATTACAATGCATTATTAGCTAACTGCAGGCAGCGGACACCTTTTGCATGTTAACTAAAGTGCCATTTAGCTAGTGGGGCTTGCTTGGTCTTTAAAATTGTCTTAATCATTAGTGAATTAGTTAAACTATAACGTTAGGAGATAAAAATAATCACCAGTGTCACTTGGGAACGAGTGGAACCTGGAACTGGTTGTCAGAGACTCTGAGTACAGATATTCCTGACTGTGCAGATTGATGCGTGACAGTCAGCACAGCTCCAGCCTGAGCCAGCCTTATCCCTGCCTCCTTGGGGAGAGAGAATGCCATGAGATCGAGATCCTTGTCAGAGTGTTGATTTCTGCTTCAGAGTGTGACAGGGAAAGGGGTACCATGGCTTTTATATTCAGTTCTCCATCACCCTGAAATCGACGATGCAGTTAGCAGATATTTGAAACTCATGTTCCTTTCAGTGCTCTCTTTTTGGGCCATTTCACTGATTATTAATGGCTCCACCTGGGGAGGTCTGGAAATGATGCTGAAACTCAATCAAGCCTCCTTGGCAATTCTGGAGAGAGGCTTTGAGTGTTAGCTCAGAGACTGTGAAGAGAAGCTCAAATTGTGCTTTCCTCTGGATTTTAATGATTGGCATATTCCGTTTCTGCGGCAAATCACCCAGAGTTAACAGAATAAACAAAGCTTAATTAGTTTGGTTTTGATTCATGGTTTGACCACAGGCAGAAAATATGGGGGGAAAATCTCTATAGAGACCTGAGAAGATAAGACGTTCATTGCCTTTGATTTTGTCCCAAAACTTTTAAAAACATAAAATTCATTTTTACAATTTTGCATAGAGCAACATTCACTCGTTTTGGTATACAATATGCTGGGGTTGGCAAAAGCAATAATGCATTCAGGATGGTTTATGCAGACCCTCTATAAATCAACTCCAAACCCTTGCTAACACCACTCCGCTTTCTAATTTTTCTGTTCTGTGGATGTGGGGTTCCTGGAGTGTCATGAGGAAAGGCATTCCCAGGGACCCACAAGAGCGGATGAGGTCTGTGTTAAGATTTATCCGGGAAGCAAAATGAAAGGAATTCCCCAATGTCCCATCTCTGTCTCACCATGGAAAATCAGGGCCAGAAATCGAGTCAATGTCCATAGAGCCTGTGCCATATTAAATCTTAGTCCTAGTCCAGCATCTGGCTAGTTTAGCTTGTGTTCCTGGCTGCAACCCATTGCTGAGCTGTGTGCAGAATTCAGGCTCCCGCCTGGAGCCTGCGTGTACAGTCCCCGAGCCTTGGGCCACACTGCTGCTAAGGCCACCTGGCTATGGAGAGAGGACGCGAGAATGCATGGGGCCAGTGCAGGCTTGGGAGGAACCAGAAGATTTTCCAACCGTTCGTGGGCTTGCATTGGTGTCAACGATCTTTTCCCAGGTTAGACTGAGAGTACTCTATGGTTCAGTACCTCCCCCCCTGCCATTTTGAGTTTGTTGCACATGTCCTTATCATCCCCCTGCTCTCCCCTCCCACACACGCAGTCTGGTACCGGAGGGGGGAAGGGAGGGGTGTTAATCCCCTTGGAGGGACAATGCTGAGATTCCTTAGGGCAGTGGTTCTCAACCTTGGCTGCACATTAGAATCACCTGGGAATCTTTTTAAAATCCTGATTTCTGGGCCTCATTCTGAGGATTTTAAAAGGATTCCCAGGTGATTCTAATGTGCAGCCAAGGTTGAGAACCACTGCCTTAGGGTGTGAAGCTGTAGCCTGATGAAGCAAACAGGCTGTGTCCCCAGCTGACCATGCTCAACAATCTGACTTCTCTTGCTCTCTCTCTTTCTTTCAATAACTAGCTAATGATGGTAACATTTACACTTTTGCCTTCTAAATACCATGTCAATAGAATCATAGGTTATGTAGCCTTTGGAGACAGTTTTTGTTCATTTAGTCTAATACATTTGAGATTCATCCATGTTATTACATTTTAAATCAATGAAACAAGGCGGTACTAGACTGAGGTAGCTTGACAGCTTACGTAAGCAAAACAAAACCTAAACCTATAAATGCATCAAGGGTAATGGAAACCTAAGTACAGCCAATCACAGACAGCCAAGTAGGCTTTCCCACATAAAGCAACCTTAGCCAATCAAATAGTCTCCATAAACGTCTTGTTCCTAGCTCCCGTTGATGGAGCAGGCTTAACAACTTCTGATTTGGCACTACCTGATTTGAATTGATTTTTCCTCAAATACACTCTTAAAAATTTTATGCCTCAATATATATATCTTTTAATACATATCTCAGTTGTTTACTATTTTTTTTTTTTATTGCTGAGTAGTATTCTATAGTTTGGCTAGCCACTCATCAGCAGACCCAGTTCTCTTCACAATCTATTTCTAAAAGTTAATTTTCCCCACGTTTATTTTTATCCTGTTATAAAAATAATGTACATGCACAATGAATAAAACTTGGACCACACATTCACACATACACACTAGCTGAAATCCTACCACCTACAGATAATCATTAACCGCTGTTAACATTGTTCTCTCTCTCCCTCTCAGCCCCCTCTTTACTCTCTCCATCTCTAAAATATATTGTATATACATAATCTCATCCACTTTTGTGAGATACATAGCATTTTTTCAGTTGATTTAATATTTTAAGTTAAACATTTTATTGTAATTTAACAATTTCTTACTTTTATAAAATAATAGATGTCTACCATTTAAAGATCAAATAATAGTACAAGGCCTATATTAAATATCTGTAAAACAGCATGTCAAACTCAAAGGCTAACAGGGCCAAATAAACAAGGTGTAAGTTTATGTGGGCCGCAAAAAAAAAAAAAAAGCTTCAATTTTCATAGAAACATAGGTTTATTTCGATAGAGACATGCTGAATACAAAGGGTTGAAATAAATGAGTAATCGTTAACATAAAATAATAGAACATTTTAATAAAAATTAATATTTTTTCTTGAACATTAACTTACCAGACACTGAATAACTGCACAAATTAATAAGCGTAACACAAATAAACCTATTTTTTTGTTCTCCGAAAGCGAAATATTTCCTGTTGCGCACATCAAACAGTCAGTATAAGACTAGAGACGTGGCAATCGGCTGCTAAAATATTCGCTGCTGGTATTAGTGGAGAGAAATGGTGCGCCTGTGTATAAGGCGAGTAAGGGAAATGAATGCAACATGATTATAATAATCAGTCATTAGCGAACGTTGTAGTTCGTTACCAATAATAATGTATAACAAGATATTGTAAAAATTAAGTTAAAAAATTTTTATTATAATGTTTCTTAAATACTGTTACATTGGCTAGGCCGCAAAAATATTGGTTGTGGGTTGCATACGGCCCGTGGGCTGCGAGTTTGACATGCTTGCTGTAAAAGAACTCGATAATTTTCTGCCCCATCCCTCCCCATCCATGAATACACTTACAGATGAACACTTGCAAAGTTTTTAATGATTGCTTAAAGCTTTGACTTCGATGTTCTAATTCATATGCTGTATTGTTCAGGGCCTCAGCAGAAACAGATGGTCTACTGAGAGGGGTGATTAAAGAAGAAACAATTTACAAAGGAGTAGGCCGAGTTAAGGAACCAACAAGGGATGGTAAAGCACCTGGGACTAGTAATAGTGACACTAACAACAGTAGTATACCATTACCAATTCTAGGATTAAAAGGGGCATGGTTTGTGAATAACTTACAGTAACTGTTTTCAAAATTGGGCATGTTATCTCTTATTCATGGACAAAAATCATACCTGCAGTTGAGTGTTAGGCCAGATCTTCTCTCCAACATATCTTTCATAATCATCCTTCTCCCACTTTGTAAAAGTCAGGTAGAATCCTCATTGGATCTCGACTCTCACCATGCTACCATGCCTTAGTGTGTTAAAGCTTTAGAGCTGCCAAACAAAGGGATGCTTGGAAATAATTTTACCTATGAATCTTACCTAAAAAATTAGGTGGCTTGTAAGAAATAGTACATTTTGGCCATATATTTTGAATTCAGACATTGTAAAACAGGAGAATGACCTCTCTTTTTGTTTAGCAGAACTTATCCAATTGTTTTCAAAGTGCGTTTCTCCTGAGGGCAAGACCAGTAAAAGTAAAGAAAATAAAGCAACTGTAAGAAATGCAGAAGACAGACTTATAGCAGGTATCCACACTCATACCTATGTTTACCTGTGAAGCACACTGCAATCCAGACATGAGATGGCTGTCATAGGAATGAAGATTATTGGAAGGACAAAATTAACTCAGAGAAAAAATAAGTCTGATTTGCACAATTAGTTTGACACTGAGGATGGAATTGGCCCATTAGGTTATGACAATGAATTTGAACAAGCTAACAAGCTAAATCTGAGCTCTCATGGTTTGATATAAATAGAGCATGTGAAAAAATATAAGAATTTTATTACATATATGTGAAAATGTATAAAATTAATAATATTTTAATTTTCCTAATTCTTTTTAAAAAATATATATTTTTATTGATTTCAGAGGGGAAGGGAGAAGGAGAGAGAGATAGAAACATCAGTGATGAGAGAGAATCATTGATCGGCTGCCTCCTGCATGCCCCCTATTGGGGATCGAGCATCCAACCTAGGCACATGCCCTTGACCAGAATCAAACCCAGGACCCATTCAGTTTGCAGGCTGACGATCTATCCACTGAGGCAAACCAGCCAGGGCTTAATTTTCCCAATTCTTTCTGGGTATATTAGGTTAAGCAAGTTGCCTTTAAGTGAAAGATTGAACAATATAACTAAGAGTCTTTTATTAAGTCTTGGTAAAGCCTTTTTGGTATGCTGCCCAGAAACTAAGAGGGAATGACTGTAACAACTGGATAACAAATCCTTTCACAATATAAGATTTTTATTTCAACAAAATTAAGGGGCCCAATTGAGTTATTAGCCCCTTAATAACTAATAAATTAATATATAAACTTAATAACTAAATAAACTAATAAATTATTAAAAATTAGTTTGCTGAGTAATTTTTATGTGCATTTTGGTTTAACTTAGAAATAATTCATGGATTGAGTAAAACTGATCCTTCCATTCTTACTTGCCTATGAAAACAAGATTTTCAAAAAGTTTATAATACCACAAAGTAATAATAGAATTTATGCTGGACATTGTTTTACTTTATTAGTAAGAAATATCCATCCACTAATAATTAAATCTCATTGAGATGAATTTCCAAATTAACTGCTTTAAAAATGAGTTATTTTTAATCAAAATTTGAATTCCAGATTTTTTTCATTAGTTGTGTACTACTAATGATCATAAATGCTCACTCAATCCAGAAAAAAAGGTTAAACATCTTGACCTTTGTAGACATGGGACATTTTTAAAAATTTGAATTCAAATTATAGATATTTTTGTTGTAGAAACTTATAATAGAATCATCAAAAATATTTTAAGACATATACATTTATTACTTTGGGATAAAATTATTTGAAGGAAATGGAATGGAAATATCCTGTATAATAAAAGTGTAATATGCTAAGTGTCCAACCAATCGGTTGATGCACTGACCACCAGGGGGCAGATGCTCCAACTGGTAGGTTAGCTTGCTGCTGGGGTCTGGCTGATTGGGACTGGGTGAGAGGGCTGGACATGCCCTGGAGCCCTCCCGAGGTCCCTCCTTGGCTGGCTGGCCCCAATGGGCCCCAACTGGGGCTGGCCAGCCAACCTCCCATGGACCCTCCCCTGCTGACTGGCCCCCATCACCTCATTCGGGACTGGGTGAGACAGCCCTGATGAGCCCCGATTGCTGGTCAGGCCGAGGGACCCCACCAGTGCATGAATTCGTGCACTGGGCCTCTAGTGAGAATAGAAAAGAATGTAATAAAATTTCTAACAGTTAAATATATTAATGTTAATATTAATATATATAAAATACATATTTTTAATGGTTATGATGAATAATAAATTACTGTGGTATTTAAATTCCATTGGATAAATAGAGCACAGCAAATTTTAAATATCAAAATATAGTATATTTTGAAAAATTACATCTTTTGCAGCTATTAAAACATATGATATAAATATTAGATGTTAACTTAAAACTTTGATAACCACTAACTTTTTTTTTCTGTTCTCTCTTTGGTACTTTAACAATTTGTTTTCAAATTTTATTTCCTTTATGAGAATGCACGTGATTGGGGATAGGGATCGTGTTTTCTAAGATTTGTGTCTTTCATAAAACCTTTATTTTATTTTACTGTTGAATTTATTGTGGGGACATCTATCTACACTAATAAAAGAGAAACATGCAAATTGGTGTCACTCTGCTATGCTCACCAGCCAATCGGATGAGTATGCCAATTAACCCAACAAAGATGGCGGTTAATTTGCATACATAGGCGCCAAGCGGCCTGGGTCCCGGGAACATTATCAGCACCCAGGTCACTCTGAGGTAGGCCCCGTGTGGGCCCTGAGCAGCATAGGAAGGGCCTGAGCCAGGGGGCTCCTGGGCAGGGGCAGAGCCGGCCATCGGAGTTGCAGGGGGGGGTCCTGCCCAAGCCTAAAGCCTCTGCCAGAGACGTCAGGCCTGGGCGGGGGGTGGAGCAGGCTATTGGAGGGGTCTTGGGGTCCCCTGCCCAGGCCTGATGCCTGGGCCAGACGCATCATGCCTGGGCAGGGGGCGGAGATGGTGATTGGAGGAAGATGGGGGTCAACGCCTCTGGCCTGGGCGGTTGGCCAAGCCGGAGATCAGTGTGAACTACAGAGGAAACACCTTTTCTGACCGCTCATTGGCTGAGCTCCCTGTATGCCACTGGTAATATTCTTAGTAACTTGGGTAATAAGAATCCAAAAAGGTGATGTAGGGTTTTTCTACCACACTCCTGGTGAAAAAAACGAAGGTACGCTGCTAGAGGGCTAAGAAATGTCGTATCCTGCCCTAGCTGGTTTGGTTCAGTGGATAATGCCGACTGCAGGGTCTGGGTTCAATTCTGACCAAGGGATGTACCTAGGTTTCAGGCTCCTCCCTGGCTCCAGCCCAGGTCAGGGCTCATGCAGGAGGCAACCAATCAAAGCGTTCCTCTCACTTTGATGTTTCTCTCTGTCTTTCCCTTTCTCTTCCACATTCTCTAAAAATCAATGGAAACATATCCTCAGGTGAGGATAAAAAAAATAATAAAGAAATGTCATATCCTATGAAAGACACATCTTGAAAATGCCTAAAGAAAGTTGTCATTTTTTCATGGTGAAGGGACTGGAGTCCATATTGATGAAAAAACCTTGGTGGCTGCGGTGACTGGCAGTGGCTGCAGCAGTGGGGTGATGGGGCTGGTGCCTTCCCCTGATCAGCCCTGTCACCTCCCACAAAGGGAGGCCAGACTGCGGCTTGGGTCAGCTCCCCAAGGGGAGCAGGGAGCAGGCCTAAGCCGTCAGTAGGACATCCCCTTAGGGCTCCCAGTATGTGAGAGGGGGCAGTCTGGGCTGAGGGACCCCCCCCCCCCAGTGCATGAATTTCATGCACCGGGCCCCTAGTATATATATAAAAGCCTAAGCGACCAAACGACTGGTTGCTATGACGTGCACTGACCACCAGGGGGCAGACACTCAATGTGGGAGCTGCCCCCTGGTGGTCAGTGTGCTCCCACAGCGGGAGTGCCACTCAGCTGACCAACAGTCACCAGATGCTGGGCTCACTACCAAGTGTTGGCAGGAGCAGGTGCAGTGGGTCCGGGATGAGCGATAGCAGCACGGTGCCAGGCCTGGGCTCAGGCTCCCCCTCCCTGGCCACTTGCCGCTCAGAGCACTACTACATCCTGCGGGGGATGTTGGCTGGCCTGCGGGGATCAGGCCAAAACCGGCAGTCCAATATTCCCCGAGGGGTCTGGGATTGCAAGAGGGTGCAGACCAGGCTGAGGGACCTCACCGGTGCACGAATCCGTGTACCGGGCCTCTAGTTGGTTAATAAAATGATATAGGTGTCAGGGGTACAATTCTATAAGACATCATCTGTGTATCATATTGTGTGTCTTTCCATCTCTATTGATCCCCTTTACCCTCTTCTACCTCCCCCACCCTTTTGCTCTCTGTTGTCTGTGAGATGTTTTTTTTTCTTAACCCCTTCACCTTTTCCACCAAACTTTAATGAGATGTCTTATTTAGAATAGGAGCTCAATTAAATATTTACTAAATTAAATTATTTTTATCAAAGGGAGTGATTCTTTCCTCTTCCATTGTTCTTTACTAACCTTCAGGCTAAATTTTCCTACTACTGATAATCAAAACAACTGCCTGAGGGAAATAAATTTTGGGTTTACAAAGTAACACATATCTTTAAAATGAGAACAGGAAAAATAGTTGAAAAGGAAATGAGTATATACAGTAAACCAATATCAAGTTTCTTAAATATGTTTTCTATATAAAATAAAACAACACTAAGCATTTGGAAATATATTTATTAACATAAAACTATAGTACATATATACTCTTAACTAAAACAAGTTTCTTCTCATCATGATTCTTTCTAATGTGCACTAAATTAGAAGGCAGTAAAAACACCAACAGATGGCTCAGGCCTTTTCTTCCTCGGTCACTGATATAGAATTGTAATGAAAAATTATATTTTTTACACTTTACTCAGCACCTCTGCTTACGACACCATAAGCATGAAATATTGCCTAACATTGCGTTATTTGCTTCAGATCCAACAATAAGCTAGCAATAAGTAGCTTATGCATGTACTTTGGTTTACACACTTTTGTAATTTTGGAGGATTATCAAGAAGGTTTGGTCTTGTCCTATGGTGATAATCCTGTTAAATTACATTTAAATATAATATACAGCATTCTATTTTGTACTTAGTATTACTCAAAGAATTAATATTACATGTAGACCTCTTAAAAAATAACAACTTGAGCAGAAGCAAAATTTAAAAATAGAGTAAACACTCTTATAACCTACTTAGAAATATCAAGTACAGTGGGGCCTTGACTTACGAGTTTAATTCGTTCCATGACGGAGCTCGTAACTCAAATTACTCGTATGTCAAATCAACAGTGAACGAGTGAGACACGTGATGCTGGGCTGATGTGTGGCGTTCACTGTGACGTTCGCTGCGCCAACTAGCGGTGGGGTATCTGAAGCTGGCTCGTAACCCGAATTTTAGCTCGCAACTCAAAGCAAAAAAATTGGCCTAGAGATGGCTCGTATCTCGGAAAACTCGTTAGTCGGGACACTCGTAAGTCAAGGCCCCACTGTATGACTTTAGGAATTAGCCTAAAATCTGCCTTGATTTTTACCTTCCCTTGTCTTTGTGAGATTTTTTCCTTGAAGAAAGAAAATATTATCTTGAATTATAAATTGGAACTATCTTATATATGAGATAATCCTGTCTCTTAATAGTATCATCATTAATACTACTTCTAGGTAGCACTTATCCAGCACCCCCTTTGTACAAGGCACTTTACACTTCATCCTCACAACAACTCTCCGAGGTAGGTAACACTATCGGGCCCATTTTACAAGAGAGGCCTCTAAATTGAGATTCCCAGAAGGCAAAAGATGCAGATAGGAACATTTATAGCCTGGTCTTCCTGAACTGTGATTAGATTGTGAGCTCCTTGAGGAGGAGTCATTCTCTTACTGTGTTTAAGCAGAGAAGACTCGGGCATTAATGTCATGATAGTGGGTACCAGCTAGATTGGGTAGTTGAGTGACCAGACCAAGAAGTGTCATCATGCTTCCAACAAGCCAAGAGAAAAATCACATTTGTAAGGACATTAGAGTATGAAAACACTTCCACAAAAATGATAAGCGTACTACAAAAAATGTGTTCAAGCTCACATCTACTAATTTCCCTGGGATTCAATCTAATTAATTAGTGCCAATTTTATTATTTATTACTAGAGGCCCGGTGCACGAAATTTGTGCACTCAGTGGGGGGAGGGGGGGGTCCCTCAACCCAGATTGCGAGAGGGCGCAGGCCAGACCGAGGGACCCCACCGGTGCACAATTGGGGCCAGCCAGGGAGGCACGGCGGGAGGGCTCCAAGGCATGTCTGGCCCGTCTCGCTCAGTCCCGATCGGCCAGACCCCAGCAGCAAGCTAACCCACCAGTTGGAGCGTCTGCTCCCTGGTGGTCAGTGCATGTCATAGCGAGTGGTTGAGGAGCCTTAGCATATCATTAGCATATTACGCTTTGATTGGTTGAATGGCCGACCGGCCGACTGGACACTTAGCATATTAGACTTTTATTATATAGGATGATGTATACCATTAAAGACCTAGGGGTTTTTATTGTTTAGCTAGTTCCTTTGTCCTAATATCAAGTCTTAAAAGCTTATTATTTCGCCTTCACCTTTTTTGTATGTCTGCAAAAAAGAAAATATGGAGGAAAAACAATATAAAGTTACTTAAACTTTTCTGAGGCAAAAAATTTCAGGATCTGAATTTCTGGTACTTGTGGATCAATCCAAATAATTAATTAGAATTTAAATGCAAGTCTTTGGGGTTCTTTATTAAGCCTTTACAACTTTATTCCATTAGTAAGTAAGATGAGATAGTGATTTGATTAAATCACATTCATCACCTATAAAAATGTTAAATTTCTTTATCATTGCAGCTTTGGACTTCTCAAAGGCATCAGCATCCAAAAGACAAGAGCCACACAAGAGTCATTTTCCTGCTGTGCCCTGGTCAGAGTCCCTATGTTTCCCTACCAGAGTTCACACCCAAAGTTCTCCTGAACGATTTAAGCTCACTTGGACGGTCTCGAAGTCCTAAGTAAAAATAGTTTATCCCAAGTTGGCCCAAAGGAAATAAAAACCAGTCCAAGTGAAAAGAAATAATTTCATTATTTGGACTGCCTAATTACATAAAGGTAAGCAACAACAATGAAAAAGCAAGTATTGAGTAATATTATGCACATTAAAGCAAACGTAATAAGGATGGATTCGGTGCTCCACTTTGTGAGGAAAACAGCCCCACTAAGCCTTTGGTATCCATCAGAACTGTATTTCCATAGCTGTAAAGCGAAAGTCTATTTCATCATCAGTGTATTTTCAATTTGCCTACTTAAGTGAAAGCACTTAGAACAGTGCCTGGCACATAGGCAGTGCACAATAAATGCTGGCAACTGCAGCAGAACAGCTTAGATAGCATCCGCATATTGCCGAGACAAAGAGGGAAGCGATAGGGGGTAGTTTTGTGTTAGCGAATTCAGTTTTCCAGGAAAGTTAAAAAGGGATTTTGATCAAGTCTGAAATTGAACAGTCATGAAGTTTCATGAGTTCTCCAACCCTACCTTTTCAACCTGTTTAGCAACATATTGATTCAGAAAATATTTTCCTTTGAAAAACAGCAATCATTTACTTCAAATTTCCTAAGTTAGCCTGCTTTAGTTTATTGGGGTTTGAGGAGACACACCAAATGCCTGACTTCTCACTGAGTCTATTTTATAACACAGCTCAGAAAACCAGGCTGTGCTCAATTAAAAAGCAAAACAAAACATAGCCCAAAGGGGGGAACCAACAAGAAAGTGATTTAACAGGGATTTATAATAGATGTTAATATTAACTGATAACCCATGCTACATTACCAGGTAAAACTTTTTTACTGTTTAATCTAAAAAAACCATTTGGTCACCAAACGAACTAAAATGCTGTTTGTTTTTCCAAGTACTGAAAGAGTTTGGTAAGCTTACTAAAAATAAGTTTTTCTTTACAAACATATTTTAATATACTGAGTATATCATTCCACATGAATATATAGAAAACATAAAAATTTTAAATGAAATGTAAATTCCAATGCACAGGAAGAAAACTGAGTGAGAGAAATGGAAAAGTTATCAATTTTACAACGGACTTTACTGCCACTAGCCATATCTCCTTTAGTATGAGGTCGGTGGATGAGAAAATTCCACCTTAATCAGGTTTAAATATGCAATTATCAGTGGTATCTTCAGGTTTCTAGTCACGTGCTTAAGGAAGCAATAATATGCTACATTGAAACGGCTTCAATTTCAGGAGAACCTCGTTATTCAGAATAGAACTAGGAACATTAGAATGTCCTTGCCCTTCAGTGTAGGGGAATGAGCTAGACTTTTAGGTTTACTTAATTACAGAGTCTTACTATCAAAAATAGTTCTGTAACTTAAAAAAAAATACTTTCTTTGGTAATATTAGATGACATTTCTGATCAGCGCCCATAAAAGCTCTTTAAAAAAATAAAACAATACTTCAAGATAGAGATATACAAGTCTCAAAGAATTGTCATGTAAAAACACACAGGCGCCTTCCTTTTTCTGTTCATAAAAAAGCAGGCAATCTCTACGCAGTCTCTGCAGCTCCAAGGAATTTCATTTCTGTGGCTGCCTTCCGTGGGCGGGCTGACCCACCCCTCTTTTGGAATTCTGCCGCGATTTCCTCGAAGGACTTCCCTTTGGTTTCTGGAACTTTGAAATACGTAAACAGAGTGAAGGCCAAGAGCACTCCAGCGAAGAGGAAAAACACGAAAGGTCCACAGAGCTCCTGCAGGGAGAAGAAACAGAGTCCCAGTTAGCAGTCTTTGGGCCCTATCTTCTCTGCAAAGTAAGTTTGCACGACCTTGGGCTGCTTACCGCGATGTATGGGAAGCACAGGGCGACGATGAAATTGCAGGTCCAGTTGCTGAATGCCGCCATGGCTAAAGCCGCAGGGCGTGGTCCTTGACTGAAAAATTCGGCCACCATGAACCAGGGGATGGGCCCGGGCCCAATTTCAAAGAAGCTGACAAAGAGGAAGATGGCTACCATGCTCACGTAACTCATCCAAGCGAATTTATCCTGAGAAAAACAAAACAACAGTAGAACTGGGATCGTGGGCCGCTTCTTCCTTTAGCTACGTAGACCCTCCCTGAGTCTAACGGTAACAGGGCTCTCTTCCTGGTGATTATGTGCAATTAAGTACAAGTTATTCTAGTTGGAGACAAGTTTGTTCTAGTCTGAGTCATCCTTAAATCTTTTGAGCCCTGTTACAGGGAAATCCTGATTAGGATTTTATAGGATTCTTAGTCACCCTTTTCCTGTGAAAGAGGCAGGGTGAGGATCCAGTGACCTTTGCTCCTACTAATACCTAGGGTGCTAGGGAGGGTGCATGGGAAGCAGTGCTTGAGGGTGCTGGGCTGGGAGGGCCAGATCCTTGTCCAAGGTCACACAGGCCGCTGCTAGCAGCGTGACAGTGATTTGAACATGGCATTCTGGGGCTGAACCCAGAGCCTGCCTTTTGAGCATTTGCTACACCGCCTCCCTGGGTAATGGGGGCAACTTACTTGCAGATGTTCAGTCTTTAACCCCTCCACCCCCTTCCCAAACTAGTTATCTCTTCTTTACATTTCTCCTTTGTATTATATGCTGTTTCTCTGGCTTTACTTCATAAATCATTCTCAAGGTTTTTTGTTGTTGTTTTTTTTGACATCCAAAGCACTTCAACATGGAGCACAGGATTGCTATCCTATGGTAACCAAAAATGTCAGTGGCACCAAACTCACCAGGAGCACGAGTCCCACAGACATGAAGATGGCACAGACAAACATCCCGCTCATTCCAATCAGAAACAGAGAGCGTCGCCCCGCCTTCTCCACGAGGAACACCTAGGAAAGGTTTAAAACATGTAGGCTTGATGCTTAAAGAGTTTTGACTGACAAAGAGGTCATTTTAACTCATAAAGCTGGAAAGCGGCAGTTTTATTATCCCATTTTACGGATGTGGAACTGAGAAAGGGAGTGACTCTTGCCTGAGGTAGCAGAGCTGGTCTCAGTGACTAGAGGTTTTTAACAAACTAGAGGCCCGGTGCACAAAATTTGTGCGGGGGGGGGGGGGAGGGGGGCCCCTCAGCCTGGTCTGCACCCCCTCGCAATCTGGGACCCTTCGGGGGATGTCCGCAGGATCGGGCCTAAACCAGCTGTTGGATATCCCTCTCGTAATCCGGGACCACTGGCTCCTAACCGCTCACCTGCATGCCTGATTGCCCCTAACCACTCTGCATGCCTTCTTGATGCCCCTAACTGCTCGCCTGCCTGCCTGATCGCCCCTAACTGCCTCTGCCTCAACCCCCGTGACCTAGGTTTCCGTCCTCCGGCTGGCCGTAGGCAACCAGGATCCGGGCTTCCCTCCCTCTGGCTGGCCGCAGGCACCCAGGACCCGGGCCGGCTTTGCCCAGGCAGGCGCAGGCACCCAGGACCCGGGCCGGCTTTGCCCAGGCAGGCATATGGAATTTGATAACTTTACCAAAATAGCCAGGTCTTCATTTTTCTGGTGTGCCCAAATGTACCTGGTGCTGGGAATGAACTATTCATTGGAAAAAGGTAAGACTTTAAAGCAAAAGGTTAAAGTGCTTTCTTTTTCTAAGTCTGGAGATATGTCACTGGTTCTTTTGGGCTTGGCGACCTTTGCATTAATGGTTAAGATTTACAATTAGCCGAGACCAGAGTTTGTTGGATAGAGTCTTGCTTGATCCTTAGGAGACTGGCAAGGTTGGTGAATCACACATAGGAAAAACTACCTGTCATATTTTCTCACTTTGGTGAGTAAATTGGCTAGGTTCATAAATCCACCATGTATATCTATAGCAATCAAATACCCTTAGCACAATGAGCTCTGGCTCTGAAAATATCTGAGAGATATTTCTTTTCACCTACAGTGAAAGCCCCTTTCATCTGAGGCATTTTGTAATCAGAGTTTAAAATCATTTCAGGATGATAAGCACAGAGCCCACATTTAGTTGTTGAGAAGGAAGTGAGAGAAAAAAAATACAGGTTCATAAAATTTCTCGCTCTCTATTTGACTCTTTAATCATGACTTTCAAAGTTAACTTGATGACACCATGTCAGACTATCAAGAAAATGGAAGGATTTATTTAGGAACAAGGGCTTTTATTATGTCTTTTTTTTTTCTTTTCTGTTTCTGAACATTTATTACCAACAGGATAATAAACTCTAAAACTAATGCCTTGAAAATTGAGTCAGACTCCCTTTTTGAGGCCAGGTGAGCGCGCAGGGCCCTTTTTGAGGCCAGGTGAGCGCGCAGGGAGGAATGTGACACAGGGTGAGACTTGGTCCCCCCTTTTTCCCAGACAATGTGCGTCACTCAGCTCCTGGAAGCCTACTTAGAGTTTAGTAGCCACTGCTTCTCCCCCAGACCCAGCATGCCTTCCTGTTCCTGTCATATTTCTTCCTGTTTTGTTTTTCTTTCTTAAGATTACAGGCTCTCTTCTCCCGGCCCATTAGTGTGGAAGAAAACATGGAATGTAGAACATCATTCAAAATGGAGTCAGGAAAGTCTCTCTCTTTTCCAAAATACTCATTCAGAAAAAAAGAAAAAAAGATGGATTATGTTCCTTCCAAGTTGTTGAAACATTAATATGTTATCAGTACACTAGAGGCCCGATGCACGAGGGGTCCTTAGCGCTGCTGTGGAGGCAGGAGAGGCTCCCGCCACCGCCAGTACGCTCACCAGCTGTGAGCCCAGCTTCTGGCTGAGCAGCACTCCCCCTATGGGAGTGCACTGACCAGCAGGGGGCAGCTCCTGCATTGAGCGTCTTCCCTCTGGTGGTCAGTGTGCGTCATAGCGACCAGTCGTTCCGCTGTTCGGTTGATTTGCATATTAGGGTTTTATTATATAGGATATTCCTATTTGCATATCTATTTTGATACATGGATTTGCTAACATTGGTTAATTTGGGGGAGATCAACTGGGTGACTGAGAGGCTATCGTTTTGTACTTCAAAACAAAATTTCAAAGATATATATAATTAAAAATTTAAAATGTTATTTATAGTCCTGGAGGGTGATTTGTAATTAGACTTCTGATTAGGGATGATTTTTTAAAAGTTGTCACTTGCTCAAAAACTTTCACTGAATAAAAGGATAAAGTCTATAGAGGTATACGCATTCAAAATAATCAAGACATTGTTCCCACTCCAAAGGGGTTGGCGGGGGCGGGGGGGTGGCGGGGGGACAAAAAATGAAATTCTGCAGTAGTTTCTTTTTAGGCACTCTTAGAATTTGGGTTACCCAATCTTGACAACTTGATGCTTTACATAGCAAATCCTGTTACACATAAAATGTTTTAATCATAATCTCTATATTAGAAAAACATGTCGAAGGGGGATTTGTAAAAAAATATTATCTCAGGAGACAAAAGAATGCAAATAGTCCCTTGGATGGCATCCCAGTACCAGGCTTTCATTGGTTCAGAGTAGCCCTTTGGCTTGAAAAGGCATTATCTCTAAGGCAAGTCTCCATACCCACTGGTGTTCCCATGTTATTTGCTCTTCCCCCGCTTTTCCAAGGTCTGGACAAAGCTGCCTTTTGATCTAGGTGGCCAGGCTATAATTTATTGACCACCCTAAGTTAATAGTTAAAAGTCCCTGTGCAGAGAATGAAAAACAAGAGACTAAAGTATATCGAGTATAGTATTGTGAAAAGCACAAGCTTTTTGAACATCCTGCATTCCAAGATAAAAATAAGCCCAATTACCTTCATTTTAGAGTGAGTTACATTAGTTGGGAAGTTTTTCTTTTTTTTTGGTTGTTGTTGTTATTGTTATCTGTGTGCTTTAATTCTTAGATTGCTATGTTAAATAGTATTATTATCAAGATACTAAGTCATTCCTTATATAAGGTATTTGGTCTTATGAAGAGTACACAACCTCTTCCCCTTGTTGGAAATGTTTCTTCCAAAAATAAATAACATTTAACACTTGTAAAAAATAAAATTTCAAAAATAACAATAACATTTCAACTTATACACCACTTCTATTTCATCCTCTCATAATACCACACAACAGGTGCATCACCACAAGCCATGGCCTTGTGAGCTACTTGGAAGCTCCACCCAATGGCCTATCATAAGACTTTGTTGAGTTTGTTTAATCTTACTAGTGGCTTGCTTTTTAATTGAGAGGACCACATTTATTTTTTTAAAGAAGAATTTCAACCACGAAAGGAGAGGAATCTAGGTACAAGACCCAACGTTGAGGGAAATGACAAGCTATTGGCGAAACCCAAGGGGCTTAAGTATTGAGCAAAGGAGAAGGAAACCAAGGAGTAAGTCCTGTGTCCCCAGGTGAGTTATTAATTCATGAATGAGTGATTACTGGCCAGTAAAGAGAATGATTCTCACCAGAGAGAACCAGATAATCTGCTCAGTGATGCCTCATCTCAATACAGTGGCTGGTTATTCACATATAGGACTCTTCCCATGATCTCCTTGGTTTTACATACCCAGAGCATGAGGACAATGGTATTGATCACTTTTAGATCACAAGGGTTTGTTTTGTTTTTAACTCCCATTTCTAGACTGAGAAACAAGCAGAATAAGTTAGGGTATTTTACTTACAGAAAGAGCAGTAAAAACTGTGTTGATGGCACCAACTCCAATGGTTGCATAAACAGGTTGGCTGAGTCCAGCCGTCTGGAAGATGCTGGTTGAGTAGTAAAATATCTGCAAAGTGATAACAGTTTAGCCTTAATCAAGAAGCCTAGCATTGACGGCTTTAAAGCAAGAAATATTTTAAGTTGTTTGTCTTCAGGTGCTTCTATGAAACCATGGTCCCTAGAAGAACTTCCTAAAGATTTTATCTGACCTCTCCTTCTAGGGAAGGAGCAACCACAATTACCCTTCAGTGTTTAAAACTTCTGTTTGCTTAAAAGTCCTTTTATATTTAGCTGAAAACTCTGCATATGCATTTTCTTTGTGTTTTTATTTTATTTTAACCCTTTGTTAAAGTATACAATACATACATAAAAGTACACATGTCATAAGTTACAGCTCAAATAGTTTTCACGAAGTGAACACACCTGTATAACCAATACCCAGATTAGGAAATAAATCCTTCCTTGCTTTCCTAAAGCGCCCTAAATATCACCTTATGTTCTCAAGGAAACTCTTCCAAGTTCTACCATCACAGACACATTCATTTCAGTGGAGATAGAGAAATCTGGTTCACAACCTAACAGCCTTTATTACTTTGTTACGTTTTTACTTTTATAACAGCCTTTTAGTTCATTTTGTTGTCCTCCCAGCCCCTGTCATTCTTTCCCCACATAACATGCCCTCTTTCTGCAGACAGGGCTGCTGCAGGAGGCCTGTGCAGGCCGGGCTCAGCGAGGAGTGGCTTACAGCACACTGCACACTGCACACTGTCCCACTATTTTTAGGCCACCCAACAGCCTCAAGTCCAGTGTTTCCTGGACGCTTCTAAGTCAGGCACTGGGATGGAAGCTAACGCAGAGAGGTTCAGAGAGATTAAGTATGGTGCCATGGAATGTACAGGCAGAGCTGAGATAGGGGATAGCAATTTGGTCTGTGAGCCCCAAAGTTATAAAGAGTATTAGATAAAAAGAAACATCAAGGACCCTTAAAAGAGGACGAAGACCACAGCAGAGCAGTATTCAGCCTGTGGAGTGAGGTTCACTTCACAGGCATTGCTTTCTTTGCCTCCTCCAAGTCTCTGCCCACCATTCAGTCACTCCCAATGTGTCCTTTGTGGATCTGAGATTGGCTCACTATAGAGGAAGCCCAAATCACATTTCTAACAGCAACGGAATCAGCTTTGTTCTTTCCTTTGTTTAGTTTCTTATCAAATGCTTAATTATTTTCTTCCAGTAACTAATTGCCGGTAAAACAATTTTAGTCTGCATATGCAAGGATTTCAATTCAAATTTAATGCTCAGTATGTTTTTCAATCATGTCTTTTCTACCACCCTCACTCACCATATCATATCAGTTCATTTTATTGTTTATTTTGTGTGCATGTGCTGTCTCCCCAAATAGAGTAAAAGTTTCTTGGATGGCAGGAAACTTTTTGGCACCTGGATATCTGGTATACTTCATTTAAATAGAGGGGACCATGGATTCTTTTAGCCTAGGCCCGTGGTCAGCAAACTGTGGCTCGCGAGCCACATGCGGCTCTTTGGCCCCTTGAGTGTGACTCTTCCTAAGCCTTAGGAGTACCCTAATTAAGTTAATAACAATGTACCTACCTATATAGTTTAAATTTAAAAAATTTGGCTCTCAAAAGAAATTTCAATCGTTGTACTGTTGATATTTGGCTCTGTTGACTAATGAGTTTGCTGACCACTGGCCTAGGCTATTATAAATCCCAAATTTGATACTCAACTCTAGAAGCCCTTTGTAATTTAGTTTTCTTTGATATAATTACTCTCTTTCCCCCTCTTTTGTACTTATTATGACTTTCGCCTTTTTACCTTCATCTTAATAGACATACACTACCTTTGGTTGTTGACATTTTTAAAAATTGTAAGCTAATTTTAGAAAGCAGATGAGGCAAAACAGAAAATTATTGCTCACACAATATTTGCTTATAGTAAGACGCGATGTTAACATTTTAAAATGTCTGTTAGCTATTTAAACTTATACCCCTTTCCTGCTCTATCTTAATTCACTTTGCTCTTAAGAATTGGGGGGTGACCTGGGTTTTGGAGGCGTCCGTCCAGCCACAGAGTGTACGCTAGAGGCACCCCAGCCTGCTGAGAACATCTCTAAGGACCTCTACATAGAAGTATATCCAGGGACCTATTCTGTCCCTGTGGGTGCAAATGACTTAACCAAGAAGACTCAAGTGGTGGTTGTTGATTCAGGACAAAGTGTGGACTTGGTTTTCCCCATCTGATGTTGACCATCACGTAGCCTTTTTTTAAGTAGCAAGGAGAATAAAGCCACCATATGATTCTGTTAATATTTATACATTAATCCTGCTCTTAAGGCCGGCCTTCCTGAGACATGGAGCTTGTCTCTTTCAGTGCCTATTTTAACCTCAAAAGTTTTTAACCTCTTACCCTCTTCTGCCTAAAAGTAATAATGATGCTGTCTGAATAGTTTTTACTGCTTGCTTTCCAACTAAAGGATAATTATGATAATAAAAGGAGAGATTTGTAAAAAAAAAAAAAGAATTGGGGGTTGATCTTAAACTTACCCCATTGATTCCAGAAAACTGCTGAGCCATGTGCAGCATCAATGACACCAGAATAGGCTGTCGGTAGCTGGAATTGGTGAAGAGCTGAATTATGGAGACTTTCTGTTCACTTGATGCTTCTGACCTTTCTTTTCTCATCTCAGCGATGTCTTTGGTGACATCAACACCTCCTCTGAGTCTTTTCAAACCTGTCCCCCAAAATGATTACATTTACACAACTCAGGTAAAAAAAAATTATATTTAGTAGGTAAACGAAAGAGCTACAGTTCTGCATAGCCTCTCTATTACTTAATAACATGCTCTTTGGGAATTCTTTTTTGTTAAATTAAATCCTACTTTTTTATTTCAAAAAAGCGGAACATTTAGCTTCATCTTATGATGAAGAGAACTATGGTCCTCATTATCCCTGAAGCATAATGCTGGAAAGGTCTTTTAGAAGCCTATGGTTGAGTCCAGTACTCTGCAGGTAGGCTTCTGATTTGGGTTTCAGTGAATGTCTTTGGGTGAAAAATGGCATGGACCAGTCATATTAAAGCGATCTTGCATGCTCTTCCTCCATGTAATCACTGACTTCATTTGGAAAGCACCAGGACTGATTTCATGAGTAACCATTCACACCCACTGTTTCTCATTAGCTGACAGTTCCAACACAATGGGGAGAAGGTAAAACCACCCAGAGACTTACTTTTCTTTGCTTTGTTTTCCTCATCCAACTTGATGAAAAGGTACCTGGGACTTTCTGGACAGAAGAAGAGCAGCAGGGACTGTAGGACAGCTGGCACAGCAGACAGACCAAGCAGGATGTGCCACAGCTCACGATTGCCCAGGATGAAGTCAAGGCCAACAATCTGAAAAGGTAGGGGAAGCGTATCAGCCACAGAACACTTTGGATCTGTCTTCTGCAATAATCTGTTGAATAACCATATTAATTACTTAATAGCAAGCCCTGACAATTTTGATTCAAGTGTGCATCAAAATGAAAACTATTACTAGTGTATCTTACCGTATCTAAATTAGGGACTATTTATTTTACAAAGAATTCACCTAGGTTTGTTTTCATGAACTCCTATGGGACATTTAGGATGGGAATCAAACAAACTTTTAACAACTTATTTGATATCTAAAACAACATAAAAGATTATGCATGACTTTGGACCTTTGTTAAAAATTTATTCTTAGATTTCCCAGAACTTAAGTAGAATGGGATTATACAGATAGAGCAATGACTCTAATGAGAACAGCTTTGTGATCCCTATTGCAGTAGTTTACCCTCTGGATAGTCATAGGTTTGGGGTTCCAAGGATTCCTTCTGAGACCACAGGGCAGAAGAGAAAGATAGAGCCAGCTTGACAAGAACTGGTCATCATTTACATACTAAATTTCCAAGTAAGACACTCAAAACAAAGGAAACCCAGACAGCCAAAAATTTGAAGTTGCCTATTCCTTTAAATCTAAATAGAATAATTTAATTTTAGAATAGCTCCAGAAGTTCAAGATTTGGCTTCCAGGTCACCTCCAGGGCCATTCCAACCGCAACTCCAAGAGGAAAAGTGAGGACTGGAGTAGTAATAATTTAGCTTTGAGCTAAAATGTCTATGCCTCTATATGACCTACACTACCATTGGTGGAACTGTTTTATTTGTTTGTTTGTTTTTCTGTGTTTGTCTACAGTGAGAGTGGACAGTCATGGAGGGAAAAGTTGGGTAAAGTAGAGGATGGTTGAAGTAAGGGATGAGAGTTTTTACCTGACTAATAAGAATGCCCGTGACAATGGCCAGCTGGTGAAGAGCGCCAATAGCACCCCTGAGTGTGGTTGGAGCAATTTCACCAATGTACATTGGAACCAGGCCTGAAATTAGCCCTGCATGAGACATGAACATAAATGTTAAAGTAAAGCCAGGACTATCTCAATAACATTAATTTGGCTTACATATAGTCAATACTCTGATTGAAAGTCTCTTTCTGAGTCTGTTGAAAGGAAGAACCCTTGTTCTCAACCATAGACAGAGGTTAGGCAAAGAATATTTGTTGATAGATTCCAAATAAAGTTGTAGTTGGATATAAGAATAGAAAGAAATTGTTAGTCAAGTATTTGGCAATTATTTATTGTCTTATTCAATTTTTAAAAAAATCTATTTTGTTAGTATATAGCTTACATTATAATGCCTTTAGATCTTAAGAAAAGAGAATGAATAATGTGATAATATTCTTAAAAAATAATATTCTTAATCTAGACTCATGGAATTAAAGGGAATTAGAACATATCTATGCCAACATCATTACTTGATCGAGGTGAGCAATGACTTACCTAAGATAACAGTGTAATAGAGTGCTAGTACGAGAGCTACAAGCTCTATCTGAATTTCCACAATGTGGAGTTGCTTCAAGATCACTGTTAGAGTGGTGGGTGGTATAGAGAGGTGGAAGGGGGCTCTGCTTGTGATATGCTTCACAATATATTTATAGAATTTCTTCTCAATTTTACCAAAAAGATTTTGTATTTGTTACTGTACTTTATTTTTTTAAACCTTTCCTTTAATTTTAATTTATTAGAGTTAGAAAATTTAAAACATAGGTTTTCTTGAAATTTTCATTTTAATTTACAAATTTTATTCTATTAATCAGTCTTATTTATAACTTAAGCTAAAATTTTGTAAAGATTTTACACTGCATTTGCAAAGATAATATTTGTTTTTTGACATTCAATATTAATTTATATTAGTTTCTGGTGTACAGCAGAGTTGCCAAACAATTATATAATTTACAAAGTGATACCCAGGATAATTCTAGTACTCACGTGGCACCATACATAGTCATTACAATATTATTGATTATATTCCCTATGCTCTACTTTACATCTCCGTGACTATTTTGTAACTACTAATTTGTACTTAATCCCTTTATCTTTTTCACCCAGTCCCCTCTGGCAACCATCAGTCTGTTCTCAATATCTCTGAGTCTGTTTCTGTTTAGTTTGTTCCCTTATTGTGTTCTTTATATTCGACATATGGTATTTGTCTTTGCCTGACTGACTTATTTCACTCATCACAATACTCTAGGTCCATCCATGTTGTTGCTAATGGGAAGATTTAATTATTTTTTATGGCCCAGTAATATTCCATTGTATATATTTACCACATCTTTTTTATCCAATTATCTGTTGATGGGCACTTGGGTTGCTTCCATATCTTTGACTATTGTAAATAATGCTGCAATAAACACAGGGGTGCACATATTTTTATGAATTAGTGTTTTAGATTTCTTTGGCTAAATACCCAGGAGTGAAATCGCTGGGTCATAAGGCAGTTCTATTTTGTTGTTGCTTTCATTCTATTTTTAAAAATGGAGAAAAGAGAAAGAAAAATAAGATTTGGAACTTTTAGATAGTGTTATCATTTGCATTTTTCAGAAGAGAAAACTGAAGCACATATTCAATTAACATTTCTAAGACCAGACAGAAACAGTGCCAGAATTGATTCAGTGTGAACCCAAAGCTCTTTCCACATGTGGGTTGACTTTTCACTTTAATAAAGCTATCCTGACTTTCAGTTATTTGTTTTAACATTGAAAATAATAAAAAGAGACATTTAATTAAATAATTTTAGACTTTTATTTCAACTGGTCATTGAAGATGCATGGAATTATAGTTTTTCCCCTTTGCAGGTAAAAGTGTTATAAATATTTGATACACCATTTTGTTCCCTTGCCCCATCTCTTCCACCCCCAATGGAAATTAGTGATTTGAAATTGCTACAGTTTGGGACAATGGGTTAAAACCTTGGCTCAGAACTATTAGGGCATCACTGGCATTGAGAACCTAAAGATTTGGCTGTTTTAGAGAGCGAGAGATTCTCCCTTTTGTTCAGGCCTCTGCTGATTAGTTGCCTCTGAAAATTCGAAAAGTTGTTCCCAAGAAATAATGATTCCAGTAATTTAGATGGAAACTTCATAGGAGGAGCATCCATCCTTCATTCTGAACTCCTCTATGAATTGCTTCTTCCTGATTCCTTCTCCCTGTGGTCACTGCTGCTTTCACCCTTCACCCAGCAGGTCTGAAATCTGACAGGGCTAGGCTGTATAGTCTGAAAGACGGGCCCAGTATCAATGTCTTTCCAGATAGAAGAGGCAAATACGTAGGAGGCCAGATAGACTACAAAGGCCGAGTTAGAGATTCTGGATGTATCGATCTTCCACTGTCTACAGAACCTTGGGAGTAATAACAATAGCTAGCATTTCTTGGTAGTTTACCGTAGTCAGATTCTATGCTGAACATTTGACATGGATTCTCACAAGCACCCTACAAGGTAGATACTATTCTCTTTATTGAAGAGAAGGAAACTGAGAATAATTTGTCTGTGGTCACATGACTAGAAATGATGTCGTTGCCATGGGAAAGAAGACAGCTTCACATCTCCCATTTACTGGTCCCAAACCTCCCCGACTCAGGACTTCAACTTCATGCTATTGCCTATCCCTTTTGTGGTGCCACATCAGACTCAATATATTCCCTGAGCGTGTGTGTGTGTGTATATGTGTGTGTGTGTGAGAGAGAGAGAGAGAGAGAGAGAGAGAGAGAGAGAGAGAGAGAGAGACTTACCACAGTAGAGTCCTGATACAGCTCTTCCTGAAATGATAAGAATGTGAGATGGTCCCATTTTCGAAAATCCCATCAAGAGAGCTCCAGCTAATGAAAGAATGTTTGCTATCAACATGGCTTTGATTCTGAAATTTTAAAAAGCATGGATTACAAATTTAGCATCAAACCTTGATAAAATTACATGTGTTCAGAGCATGGTGACATTTTTACCTAGGAGATTTCTTTAATTTTGCTGAAAGGGCTAGTTGAGGGAATCTTAAACCATGATTGATACTTTGATTTATCTACAAACTGATGCATTAACAGTAAGTAATATTTATAATGAAAGAATCTGGATTTTATGCTCCTGATCTCCACATTTTGGTGGAGATGAATCAATTTTTGATAACTAGTTTGAGTTAAGATAAAACTCTAACACTTTTTCAAACAGTTAATGAATTAAATTTTCTACAAGTTGATTGTTTTAAACACAATTGCTGGGTGATAGCTAAACTCAATTCTGTACTTGTAATCTATGACACCTTGCTTTCCGCCCCCCCTCCCCTTTCTTTCAATGGTACAGGTTTTTAGTTGATGTAGATAATGAAAGAAACTTTAAAAATTAAATTTCCTTTATTAAGAATTATTTTGACATAAATTAAAGCATACTTTTACTTTGAACTTTATCATAGAGAATTATAATTATTCTTATCTTAACATTATATGTCAGCACATTTTCAGAATCTATGCATTAATGTTAACTTATGTAAAATATGTAAAAAAGCTGACAATAGCAACACATTTTCAAAATTAATCTTATGAAATTTGACATTTTAAGATATTTATTCCTTTTAAGTAGGAAAGTGAGGTACACTAGAAACCTTCTTCAAAGTAGATGATGATAAGGCCAATGAAATTATCTGAGTGGACAGGTATGAAAATGCCTGTGCCACAAAAAAATGTAATAAGCACCTTGTTCTGTTCTGTTTCAATGTTTCAAAAGTGAGCTTTTTCTAAGCAAGTATCTTTAGTACCAAACAGATATTTTTAAAGAGTAAAACTATGTAATCTCATACTGCAGTGATTGCCCAACAGCCATGCGATAGGCTGAATAATAACCCCCAAGAGTCTACATCCTGATCCTCAGACCCTGGGAATACGCTATGTTATATGACAAAAGGGACTTCTCAGATGAAAATGAAAGATTTTGAGTTGAAAAGGTTATCCTGGCCCAACAATGCAATCACAAGTATCCTTGTAACAGGAGGCAGAAGAGAAGGTGAGGTGATGATAACGTAGAGATCGGAATGATGTGCTTTGAAAATGGAGGAAGGACCACAAGCCAAGGAACATGGAAGCTGGAAAAGGGCAAGGGAATGGATTCTTCCCTCGGAACCTGCAGGAGCCAGCCCTGCTGACACCGGACTGCAGCCAAGTGAAACTGAATTTGGGCTTCTGACCTCCACAACAGCAAGAAAATAAATTGGTATAGTTCTGAGGCACTAAGTTTGTGGCAATTCATTATAGTAGTAATATGTGGACATTATTAAGTACCTAAAGGCAGGGAAACAGTGATTTAGAGCTGATCAACTTCAGAGCTGCGGAGAAAAAGACAGGGTGTTGCTCTGTGAAGTGCTTTTTCTCTAAACAAGGATAGAGGGCAGGGAAACCCAATAAATTACCTTAAAAATGGTTACTAGCTAGTTAATAGTATATTCTATTGGGTGGGAAGGGGGAGGTGAGGGGAAACGAGATAAGTCTTAAAAGAGATAGCCTGAAAAGTATGTTTGATGCCAGATTGCTCTAAAGCCCTTTTTCCTTACTACCAATGGATCCTGGAGCACTCTACACAACTTAGATTTCAATTTCTGACACAGACAACAGTGTGGTGATGGCCTGAGGGGAGCAGGAGTGGGGACTGGGTGAAAGGGGACAAAGGGAGGGAAAGTGGGGACATCTGAAATAGTGCCAACAAAAGAAAAAGAAAAAAAAACTTCTGCTCAGACTCGAGAAATGGCCAAGGATAAATAATCTAAAAAAAAAAAAATACTTGAAGTGGTTGAATCAGGGAGAAGAAAATATATTTCTAAGTATATTTCTTTAAATCTCCCTCTAAATACTCCTATTAGCATAGGACTATCGCCCTTGTCCTCATCATCAACAAAGAAGACTGCATTCACTGCCTGCTCACTCTGCCGAGACATTGTGCTAAACCCTTTATACTCCTTCTTACTCCATTGGCACAATAATGCCACAAGGTAGGGATTATTATATATATTTTTTCCGCATTGCAGATGGGAAGAAAACGTCTTAGAGAACTTAGGTAACTTACACATTTTCACACAACTATTAAGTGACAGAGCTGCGAGGTGATCTGGGTGAAACCAGGGGTTAGGGTTTCATTTTAGTGAGTTCCATTTTCCATACAAAAGAAAGAAAGCATTCCAAGAACAGGAATGTTTGCTTTTCTTCGTTCACAGTGGTGTGGATTGCACAGACCATGGTCACCCCCATCATTGCCTTGTAATTAAACTGTAAGCCCAGAGTCTCTGGAAAAATTGACCTTGAGAGTCCAAATTGAAAAATAATGGTCACAGATATATATTGGCTATTATACAATGACAAGGAAAACTTTTTTAAAAGGCAGTAATGGAAAATACATTTTTATTTATTTACTTTTAACTGGTGAAGTAATGACCACGGCAATAAGGAAAATCATGCCATTTCTCAATGAAGCACCTCAGAAAAATGGTTATGTGGAAGAGACTGAACTCTCTAGTCTTATTTTTAAATTAAAATTTTGATTTTATGGCTGTTTTTCATGGAGAATCATTTTTTTCTCCAAGAGCTGGAGGAAACCTCACTTTTCGTTACCATAAGTTATTTGATAAATGGTTAAATGTTTTAAAGTAAGTCACTGGACCTCTCAAAATCTTGTCTCTAAATGAGAGGCAGCATTCTAGTTCCATCTCTAGGACACTGATTAAATGTTTTAAAGTAAGTCACTGGACCTCTCAAAATTTTGTCTCTAAATGAGAGGCAGTAGGGCTTACATTTTTTCTTCAGGGATGGGAAGAAGTATAAAACATCAGTAGCTGCTGAAAGACTTAGTTTGTCCATATTTTAAATTTTAACTTAATTTTGCTTAATTTTATTTATTTTAGAAATAATTAATCTAAACACCAGTAAGTTGATTAAAATGGGAGGAACTGACCATTTTCTTTTATTGTAGAGGAAAGTATCTTTCAAATGAGAACAAAAATAAAACTTGGGTTCCCATGCTACTCAATACTTAAGGAAATTTCTTACAGTCTTCTTATTGAAAAGCTCCAGTACAAGAGAAAGAAGTTATCAGAATTTTAATAACCAGAGATAAAATTAAAATTTAAAGTAGGAATTTTATGAACGAAATAAACTGTAATTCAGAATTACTAAGACAGTTATATCTTAGCCTATATCATTTACATTTTAAAGGTTTTCAATTTTCTAAATTTTCCATATTTGTATAATTTTATCACTAGGAAAAAGTAATTAATAAACAAAAGATAGACTTAAAGAGTAGAAAACAGATTTAAAGAAATAATCAGCTTAGTTTCTAATTTTATTATTATTATTTTCTTTTGGGGAGATGGGGCATCCAAAGAGCTTTAGTATGTCACATGACTAAGTAAAATGTAAGTGTAAAGGAGTTGCACTGATGTTTTCAGTCCAGAACACTTAATAGAAACCAGAGTAGAGAAATGGAGACACCACTGGCTTCATCTTTGGTTGGGGCTTGGATATAGAAGTAGCAGCAGCTATAAACCTCTTGCCAAGTATACTGAGCAATTGAGGGCTGGGGAATATTGACTTGATCTTAGAACTTGACTGAACCAAATGCCAAATTCTAATTTGAAGATGAAAAACTGGATGTCTGAGAAATGGAACGATTTGGTGACGCAAACAATAGACTCCCAGGTTAAAAATTCCACCCTCGGCCCTTCTATTGAGCTCTAGAGTTAATCATTTGTGCAGTGGGTTATTAATATGTTTTATAACTTAGAAAGCCAGAGAATCAAAGCAATTGTCTAAAAATGCACACCAAACTCACCTTTGCGGTAAATACCTCCACAATTAAGCAGATTGGTGCAACAGCTTTTTCCATTATTTGGTTCAACACTGATCTAACTCATAGGGTCACGTGGTAAAAAAACAACTCAAAAACTATTACACAAAAAGAACGGTGATTTCTTTCTAAACTAATTCCAATAAACCCCAAATACGAAAGTTTCCGTGTTTCTGCTTGCTTATGAAATTTGCCTACCTTCCAAGCTGGTCCCCAAGCCACCCACCGAAGAATGATGCAATCATTCCACCAATTGCAAAGCTGGACACAGACAGGGACCATAGCATGGTGATGAGGCCAGATTCTTCCACAAGCTCTTCCTCAGGCTCTTCCTCAGGCAGAGGGGTTGGCGTTGAATTCATTAGGTTGGGGGTTCTGGGCATTTCCTCTGTAGTGGCCATAGCATCGCTGCTGAGAGCTTTTCGGTCAGCCAGCGGAACGTCCAAAACATGTCTATAATGGGTTATTATTATCTGAGGAAACAAAAACATTTCAAACAATCTATATATCTTTATTCATTTTTTTTCTTTAGAGTATTTGTTAGGTATTTAAACAGGATCATTCCAATTATGTGCATTACACACAAACACATGTAGATTTATTTATAGTTGACCATCATAATAATAAAAGGCCAAGAGGCATCACAACCAAATGACCAGTCGCCATGAGGTGACATTGACCACTTCTCCGTCCCTCCCCGCCAACCTGCGAGTGGGGGCGGAGTGGGACTGGCAACTGGCAACTGGCGAGCGGGCTGAATTGCTGACCTCTTGGTCCCTTTCTACCCCCCCACCCCCTTCCCAGGCTCCCATGGATCAGTGCTGGTGAATGGGGTAATCGGGGTGGGTGGTGGGAGGACCAGGCTTGCTGTCAGGCTATTGGGATCCCCAGCTCATCCCCAGCTGCTGGGGGAGAGGGGGGGGCAGGAGGGGGCTCAGGCCTGCAGGAAAGCGGGTGCTGGCAACTTCACCTCCATGCATGTGAGCCGGGCGGCCGCTGATGGAACACGCTGCCCGCTCGGGGCCGCTCATGCCTGGACGGGTACGTCACCGGCGTGTCCCACAATCTCTGTCAGCGCCTCAAGCCCCAGCAGCAGTGGCAGCATCACCCCCAGCAGGCAGCGCGTTCCATCAGCAGTCGGCCCAGCGCACGGACATGGAGGTGAAATCTCTGGTGCCCGCTTTCCCGCAGGCCTGAGCCCCGGAGCAGCCGGGGATGAGCTGGGGATCCCCACAGCCTGACAGCCCGGCAGTGGCGGAGGCAGTGTTCGACCTGGGGACTGGCGAATGGGCAGAAGATGGCCCGGATCACAGAAGGCTAGGCCTAGGGACCCTATCTGCATGATTTAATCGTGTGCTGGGTCTCTAGTACCTATAAAACAGAGGCCACAAATTCCAGTGCCAACAGGAGCCAGGCAGGAACAAATAAATGAAGGAGGCAAGGAGAACCTTAATGACTCGAGGACTGAAATACTTCTCTACTATTGAGGATATAACAGCGAGTGAGCAGGATTACGGCCCTCGAGAGCGTCTGCCCCACCTGGAGGAAGCTGCAAACACGAGACTAGTGTTGATGAACTTTAGTTTTTAAAAAGAAGATGGAAATCTGGGTTTTCATGTAAAAACTGCCAAGTTTTAAATGCTGTCTACTATTCAAATTGAAAATATTCTGCAGGCTAAAAAGATATAAATCTGCACCAGTGTTACCCCTGCACAAGAGGATTTAAATGGACTTATGGAAATATTTTAATGAAAACACAAAAGTAGATATAAGAAAAAAAAATTGGGAAAAACCAAGATGGCGGCATAGGTAAACACCGGAGATTGCTGCCTCACACAACCACTTCAAAAATACAACTAAAAGAGGGAACGGACATCATCCAGAACCACAGGAAGGCTGGCTGAGTGGAAATTCTACAACTAGAAGGAAAGAGAAAAGCATACCGAGAATCAGAGGAGGTGCAGTGCGGAGGTGAAATACTAAGGTGCGGAGGTGCGTGCGGAGCAGGCTGGTGGCTGAGGGCACCGTTGTCGTTTTCAATCGGGAGGGAGTCTCAGGCTCTGAGCTCCAGTTCCAGGCGAGTCTCTAGGGACCCAGACTCATATGGGAGAAGCGGGACTGTCTGGCATCGGTCAGAACCCGAGGTCAGCTTTCTCTCCGAGGGGCTTGCAGCGATTAATGGGACACTGAGAAGCAGAGTCTCTGAGGGCAAGACTGAGAGCAGCCATAATTGCTAATCCCGCCCTGTTGATCCCGTGGGACCCGCCCTGCCCAAGCCCTGCAGGGAGACTTTTGCTGGATAGCCTCAGGCAAAGGCTAGATTAGCACCTCCCTAGAGATCCAGGAGCCAGGAAGCCCAGAGGTCAGAGTGGGACCATCCAGTTTGCAGCTCCATGGAACCATAAAAGACACACTCAGGGGGCAGACTCAGTGAGCACCAAAGCCCCATTGAAGCAAGTCTAGCCCCAGAGGGGTGTCTCCAGCACAGTAGTTCTCCCACTGCAGACACAGCTGATTCTCACAGCCAATTGGCCTGGAGGTCAATTCCTCCCAGTGATAACTACAATAATCAAGGCTTAATTACAAGACTGTGCACAAAGCCCACAAGGGGGTGCACCAAGAGTGTTTACCTCAGGTAATTGGGACACTTAGCACAGAAAGGCACTCTATCAACACAGCGAAGCATAAAAAATGCCGAGACAAAGAAATAGGACACAAACGACAGAAATGGAGGAAAGCAAACTGCTGGATATAGAGTTCAAAACCACACTTTTAAGGTCTTTAAAGAACTGTCTAGAAGCCGCCGATAAATGTAGTGAGATCTTCAAGAAGACTGGTGAAACCCTCGATGTTGTGATAAAGAACCAACTAGAAATTAAGCATACACTGACTGAAATAAAGAATATTATACAGACTCCCAACAGCAGACCAGAGGATCCCAAGAATCAAGTCAAAGATTTGAAATATGAAGAAGCAAAAAACACCCAACCAGAAAAGCAAAATGAAAAAAGAATCCGAAAATACGAAGATAGTGTAAGGAGCCTCTGGGACAGCTTCAAGCGTACCAACATCCGAATTATAGGGGTGCCAGAAGAAGAGAGAGAGCAAGATATTGAAAACCTATTTGAAGAAATAATGACAGAAAACTTCCCCTACCTGGTGAAAGAAATAGACTTACAAGTCCAGGAAGCGCAGAGAACCCCAAACAAAAGGAATCCAAAGAGGACCACACCAAGACACATCATAATTAAAATGCCAAGAGCAAAAGACAAAGAGAGAATCCTAAAAACAGCAAGAGAAAGAAAATCAGTTACCTACAAGGGATTACCCATAAGACTGTCAGCTGATTTCTCAACAGAAACTTTGCAAGCCAGAAGGGAGTGGCAAGAAATATTCAAAGTGTTGAATACCAAGAACCTACAACCAAGACTACTGTATCCAGCAAAGCTATCATTCAGAAGTGAAGGCAAGATAAAGAGCTTCACAGATAAGAAAAAGCTAAAGGAGTTAATCACCACCAAACCAGTATTATATGAAATGCTGAAAGGTATCCTTTAAGAAGAGGAAGAAGAAGAAAAAGATAAAGATACAAATTATGAACAACAAATACACATCTATCAACAAGTGAATCAAAAAATCAAGTGAATAAATAATCTGATGAACAGTATGAACTGGTGATTGTAATAGAATCAGGGACATAGAATGGGAATGGACTGACTATTCTTGGGGGGGGGGATGTGGCGGGTAAGGGAAGAGATTGGACAATAATCGTGCACCTATGGATTAGGACAGTGGGTGAGGTGTGAGCGCGGTGGGTGGGGTGGGAACTGGGTGGAGGGGAGTTATGGTGGGAAAAAAGAGTAACTAATGTAATAATCTGAACAATAAAGATTTAATTAAAAAAATTTAAAAAAAAGAAAAAAAAAGAAAAAAAATTGGGAAAGATACGATGAGGCCCAAAATAAAGTTAGTATACAAAATTCAAACACTAGGTGCTATATCCTTGCTAGAAGTGAGCTATAATTTAGCAATAAACTTCCTAGCAGCAAAGGCATAGAGAAGAAAACAATTGTGTATACTGATGAATTCCAAAGATGAAAAAAAAAACCTCAGTGGCCCCTGAGAAGGCACTGAGACCTAGAGGACCTCAGAGTTCAGTGGGTAACAGAATGAACAATGTTCAAAGCTGAATTGCACAGAGCCATACTTTATAATGTGGCCCACTAGAGGCAATAATCATAGGAAAGTATAATTGAGTAAATTATACTTTCAGGCTATCTTCCTTCCATGCCGTTCCTCTCGATGGCTCTTTGGTTACTATTCAGCAGCAGCGAGCTGCAAGGACCTCTGACAAGGTGTGCAGTGGCCCTAGGTTCAGGGCAAAGTCCTAGGTTGCAAAATCAGCTGAGTAAGGGAAGGAACTGACATGTTATGATAAAAGAATTCTGACCAAGACATTTGCCTCATTAGAAGGTCATGCCATATGGACAACCTACACAGAAAAGCAACTGTAAGGAAATACCCAGAATGTTCTCAGCAGTTTGCTCTATGTGGTAGAATAATTACGGTGATTTCTTTCCTAATCCTTTCTGCAACGGGCATGTGTAGTCTTCATAATCATAAAAGGTGTGATTTACAAATACCTTAAAATAATTCCAAATGTCCTTCTGCTAATAATAATAATAATAATAATAATAAAAAAGGCCTGAATGACTCTTCTGATGCAACAGTGTTTAAACTCAGAAGGAAGTGTCTATAAAGAGGGCCCTAAGTCAGATGCCAGTGGGGAATCCTGGTGTTCAGGTCTGTGATTGAAGGAGGGAAACCTTAGATTAATTTCCCCTCGAAGACTGAAAAGGATGGTTTAAATAAGAATTTGAAATAGTCTCCCAGGAAAAGAGGCTCTACCAATTATGGTGATATTGAGCCAAATTTCAGGAAACCTGAGAAATCGGCACATGTCATTACCCACAGAAAACAGCCCCCCTCCCCCTATCCCCACCCCACTCCACACAGTGTTGTATCCTAAATCTTTCAACCTCAGTGAGGCCTGCCACGCTCATGAAGATGGGTGGCACGTAACCAGAGCACGTCTTTTGGTCCAAGGAGCGACTCATTTCAGATGATGGACTGACTGGCCAGCACACATTTCACACATTCACACCCTGCAGGGATCTTACATTTTTCTTGGAGTCCAATGTTGTAAAAGAAGCAGATGAAATACGATCGATTTGTAGAAGTCACCTAACAAATATTCGTACTTGCACCTTATGCCAGCCTTCCCCGCAGCATCCATTCTCCCTCTCTTTCTCTTTCTTTGTCTCTCTCCCCTTCACTAAACACTTTATTGAACACCCTCTTTACACCAATCATTGTGCTTGGCACTGGTGATACAAGACATCAATTCCACACTAAGGGACCTGACAGTCTGAATTAGGGCAGAGGGAGTCAAGTCCTGGACCCCCCCCTCCCCCAGTTCGTTACAGGTTGTGGGAGCTGAGAAAAATGGCATCCCTCTCCTGTCCATTCACTGGATATCAGAGTAGAGATGCACAAAATCAATGAAAAAAACTGATAGAAATTGTTTGATATTTTAAAAAATACCCATCCAAATGGTCATCACAGAGAAAACCCAAATGTTGTTGGACTTCTTGACTATTATTTAAATGTTTTGTATTATTTTACTTTGAAGCACCTATAGGAGACAGGAGTACAGGGAAGGACTAGAATCTTTTTAATGTTAGTGCTTCTGATGGTTTTAATCTGGCCAGGAAATGGGTGAGAGAAGGCTATTGGGAGGCTGAAACTGGGAGAACACGTTAAAGTTCCTGATGCACAGTGAGTTGGTGCTCAATGCATTTGTGCACAGAGTGAAACATATCCTTCTATGGCTTTCTCATATTCCCTGATATTTTCATTTGTGTATGGCTGAGAGGTCTGAATGAATGCTGCAATAAATAAGCTTTCAAGCTTTACAAAAGATATCCTAAGGCACATGGTATTCTGACTAAAGTTTTCTGTGAGCTCAGCAAATATCAGAGTCAAAGATCAAGAATTATTGCTGTTTACTTTCTTCTGAGGGTTATTAAGTGATGAGGCGTCAAAGCCAAGTTCTGAGCTCTGGAACCACGCACAGGATACCCGACGGAAGGCTGTTCCCCACGTGGACACACTTTATTTCTCTGTACAAGGAACAGATATCTTTCTGTCATTGACAGAAATTGCCAAAAGGGGATTTGAATTGTGAATGTTTTACTTGCCTGTTGAGGGGCATTGATCACACCAATGTCATATCCAAACTGGAAGGAACCCAGCACGGCAGTGAAGACAGTGAAGACCAAGGTCCCGGTGATCTGTGGGGAATGAGACACAGGGCTGGGAAACATGAGGCAAGGTCAGCCACCCATCTACTATCATTCTGCAGTTTGGACTTCTGGCAGGCTCCACAGGCTGGTTCTTGTTCCTTGATACTCACAGTGAGCCCTATGCTCCCAGCAGGTTCATTCATACCAGAATGTGAGTCATTCATGGTTTCCCTTACACTGCTGAAGTTGAAAAGAGTTGGGGATAGCTTTTTCCAGGAGAAGAACCAAAACTCTGGCCAGCACAGCTCAGTGGTTGAGCATTGACCTCTGAACCAGGAGGTCACAACTGGATTCCCAGTGAGGGCATATGCCTGGGTTGCAGGCTTGATCCCCACTGTGGGGTGTGCAGGAGGCAGCCTATCAATGATTCTCTCTCATCATTGATGTTTCTATCTCTCTCTCCCTCCCCCTTTCTCTCTGAAATCAGTAAACATATATTACAGAAAAAGATAAAAACAATCATTTATGCTATTAAGAGAAGTAAAATCAGACAGCAATAACAAAGAGTTGGGGAGCTCCTGGACATTGCTAGGGTACAAAAATACTTCAAAACTTATACAAGGGGCACCAACCAGTCTTTATCATAATCCACATTAATATCCAGGTAATACTTCAGGATTTTCATATAGTTGAACCTAGAGTTGTGGGTTAAGATATTCACCCCTCACTCCCTATAGCTATAAAAACAAACAAACAAAAATATAGAAAGGGGCAGAGCATTCATCCTTTCCAACTTATAATTACATATCTAACCACCTCAGAGAAGCCTTATCATGCATATAGAGCCATATGTAAGGACATTTTATATATGTGTGATAGCAAAAATTATGGAAAGAACCTAATGTCATTCAATGGGAAATAGCCAAATAGGTTCAAATGGATCATGACATATATACATCAGACACATACAAGCTGCTATGCAGCAGTTAAAATGAATATTGTGGTCATGCATTGACATTGTTAAATGACAAAGGAAGTTGTGTACTCTCATTAATGTTTTTCAAAGGCTTAAATCTGAGTATTTTTTGATCTATGCATGTTGTATGTAATTCATAGAATATGTTCTTGAAAACCATAAAAGGATGATCTTTGACGGGGAATGTGAGATAGGAGAAAAGGGGTAAAAGTATTTTTTCTCTTATTTATATTAGACTTTTTAAAAAATATATATTTTATTGATTTTTTATAGAGAGAAAGGGAGAAGGATAGAGAGTTAGAAACATCGATAAGAGAGAAACATTGATTAGCTGCCTCCTGCACACCCCCTACTGGGGATGTGCCCACAACCAAGGTACATGCCCTTGACCAGAATCGGACCTGGGACCCTTCAGTCTGCAGGCTGACGCTCTATCCACTGAGCCAAACCGGTTAGGGCTATTATTAGACATTTTATAAGAAAACTATTTCATGTATAATCTCTTCATTTTCCAGGTGAGAAGCTGAGTCCAAATCCTTTGTCTGAGTCAGCACATTCAGAATGAGGGTGCAGGTCTTCTGACCTTTCCTCTCGTGCTCACCCCTCCTCTTCCCAAGTCTGGGTGGATTTACAAAACCGAAACATTGTGCTTTACCTCAATTCTCGTTCCTTCTGGGTTCCATTATTAGGCAATTTCTCAGTTCTCAAGAAAAGTCCTACAACATAATTTCTAAATTCCCCTACGGGAAGTCAATGGTAGTTATAAACGAAGCTTGAGCATCTCCTAGGTGCCAGGCAGGGTGGTGAGCACATTATCTTCCCTTTCGCTGTATCTTCCAAACTTCAGTTATTTGAACACCACCTTCATGATTTTTGCCAAAGCTACATATCATCTTTATAGTTATTTACTTAATATTTGTCTTTATATTGTCTTCAAAGTTCTAACTGCTTTAGCTTTATTTTGAGCTATAATAGGGAATCCCAATGCCCTAATTATTCTTTAAATATACATTATATAAATGCACAACTATTAATACTAAAATGTTTGTTACCTGCGTGTCTCTAATAGTATCTCAATTACTGCCTGATCATAAAGAACTTTTATAATCCTGAATATCCTATATTACATCCTTATGCTATATCCCAATATGTTCTTATTTTATCACAATATAGAAAATCCAAGCTCAGGTAAATAAGAACCCTGGCCTCAGAGCAGATAAGTAGCTTCACCACATCCCAAACCCAAGCCCGGCTGACCACAAAGCCCGTGCATCAAGCTTTGTCACTTTCCGAAATGAAGAAATGCCCAGCAGAATAACTCACACCAGATCAGAATTTAGAGGTCTACTCTGAGCGGGGTACAGATTTACCTACTTGCATGATGTGTGTAAGGGTGGGGGCATTTGATGGGGGGAAACTAACAAGGGAGCAAATAAAAATACCCTTTTTATTTTCAAGTTTTTATTTTGAAAGGTATTATGTTTTACTTATTTATTTTTTTTATTGATTTAAGAGAGGAAGGGAGAGGGAGAGAGAAATAGAAACATCAGTGATGAGAGAGAATAATTGATCACCTTTCTCCTGCACGCTCACTACTGGGGATAGAGCCTGTGCCCTTGACCAGAATTGAACCCGGGAACCTTCAGTCCGCAGGCCGACACTCTATCCATTGAGCCAAACCAGCTAGGGCAAAAGGTATTATATTTACAGAGAAGTTCAAAGACTCTGTAACCTTCACCTGTGTTGGCCAATGGTAACACCACATTTGGTTAACTCTCACTGTGCGTGTGTGTTTGTGTGTTGTTGTTGTTGTTGTTGTGGCCAAATCATTTCAAACTAGGTGGAAGATATTTGTGTCACTTCACTCCTAAACACTCCAGCGTGTTCTCACTAAGAATAAAGACATTCTCCGGCATAATTACAATGCCATTATCATATCCAAGAATCTACTAGACATATAAATGTTATGTAATATGCTACCCCTTTTCAAAATTTCCCACCTGCCCCCATGATGTACCTTAGGGCTGTTTTCTTTCGCCTTCCATGATCTAAGAGCACTTGCTGCATTTGGTAGTTAGTTCCTAATTTTCTTTAATCTAGAACAATCCTTCTACCTCTTGCTTTTTATACATTGACATTTCTGAAGATTTCATTACAATTTTCATTATGAGTTAGATTCAGGTTAATCTGCTCCCCCCTTTTTTGCATATTCCTTTAGTAGTATGGTTATGCAGAATCACTTGAGAAGAAGTTACATAGATTAGTCAGAAAACAGAGCAAATATCCTTAAAATCCTAACTACTGAACAAGAAATCAGGATTCTAGCAGCCAAATGAACTATCAATTGACCAAGAGAAGTATCTTTGATCTGTGGTAGCTATATCCAACATCCCCCAAATCCTCCATACGCTCACTGACTTGAACGGCTTCCCCTATTCATTTTCTCAAAGCCGATTCAAAAATGAACAGGATGCTGCTTTACCTGATCTGTCATTTTATTTGCCTGGGAGTCCTCCTCTTAATTCCAGGTCCTGTAGTGAGTGTGGCACATGCAGCTGGCCAGCTCCTCTCTGTCTTTCTTTCAGCTTTCCAAGACTAGTTATACATTACAGGAAAAGGGGGAGGGTAAGTCCAAGTCTAATCTTGCCAAGGCTATTGATGAGAATTGAATCAATACATGCATTGCTGCAGAGACCTGTGGCTTTCATACCTTTGTTCCACCAGGAAAGAACATAGGAGCAGGTCCTTTAGGCATAAGTTACAAACCAGAGGCGGCCACATTTTAAAGTACAAGTTAAGCGTGGCAGCCACCGGGGACAGGTGAAAAGCAGATGTGGTGTGCTGGGCTGCCATGCCATGGTTTGGGGACCGACAAAGACAGGGGCACGGGAGGTACACAGACAGCACTCTGCCCTGCAGAAAACTAGTTCTGTGGTGTTTGTGCTTCTGATCTGGGCTGTGAGGCCAGAGGCCATGGTAGTACTGAGTGGTTACCTGAGTGAGTTTTGGAGAGTTATGAACTTGGGTCTGAATCTCAACATTTTACTACGGGTGGTATGACCTTAAGCCAGTGGCTCTCATGACTTTTCTGTGCTTCAGTTTTTTCACCTGATACAATGAGAATAATAGTACACACTTCGTTTTTTTGGGTGGCTACATGTGGTAATATAGGAAAGTGTTTAGCATAGTGTATACTAGGTGCTCAGTAAGTGGTGGTGTCATTGTTCTTACTGTTATGATTATTGGTTCTGTGTATGTCAAGAGGCACTTGGAGGCAATACTGTAGAGTCTCAATTAAATCTGCTCACCCTGCTTGCACTTGTGCCCTTCTGTGCATCCTCTGTGGTACCGAGGTCCTGTGGGGGCCCAGGCGATATCAAAACTGAACTTGAACTGTGCTTGGCGACTAGTGTCACTGGTTCCACTGAGGCTCAGCTGGAACCATTTCCCTGCAGAGGGACTTTTATGGACAGCAGAAAATTGAGGGGTTGTTATGGAGAAACAAAAGGTAATACGACGAAGAGGAAAAGGAGACTCAGATTTCACCTGTTTTTATTTCACCAACCTCTTTTCATTTCTATCACCCCTGCAAGGTAACACACTTGAGTAAATATTTTAATTAAAACCACAAACTTGCCTGGCTGGGTGGCTCAGTTGGTGTGAGCATTGTCCTGGACACCAAAAGGTTGTGGGTTCAATTCCTGGTCAGGGCGCTTACCGAGGTTGCAGGTTTGATCCCCAGGGTTTCATATGGGAGGCAATGGATCGATGTGAGATCTCATCTCTCTCTCTCTCTCTCTCTCTCTCTCTCTCTCTCAAATTAATGAAAATAACCCTGGGTGAGGATAAAAGGGGAAAAAAGACCCCCTCAAACTTTCATGGAGCCCGGCACAGTTCCAGGCTCAGAGATGCATGAGCTAAATAACACACTTAGGAGCTTCTAATGTCTAAGGAGAAATGATCGTAAAAGCAAACACACAATACAGTCATTTCTTAGTGGAAAAGCACGAACAAACATTATTAGCGACGATAGTTAATCTTGATTGAGTTCTTGTTTGGAGCCAGGTGCTGCTCTCAGCACTGCCCCTGAATTAACTCACTCAGTCATCACCTGAGGCGCTCTCTGCTCTCTGCTCTCTGCTCTCTGCTCTCTGCTCTCCGCTGCAGAGCCAAGCTTGGGAAGGCAGCTCTGAAACCAGACCTTCAGGAGCCCAGGTAGCGGCTCTGATGGTAGTGCACAGCCAGCTCCTGGCTTTCCAGACCAGTCTGGGCTGGTGATGCTCACGCGCTCTCGTCAAAGGCTTAATCGTCAGGCGAGAATTCCTTAGCAATTATTTTCCGGTGACATGACCCCACAGGAGATGGTGTGCGGCTGTCAAAAAAATGATAGCCACATTTTTTTTTCCCCTCTTTACTAACCTTTGCTCTTTGAATCTCCTTTTAAGAGACAGAGTTGGCCTTGAGTGCAGCACGAGGCCGGTTAGCTTTTAACTTTGTGTGTGGGTCGGAGCCACTCGGCGCGCGCGTGGACGAGCTGTTCTCGGGTTGGAAGCGCGTCCTGGCTCTGGCCAACCCGGGACGCGGGACCTTGAGCCTCCCAGCCAGCTGCCTCCGAGTTAGCGGAGCGAGGAAACGAATAATCTCTGTACCATTAAGGGATGGGCTGAAATCTTATCAGCGGGGTGGGAACGGAGGGATCCAGTTACAGGGATGGCCTGGTAATTCCATTCGGCCTCTCCGCGGAGTGGGCTTTAGCGCCCCCCCGAGGTCCTGTGGTCCCATTGCAGCCAGGCGTCTTTCCCTGCCTGCGGCATAAGGGCAGGTCTGGCTGTGCGATTGGGTGGCGACCTCCAGTGCCCAGAGTCGCCCAGAGGTCCCCGCTGGCCTCTGTGGGATTGTTCTTTCCTTTCAAGTCACTCTCTGATGACTTCTGCATTAATGTAACCTTCATAGTGGTTACCAACAGCTCGAGGTGGGAGTTTGCAAGGGAAGAAAAGAGCGTCCCCGCCCTTTTTCGTTATCCTTCCCTTCAGCAAAATGAGAGTTTATGTATTTCTGTAGCTGGGCAGAAAGAAAAGCAGCTACCTCAGCACGCTGCATTCCTCTCTGATGGGGGCGGGTATGAGGCACCCACTGAAATGAGTTCACTCTGGGCCAAGCCAGGAGTGCGGGAGTGTTGGAGAGTCCTGGTCCCTGACGAAGGCCGGTGTATGTTGGGATTCTCAAGTCAAATTTGTCCCCGTGATAGCCTTCCTCTTCTCACTTTCTCCACAGGCGCCTCTCTGGTTTCAGCCACCAGCATTTCCTGAGTGTGACTGCATAGTGACCTAGCCTCCCTGCGCCCCCCACCCCCCTTCTTATCCTACAGTCCCTTTTTGACGGAGCCTACAACACCCATTTAAAAATTAAACCAGACCATAGCACCCCTGCTGAAAAGTCTCCAAAGGCTCCCCAGCCACCTTAGGAGGGAATACACATGCATCACCACGGCCTGAGGGGCCAGTCCGAGGTAGTCTTCCCTGACTCTGAGACCTTCTCTCCCTCCACTCGCCTCCTCCTCCTTTGGGACCAGCCACACTGGACTCAGACTTGCTCAGTGTGTTCCGGGCTCAGCACCTTTGGACTGGATGGGCTTCTGCCTTGAGCGCTCCGCCCAGGATTGCATGTGGCTGGCCCTGCTACATGCAGGTGACTAAGAGGCTCTGCCAGCAGGCTTCTTAAGGTAGATACCACCTGCCTCCTGCAACTCCTCCTCAGGCCGGATGCTGCTTTATTTTCTTCATACCACTGATACTTGACATGTAATAATTCGCTATTGTTCTAGTATTAAAATAGTAAATGTGAATGATTAAATAATAACTTCAAATATAGTAACATGTTTATTAAATATTAAAATTACTAGATTTTATTACTTGCTATTATTTTATTATTAACTTGCCTATTTATTATTTTGTCTCCCTTTTCCCACCTATTCTAAGGTCCATGAATGCAGAGACCTTGCCCATCTTGTTATTCCCAGTGCCTGTGAGAGTGCATAGTACACAGTAGGTGCTCAATAAATAGTTGTTTAATAAATGAAGGAAGTTCAAAAAGGTCTGAGGCTGCCATTGGGACATTTACTGACTTAATATTCACAAAATGCAGTATTCACTGAACATTTTACTAGGCACCAGTTACAACAGGGAACAAAACAGACTGGGACTCTGCTCTTGTGGGCCTTACATTCTACTATAGAATCTAAATGAGTGCTGAAGAAGAGAACAATAGTGGGGCTGCCACTTTAGAGAAGGTGCTCAGAGAAATGTTCTTAGAAGAAGTGTCTTTTGACTGATACCAGAAGAATGGAGAGGGAAGTATGTGCAAAGCTTGAGGGAGGAAAGATCTTAGGTTGAAAAATAAGAGGATTTTGGGTAAAGCAGGGGAGCAAGAGGAAGTGGAAAGGGATGCTATTGGGGAGGTAGATAGCAGCCAGGGTCATACCGGGCCTTGTAGGTCATGGGAATGAGCTTGGATTCGTTTGAAGGGCAAATGGAAGTCTCTGGAGGGGATAAAGCATGGGGATGATATGATCCAATATATATTTTAAGGTTACTCATGCTATTGAGTGAGGGGTGGATGGAATGGGGGCATCTGTGAAAGAGGAGAGACATAATTGCAAAGTTCTTGCAATAGTTCATATTTGCTATTGCCCACCAGAAATAATGGCAATAGGAGGGAAAGAGAAGTAACAAATTCAAGATATATTTTGGTGGTGGAGCAGACAGGACTTTTTCATAATTGCTTTTGAAAGAGGAGGAAAATGAAGAACTCAGAATGGCAGGTAGATTTCTGGCTTATTAAACGAAGGTAACTGTGGTCCCATTGAATATTACAGGTGCAAGATTGTTTAGTCATCTTAGTGATAATCCAAGTTCATCTCCCAGACCTCAGGGAGGGCCACAATAAAATAATCAAAGCAAATATATTTTGTTCCACTTTTTAAAAATTAAACTTTTTGAGGTAATTCTAGATTCACAGATAGTTATAAGAAACTAGAGGCCTGGTGCACAAAATTCGTGCACTGAGGGGGGGCATGGTCCCTCAGCCTGGCCTGTGCCCTCTCGTAGTTGGACATCCTTAGCACTGCGCAGAGGTGGGAGAGGCTCCCACTGCTGCTGTTGTGCTCGCCAGCTGTGAGGCCGGATTCTGCCTGAGTGGTGCCCCCCCCCCCCCCCGCCCCGTGGGAGTGCACTGACCTCCAGGGGGCAGCTCCTGTGTTGAGTGTCTGCCCCCTGGTAGTCAGTGTGCATCATAGTGACTGGTTGCTCTGCCATTCAGTCGATTTGCATATTAGCCTTTTATTATAGAGGATAATACAGAGATCCCATCTACCCTTTACCCAGTTTCCTTCAATGTAACATCTTGTAAGACTATAATCACAACTAGGATACGGACATCGATACAGTCAAGATACAGAACAACCTCATGTTGCCCTTTTATAACCTTCTAACCTTACTGACTCCGAAACTGTGCCAACCACAGATCTGTTCTCCAGTTCCTTAATTTTGTCATTTTAAGACTATTATAAAAATAGAATTAGATAGCATGTAAGGGTTCTCCAGAGAAACAGAATCAATAGGATGTATGTATGTATGTATGTATGTATCTATCTATCTATCTATCTATCTATCTATCTATCTATCATCTCCCTATCTATCAATCATCTCCCTATCTATCTAGAGATTGACTTATTGTAAGGAATTGCCTCATACAACTGTGGAGTACTTGGACAGGCCAAAATCCAATGGGGGAGCCCTGCAAGCTGGGGACTCAAGAGGAGTTGCTATTCAAGTCCAAAGGCAGTCAGCTGGAGAATTCCATCTTGCTGGGGGAGGTCAGCCTTTTGTTCTATCAGACTGTCAGCTGATTGGATGAGATCCACCAACATTCTGGGAAGCCAATCCCTGTTACTCAAAGTCCACCCATTTAAATGTAAATCTCATCTTAAACACACTTACAGTAACATCCAGAATAATGTTTGGCCAAATGTCTGGGTACTATGGCCCTGCCAAGTTGACACATCAAACTAATCATCACAGCATGCAACCTTTGAGTTTAGCTCTTTTTGCTCAGTCTTAATTCTCTCAGGATGCATACAAGTTGTTGCATGTATCAATAGTTTGTTGGTTTTTATTACTGACTAATATTTTTTTGGTATGGATATGTCACAGTTTGTTTAATCATTTACCTTTGAAGGACATCTAGGTTGTTTCCAGTTTTGGGCCATTCTACATAACACTGCTATAAACATTTGTGTGTTTATGTGTGTGTGTGTGTGGGGGGGCTTTTTGTGTGAACATAAATCTTCTTTTCTCTAGAATAAATGCTTTTCTCTAGAATAAATGCCCAGGATTGCAACTGCTGGGTCATATGGTAGTTACATGTCTAGTGTTTAAAAAATTTTATTTTACATTTCTACCATCAATTTTAGGTCTCTCCACTCTTTTTGTTTTTGCTTATCTCATCTACACAAGAGTTGAAAAGTTATATTTTTTTTCATCATATGTAGCAGTGAGATGGAGGGGGAAGAAAATGAGTTGAGGTAGTTGTTAAATGTGGGTTCAAAACAATCTTTTCAAGCTCCAGAGAATTGGATATCAACTGCTTACTCAATATCCTCATGCAAAAGTCTAACAGATACAATCTCAATTTTATCATAATTAAACAAATCTAGGTTTTCTTCTTCCTACCCTCAAATATGTCATTTACTGCTTATGAGCTTTGGGCCTCAGTATCCACTTCTGTAAAACTGGCATGATAATGCTTACTTCTTGGGTTAGTCATAACCTTTTGAAAATATGTATATAAAAATGTGAACATGACAAACACTGGTTGGTCAATGGTGATAGTGATTATTATTTCTATTATAGATGCATATGAATCTGTCTTTCCAAGTAAATTTTCATCATGCACTTTCCATTTCCCACACTACCACTTCCAACAATAGGCACCTGTTTACTTTGCCCTCCCTGTTATGGTGGAAGGCTATATTCCTGTTTCTTTCCAAAGCCAAGGTCTACACTTCTTTTATAGCCCCTCATACCTTCTCCATGACTTCATTCCTGTAATTATCTACTTTCTCACCTGGGAGTCAAGATAAATCACCAATTTCCCCATTTCTACTGAATCTTTCACTTCATTGTGTAAAATGCATTAATCTTGCCCATCAGGGGTTGGGGGAGGGCGGATCTCCCTTGACTTCCTAGATGTTGCTACATTTCTCTTTATGGTAAACTTCTGAAAAAAAATTAGTCTATGTTATCTTTACTATTCATCATCCTTTTCTACTCAATCCATTTTAAGTGGGTTTTGGTCCCTTACTACACCTCTGAAATATTTCTTTATGAGTTTTTCAACAACCTACATCTCTGCAAGGCTAATGGACAATTATCTGTCCATTGGAACACTCCCCTCTTTCTTGAAACATTTTATTCTCTTGGCTGCATGACAACCTGAACATTTGAATTCAAGGATTTTAGGAATAAGTAAGCTAATGAGCACTAAAGCCTGAGCTTTGATGTAATAGACTTGAGGAAGAGGGTTGGGTGGGATAGATATTTCTCTGACAGACAATAGTGTGAATGTAGATTGGGAGGAGGGGTGCAATGGGTAGAAGAGGGAAAAGGGAGGACACTACTAAGAATGGAGTCCAGGTCTCCAGGAAGGTCTTCTGAGGCTGGCTTGTTGTTCCTGTTTGGATGATGCTAGGAGACCCAAATTTACCCATAGCTGGTAAAGTCTAGGCACTGACCCCACCTTTCTTTTATTTCTTCTCTTTTCAAAAATATTTACTTCATTTTAATAGCAAATTAAACATAAATACATGAGACCGTTGTCACTGAGAAATTTAATAGAATACAGATAAAGCTTAAATGACTCTCTATCACTACCTTTGACCAAGACACCTTCTCAGAGGTGTCTATGTTTTTAGTTTGGTAGATGTCTTTCCAAACCACCTCTTGAACCTTCTGCTCTAATTTGTTTTCCTAGTTTCTATCACTTTGACTCCTCCCCAAATTTGTCCTCTCTGTCATGTTAGGAGGAGGTTTTAATTTAATTACTCCCTAAGAAGCTTCCTCTTACTTTGTCATCCTTGATATGACATAGAAGCCTGCAGACAAGTGATGCCTAACTCCTAAGACCAGGCTCCAGTGCCCAGATATTTTTTCCCAGCATCCCAGGCCTCTGCTTGTTTAAGAGAGAGTATGAGAGGAAGACCAGCCATGCCACCACTTCCACCAGGCCAAATGACACCTAGCTAATCCCCTTAGTCTGCTGGCCATGGCTTTGGAAAGGAAAAAGAGTGTCAAGAGTGTCCTCTTTCTGGAATAGTCTTAGGTCTCTTCTGAACCCAACATACCTTATAAAAAGAATTTATGCCACCCACTCTGGAGCAATGACTAGGATGAAGAGATGTTATTTGGATCCTCCTTCTGTAAGGGTTTGGCTACTTAGCCATGGTCAAGTCTAACCTCTTCGGATTTCATCTGTAGATCAATATAGGTTATTTCATCTGTAGATCAAAAGAGACTTCTTCACATGTAAGATAGTGATCGGATCTGACTCATGGGATTGTTGTGAGGATTAACTAAGATAATATGGATACAGTGCTTAGAACAAAGACCAGCACATAGTAAACGCTCAGTAGGTGTTAGCTGCTATCATTTTTTTTCTCTCAGCTTCCATAATTCTTTGTTTTCAATTTAACACCCTTTTCAAGAGTTAATATGGCGTTAGTACTGTGACCCCCTGAGTTGACTAGCTAGGTGAACTCTGCCTCTTTTAGCCTGAAACTTATGATATTTGGCAATGAGGTAGTTTCCATTTAAAGAGCAAGGGGCCATCTACTGTCCCCTGGATTTTTTTTATTCATGTCACGGAGGTTTGACAATCTGTGGCAAATTCGTTTGACAGATGCACATCTATGGCAATTTTTCATTGAGCACTGTCCCAAATTAATTAATCATCAGGCAATTCAGTCTAAATTGAATGGTGCTGCTGCATGCAGAAAATTTTTGTTTGCAATTCTTGAGTCATCTCAGTTTAAATTAAGCCTATTAAAATTCTCTGTTCCTAACCATTTTTCAATCAAGTGTGCCTAAATGGCCACAATACTCTGCAGGGCATCTTTCTGTTGAGTTTGTGTCTGGTTAATGTCTGTGAGTTAATCATTTTCAGACAGTGTTTGTGTTATTTCTGTTATTGCCTTCAATGCTTTTTGCTGCTAATTTGTATATACTAAGGGAGGCTTATGAGGTTGATATAAAAAATTGGGAGCAAAGATCGTAAGGCCATCACTGAGGCTCAACAAACACTGTTGCTTGGTGTTGCTGACCAAGAGGTCACCAATAAAAGGAGCAGTGTCAGGGAGAACTGGTTCTCGTGACAGCTGTTTACCAGACCAGAGTTCCAGGAATGTACTGTCACAGGCAGATGGTGCAACTCGGTGGTAGGCATGTTGTTGACGTAGGTGCCTTTGTCCTGTAGATCTCTAAGAGTAAGAGTCACAACCAGCTTCAATCGACTAGCCCCTTGCCCTAACCGGTTTGGCTCATGGATAGAGTGTCAGTCTGTGGACTCAAGGGTCCCAGGTTCAATTCCGGTCAAGGGCATGTACCTTGGTTGCGGGCACATCCCCAGTAGGGAGTGTGCAGGAGGCAGCTGATCAATGTTTCTCTCTCATCGATGTTTCTAACTCTCTATCCCTCTCCCTTCCTCTCTGTAAAAAATCAATAAAATATATTAAAATAAACATAAAAAAATTGACTAGCCCCATTCTCCTAAAAAAATCTCAATGCTTACAAACACCAGATGTGGGCTTCTGACATCTCTTCAGAGACACTGAGAGTTAGTAACGAGACTTGGAAAAGGAAGCCCAAATAGAATTCTTCCCTCCCTTACAACCTGAACTACGTCCTCTCTGAGCAGTGCCAGTGGGTTTGATGAAGTACTTTGTGGTTGTTGGTGAAAAGAGGAAGCAGTTTTCCTTTTACTTCAGTGATTTAAATGAGCATTTCAACAACTGAAGGTCAGTGCCTCAGTGGCTCTGTGCAGTACTAGTAAGTAACACATTATCCATGGTCCTAGAAGCAATCCTATGGGTCTCTGAGGATGTTTAAGGCAGCTGCAAATGCAGCCCTCTTCGTGGTAGCAATGGTCTCTGCTCCGGGGTAGAGCCCACCCCAGGGCTGCAACCCTGCATTTTCTCAATTCTCCTCACTCCTTTTTTTTTTTCTTCTCTTTTTCCGAATTCTCCTCAGGAGGTCTATGCTGAACTGAAAGGGGAAATTGCTTTGTTTGCTACAGCAAGAACACAGTGCCCATGTTTCATACTTAGACCCAACTGCAAAATTCGAGCCAAGCCCTATGGGTTCTGTTGCCATACCACAAAGCCATTGCCTTTGTACTGCCGCTGTTGGGAGCAGGATGAAGAGGGTCATCAAAGTGGCTTGGTGGAGAAGGCAGAGTGCCGTCCTAGGAGTCTGGAGATAAGCCTTCTTGTTCCACTGCTGCTGCAGCCCTCCAGGCCACCTTGAGTCACTCAAGTCACTCAGGCTGCGGCTGCGGTCTCTGAGGGGTTAAGCTCTAAGTTCCTTGTATATATGCAATTTTGTCTTTTCAAGACATGTAAGATCACAGCAAGGCTAAGGATACGTTTCTTGCTGATGTTTTCACACTAACGGGCAAAGAGACGGTCTGAGTGTTCCCACAGGTGTGTCCCCAGTGACACATTCTAATCTAGTTCATTTCTGGTGACTAGAGCCCAGGCCAAGAGGCTGCCCCAACACTAGAACATCCCTCATCCTTTTCTCCTCATCACAGAGCAGCCAATTTGACTCATCCATTGTCCTTACAGATTTCTTGCCAGCGAGAACTCACTTAGCATTTTAATCCACTAATTTGCTGCTGCAGAGCCAGCTCTGCCTAGGAGATGCCTAGCTCCAGATGCCAAGGCACTGAAAGATTGCTGTCTGAAAAGTTTATTGGGTAATACAATAAAAAAGCATCTCAAATACCAGAGACATAAGGTAATGCTTTTTCTGATTGGCATGGTTAACTCCCATGAAGATTGTAGCTGGAATGTTAGTGGGAATGTGGGACCAAGAAATAGATCAGGGAAGGAACTGTGGTTTTCCATGGAAGCCACTGCTTCATTGGTAAGGCTAATTTTGAGTTTAAAGACAGACATTCTAATAAACTATCTTCCATTAAGGTAGAGTTATACTTTTTTCTTTTTGTTTTTAACCATTAAAGCTTAAGGAATGAAGCAGGCCAATGTATGCATATAACATGAGGATATAAAACAAAGAGCACCAGATTGGAAATGCACATCAAACAACAGAAAGTCAATAAAATGTCATTTGGTTTTTTCAAAAAGGGAAAAATGTGATTTTAGGTATTGAGAGTGGCACAGAATAAGTTTCTCTCTTTAGATAAATATACACATTTAAAATATAACAATAATATTCTTTTTATGTAGTTATTCCTCTAACCTTTCTCTTGAATATTATGGGTGTTATAAGAACAACTATGCACAAAGTTTACAAAGAACTTTTCCAACCCTGTCAGCATGGCACAGTGGTTGAGCATTGGCCTATGAACCAGGAGGTCACGGTTCGATTCCCAGTCAGAGCACATGCCTGGTTGTGGGCTTGATCCCCAGTGTGGGGTGTGCAGTAGGCATCCGATCAATGATTCTCCTTTATAATTGACTAGTGGCCTGGTGCATGAAATTCATGCGGGGGGGAGGGGGCGGTGTGTGTGTGTTCCTCAGCCCGGCCTGCACCCTCTCCAATCTGGGACCCCCTGGGGGATGTCTGACTGCCAGTTTATGCCCGATCCCACAGGGAGTCTGCAGGGAGTCTGGAGATAAGCCTTCTTGCTCCACTGCTGATGGGATCCGGCCTAAACCGGCAGTCAGAGATCCCTCTCACAATCTGGGACCACTGGCTCCTAATCGCTCACCTGCCTGCCTGCCTGATCGCCCCTAACCACTCTGCCTGCCAGCCTGATCACCCACAACTGCCCTCCCCCCTACTGGCCTGCTTGCCCCCAACTGGCCATCCCTGCCAGCTTGCTCACTCCCAACTGCCCTCCCCTCCTGGCCTGATCACTCTAATCACCTCTGCCTCAGCCCCGCCACCATGGCTTTGTCCGGAAGGTCTCCTGGTCTAATTAGCATATTACCCTTTTATTAGTACAGATAGAGGCCTGGTGCATGGGTGGGGGCTGGCTGGTCTGCCCTGAAGGGGGTCCCAGATCAGGGTGGGGGTTCTCTTGGGGGGTGGGGCTGGCCTGGGTGAGGGGCCTGGAGTGGTTTACAGGCCGGCCACACCCCCATTGGGGTGGGGGTCCCCTAGGAGGGTGTGGCCAGCCTGGGCGAGGGGCTGAGGGCTGTTTGTAGGCTGGCCATGCCCCCATCAGGGTGAGGGTCCCTGCTGGTGGGCATGGCCGGCCTGGGCAAGGGGCTGAGGGCCATTTGCAGGCTGGCCATGCCCCCATTGGGGTGAAGGTCCCTGCTGGTGGGCATGGCTGGCCTGGGCAAGGGGCTGAGGGCCATTTGCAGGTTGGCCATGCCCCCATCAGGGTGAAGGTCCCTGCTGGGGGTGTGGCCGGCTTGGGCGAGAGGCTGAGGGCCATTTGGGGGTGATTTGCAGGCTGGCCAAACCCCCGGCTTTGTCTGGAAGGATGTCCGGACGATCTCTGGAAGGTCTCCTGGTCTAATTAGCATATTACTCTTTTATTAGTATAGATGTTTCTATCTCTCTCTCCCTCTCCCTTTCTCTCTGAACTCAATAAAATAAATAAATATGTGAGAACTTTTTCATCTGTGCTCTGATTTGATCAACATAACACAACTGTGAGTTGAGCAGGAATGGTCTCACCCTTTTTTAGAAATAAGAAAAGAGCTCCTCGGAATCAAGGTTGCCTAGGACCATGGTTAGCAAACTGCGGCTCTCGAGCCACATGTGGCTCTTTGCCCCCTTCAGTGTGGCTCTTCCACAAAATACCACGTGCAGGCGCGTACGTACAGTGCGATTGAAACTTCGTGGCCCATGCGCAGAAGTCGGTATTTTTTGGAAGAGCTGGTATTTTGTGGAAGAGCCACACTGAAGGGGCCAAAGAGCCGCATGTGACTCGTGAGCCACGGTTTGCCGAGCTGCAGTTTGCTGACCACTGGCCTAGGGTCACCCAACTCACACATTGTATTCTGACTTCAGAGTCTGTTCTTCCAGGTATTTTAGGAATAAAGTTCCACTTTTCAGCTTTCCCCCTTTCACATTTTATTTTTATTTTTAAGATAAAGGCCAAGGAACAACCTTCTTCCAGGGAGAATATTGACATTGAATCAGTCTTAACTCTAACTTCAGGAAGTAAATGCTCTTTGATGAGATCCTGCTCAGGTGTTCTTTATTTTAAAGATGGGTGCTTTTTGCACAGTCACTGCTATTGTAGTGGTTTGGTAGAAAGAGCACGAGTCTAGTAACTAAAAGAGCCACCACTGCCCACCTATAATCTTAGAGCAAGTTATTTACGGTATAACGCATTGCACCTCAGCATCCCCATTCACAAAATGAAGAGGTTAAATAGAATGAGCTCAAATTAAAATTAAGGAGAAAAAACCTACAATACATGGGAAAATAATTAGAATGCAAAATTAAAAATAATTAGAAGTAGACAAATCAATAAAACAAACCAAGAAACCAAAAAATTAACAGAAAAAAATATAAGTGCAGTTTAAAGCATATAGATAAAATGTAAAAGAAAAGAGGAAAAAATTGAAAACAAATAAAGATAAATGCAGAAATTTAAGCATAAAAATATTCAAAGGAGAAAAGCAAAGTAAGAAGAATTTAAAGTCACAAAAAAGTAGAAATCAAGATAGTTGCCAAATGAAAAGGGCAAAAAAGAATAAATAAGCAGTAATAACATTTTTTATCTCAACCTAAATCTAAGAGACAATTAAAAAGATGGTAAACATAAAATGGAGTTTTGAAAATTTGAAACAGAAAGAGGGTAAGCATGAAAAATCAAAACAAAACAAAAAACAGTTCAAAGCAATATAAGAATAGCAAGGTGAAAATAATAGCAATAAATGTACTTTTAAAAGGGTATATTTTAAAAATAAAAGATGCTATTAAATTAACTTCAAGGAAAAAAAGAAGAAAATGACCTCTTTACAGGAGAAGGTAGGTGTCTCTGAGCTGAGGTCACGTGCAGTAGCATCAAAGCTCCAAGTGGGGAGCCCACGCCCCTGTGGGCAGCAAGGTCTGGGTTGTCAGGAGGAGTGGGCCCCAGTAATGAAGGACCACCTGGGAGGTCTAACTGCAGATGAGGAGTGAGGTTGGTGGCCCAGATAGCCCATCCCAACCGGCTGGTCACAGCAGCCACTAGGCAACTTTCTCTTCACAAAAGATGGTACTGAGATGCCTGCATAACATAAAAAGGCGGTGGCTGTTTGGATACACTTTTGGTGTCTAGACATGCTAGAAACATGCAGAATTGTTCAAACGGGAAGGAGGAAAAAGTCCAGGAGTGTAGTGTTTCTCAGTGTGGGATGGGGGCAGAAATACAGATTCCTGCTTGCAGCAGGCTGGGATGTTCCAGAAGTCTGCCTTAGTAAAAGCACGCCTGGGATTCTTATGATCAGAAGAGTGTGGGCTAGTAGGGCCATAGGACAGCTTCATGCTTCAAAGCTGGGCTAAAATATGGGGCCTTGGTCCTACCCACAGCATTACATTCAGGCAGTGATCCGTTCACAAGACTTTCACCAACACCCAGGAATCACTGACATTCCTAACGGATGGTGTCATTCACTCCGCCAACGTTGCCCAGGGGGCCAGGCATCGGGCTGAATCAGGATTTGAAACCCTTGGGCCTTATGTCAGAGGACGGGCATAGGGTAAAGAGTGTGTGCCATACATTCAGAAGATTGTTTTCCCTGCCCCAGCCGCACTTTCTCTAGTTCTGCTGAGGTACTTTGTGCCTGCATGCTCTTCAGTCCTCTGTGCCTTTGCTCAAGCTACTTCTTGCTGGAATATATCCCTCACTTTTTCCTGTCCCATAGTCTGATAAAGACCACTTCCTCTTGGGAGCCCTCCATAACCCTTCCTCCAGGCAGCAGCCCCTTCCCTGGTCTCTGTGCCTGTTTGTACTCCTCCTCTGCCTTTCCCATCTCCCCTGAAGCAAAAGGAGACTGCAGCTTTTCTTCATCCTATGTTTCTGCCTCAGCACCCAGTGTGGGGCCTGCTACATAATAGGCAGCTGATAAATAAATGACTACTTTGCTTTTCTTCACACTGGGTCTGCGTTAGTGGCCTGTCAAAGGTCAGATCATAACTGCCTCAAATATTTAAGAAAACAAGATGGCGTACAAACAGGCAAAAAATAAAAATACTGCAATCATATATTTTTTACTTCTCTGGTGCCTGAAGGTGATACGGGCAGTTTTATTGAAATGAACGGAACCAGTCATTAACATATCCACATTAAACATTGCCAAAAACACAAGACACAAATGGGGGTTCCCCGGGAAAATGTTTACAGTTCCTTTTTCCAAATTATAGACCAGGGACCTCCGCTGGGCTGGGGTTTGTGGAGCTACAAGAGGTCCAATAACCCGTGTGCATTGTCGGTAGACTAAATACATGACTCACAGGTATAAATACATTTTTTTTTCAAACGAATGTGACTTGTAAAATGCAGTTTTATTTAAAAGTGTTAGTGAAATTTTGACTGCTTTTCAGTTTCTTAGATGGTTATGATAAGCCATCATATTTCAGAAAATTGGGAACCACAGGCTGATAAGGTGGCTGGGCTGCAGTTAGCTGATGATTTCTGTGCTTTACAATGTCTTCCACCTCAAGGTATGTCTGCTCTGTGATGGCACTGAGGACTGTAGAAGTTGCTTAAATTCTACCCGAGTTAACTACCACGTACCCCAATAAAGGTAGCAACGTACGTCTAACTCAGGGACATGAGGCAGGACATCTGCTTTGCTCCCAATGGTGTCTGATGCTGGTGTGTGTGTGTGTGTTTTCTATATTTACCCCATCAATTTTTGATATGGGCAGTACATTTTTATACTGAAAATAGATTTGGACTTTTATAAATACTCTAGAGCACTTATTACCACATTTTTGGGGATTTGACTAAGCTTGAAAATTTCAAAACCAAAACCAAAGCTTTCCCCACTGAACTCAAGATCTCCTGAGGACCAACAAAACGGTTGCCAACTTTTAATTTTGCCCAACTAGAACAATGGATGAAACAAAAACAAAACAAAAAACTGGAACATTTCGTAGACTATAGATTACCAGCTTCAGCTCTCAAATATGCATCTTATTACTTATTTGGAGAGCATGCCACCTCCAAATAAGACTGTGTTTAAGCGAGCTTTATGGGAAACTCATTATGTTGTCCTGCTTGATCATTTTGCCTTGAACTGGTGATAACTTTGGCTTGCCTTGGCGGGTGGGCCTCAGTAATGAATGGCTGTCATAGTGAGGAGCAATGATGAGATGGAGAAAGCATCAGGTTGACGTAAGGCTGTGCTTCTTTCTGCTCCAGTGATGTCTTCCAGCTCTAAATTCCTCAATCTTCCAACAAGTGCAGTAATACAAGGTAATCTGATATTACCGAGCATTGGGTGTAGGAATAGAAAATTTGGTCAGACCACGATGCTGCTAATCTGTGTCCTCATGACATCATCTGGTATTTCACTTTGAACTTTTAAAACCAAGATGACTCTTTTTTGGGGGGAGGTGATCCTCGATCAAATTGTTATTGTCACAGAGGATAGACTTAGTTGTTTATAGAATATAAAAACATGTATTCAAACTGGTGATACTCAATTTTAAGGAAAATCAACACTAATTTCTTCCACCTAAATTATTGAAAACTCATTTTGAAATCATTCATTGTGTCTTCACAAGTGTGGCTTGTGATGTCTAGATTGTTCACGATGACTGTGACACCTTGGGTGTTTCTTAGAGTCTGTTTTATATTTTCCATCTGTAACTGAAACCAATGCCTTTATCTTTTGTCAAGGACTTTAGGAATCTGCAAAGAAGCACCATGGAATCCCAAAACGGCTTTGTTGCTGGAAATGATTAAAACCTTGAATGTGGCTATTTAGCATGAAATACACATTATCCACCTCAAAAGATTTGTGTAAAGACACAGAAAATCATAGAGGAACAAAGAAATTCTTTCACTATTATATTGCTTCACATTACATCATTTCATCATCTTCTTCCTTTATTTTTTAAAATATGTTTTATTAAGTGAGCATGAAAATACATGATTGAACATATTGAAACTACAAGTTGTGTGCCCTTTACAAGACTAGGTGAAACAATAAATTTATCAGAAGGCGTGTGTCAAGTTCCTACAACAAAACTTCATGCAACAACATTCAGTGGAGCTGAATATATACAGAAGGTGGAGGCTGACCAGGGAAGCCTCAGAACCTGTCACCCGGAAGAATGATAAGACCCAAATATCACTAAACTTCCTTGAAACCGTATTTGGTAGGACGATACTGTTGTTAATTTTTTGTTTTAGGGGGGGAAAGCCATTTCTAAAGATTTAGGCCAGAGAACAAAATTCAGAATTCTTTTTATACTTCTAATAACTCTGTACTTATTGCAACACCAGTAGCTTAAAATGGATTATTATGTCTACAAATGTAAGAGTTTTAAAATGCTGCTTTTCTCAAGGATCTGTGTGACAGCCTCTCCTCCAATCTTACAACTTGGCCTGTTAGGATGATTCATAGAACAAGAAAGTACAGCTAGCATCATAGCCAGGTGTTTTCCATCCACAATAACTTTCCAGGAAAGAAAATCCATAAGGTTTTTTTTTAATTTTCTGCTTCTATGATACAGACTTCGGACACAGCTTTTTTTTTGATATTGAAATGACCATATAGTTCTATTTACCTTTTTAAAAAAATTCCCAAACTGTTCTATTTATTCATTCATCCAATAAATCCTTACTGAGTGACTACTATTTTCCAGGAATTTTTATAAGTACAAGAGATAGTCAAGTGGACAAAGTAAAGGTTGATAAGAGCTATGAAGAACAATACAGCAGAGAATAAGTCGGGGACTGGAGGTTATTTTATAAAAGTCTCTGATGTGGCGGGGAGAGATTTCTATTCAGAGGAAACAGCCAGAGCAAAGACCCGGAGAGTAGAGCATGCGGATGGCATTCTGGGTAAAGCTCAGAGGGCAGTGGGGCTAGAACAAGGTGATCTAGGGGAACAGATGAGGCAAGAGAAGTGGTAGTGGAGATGGGCAAAAGGTAGGTCAGATCTATTAAGGCCCGGGGACCTTTGTAAGGACATTGGCATTCTAAGTGAGAAGGGAAGGCATTGAAGACTTGAGCAGAAAATTTGCATAACCTGGTATGTTTTAAAAGTGTCATCTCAGGAAAGATGTGTTGTGGATTCAATTGGATTGTGGATATATTCTCAAGGTAGGGGAAACAGGATTTTTTTTAGTGGATTAGATGTGGTATGTGAAAGAAAAACTAAGGATAATTATAAAATTTTCTGGTCTGGAAAAATGGAATTGCCATTTATTGAAACAGGGGAGACTGTCATGGAAATAGATTGGTGGGTGGAGTGCAAATTAGTTTAGTTTTGGACATGTAGAGTTTGAAATGCCAATTACATATCCAAATGAAGATGTCAAGTAGGAAGTTAGACACAAATCTGGTAAAGGAGAGAGGTTAGGGCTGGAGATAAAAATGTAGGTATTAAAAAAAAGTAGGTATTGTCAGTATATAGATGTTTTTAAAGCCCCAAGACTGGAAAAGCTCACTTAGAGAGGGAATGTCCAGTGCTGGGCACTCCAGGAACTTGGAAAAGGAAACTGAGAAGTGGCCAGAGACATGAGAGAATGAGAGGGATGTTCCAAAGCCAAGAGAGAAAGTATTTCAATGAGGAAGAAGAGGTTAACTGTGTCAAAGACTGCAGATAAGTCAAACAGCATGAAGTCAGAGACCTGACATTGCATTTGGCAGCATGGAGATCACCGGTGTCCTTAGCAAGAGCTACCATGGCGAGGATGAAAGCCTGATTTGAGCTGGCTCAAGAGAGGAAGGGAGGAGAGGAATTGAAGACAGTAAGTACGGGTATACAAAACTTCCTCTGAGCTTTTCTGTGAAGGGGAGCAGATAAAAAGAGTAGTTAGAGCGGGTAGGGGGCTAAGGTGAGTGTTTATAAGACCAGAGATAGCACCATGTAGTGAAACCCTCCAATGGAACAGGAAACATTGGTGATGCAGGAGAGAGATAGAGAGATAGAGAGGTAGAGAGACTGGGTCAATAGCCTTTAGTTGATGAAATTGGATGGGAATCTAACCAGAGCAAATGGGAAGAATTGATTGATATGAATGAAGGAGGTGGTGTAGTAATTGATAATAAGTTTCACTGGGCAAGATTAAGAAACTGAGAAGCCAGGATATTTATAGAATTGTCTCAGTGAATATTAAAATGATCAAGAATTCAGAAAGGATGGTGCTGGAGACAGTGAGGAAGAGCTAGAATACTTAAGCAATGAGGGGGAGGGATGAAAGGTAACTAGAGACTGTAGACTGATGGCAAGAGCATCAAAGCACTGGATGTTTAGGAGAAGGGATGGATAATGGTCTGTACGTGGCAATGAGGAACAAGCAGGCATCCTGCTACTATTAACGTCTTATTATTCATATTTTGACAGAGATGAAATAACATAGTCAGGGCATGGCAGTGACTATATGGGGAAATCTTGGCTTAAAACCTACCAAATCATTTCTAACCACTGCTTAGAACAACTGTAGACAACTGAAGGCTTTTTGTGTGCAGGGGGGAAAAATACTTGAAAGTAACGACAAGGTGCAGACTAGACAATATGCCAAGAATATTTTCTTCTTTTATAGCCTGACACAGGTGAGACTTACCCAGTTTCCACACATTTTTGACAACCGAAAACACTTTAGAAAACTGGAGATTTAAACAATGTAAACACTTGTAGGCATAGCAAAATGATAGTTTCCCTTTCCAATATAAAGTTGGCATCATAAATAAGACAGCTCAACCGCACAAAAATAGTTTCACAACATCCAATTTTAAAATTCATCCACGCTGTCATCCTTTTTTTCTTGGTGCAGATTTATTTCTTGTTGTCAGTTAACATGTGAAATTCTGGCTCAGGGTAATGTCTGAAGTTTTTAAATAAACCATAATACAGCATTACTACTCCGTAACACCCACTCCAGGACAGGAGATAAGAGGAAGGGGCAACTGGGGCCTGGATACTTGCTATGTGCAAACACTGATCCACTGTGGGAAATGACAACTCACCTTTCCAAGTTATGTTGCTCAGCCTCAATCGTGCAACATAACTCAGTGCTGATAAAACAAACCATCAAAACCAAACCCTGTTATGCAAAGTGTTGAGCTAGTTTGGTGATGTCTACACAAAGTCACAAACCTGGAAACTTCAGACCATTTCTATTTTTAACTATATTTTCTATTCTTCATCCAAATGTTTGACATCATGGTCACAGAGTCTAAGATTTTGATCAGGAATTAAAATATCTGAAAACATATCCAGAGATATTTTTTTTAAAAAATCCCTCTATGGGAATTTAGTTTGGGTGTATTCTGGTCCTTCCTCGAATGGCAGACCTAGAAGAGTCAAGTTAAAAATGCAGAGGGTTATGGCCTCATGCTGTTTAACACTATGCAAATTTTTGAATATTCTAGGGGTCTGTGGAAAAATTCCCAGAACAATAATACAGTACGGAAATAAAACAACACTTGATGTTTGGTAGAAATGTACAGATGGTCAGTTTTGAACTTGCAAGTTCTCAAGAGGTTTTCTTTGTTGGGGCTTCTGAAAACAGATCTGCTTATACCCATTTTGAGACCCAGGAAAGGCCACCATACTTCAGGGTGCCTGATATTGCTCTACTGATCGAGGCCAAAATGCAGTGGCTTTTATGAGAAATACTGGCAGGTAACTGAAATCAAATTTAGACTTTTGGATTTTATGTTGCAACTATGTAGGCTCCAGGGAGGCCAGTTTCGGGTTTGTTATGCTGTTTGCTTTGGTTCGATTTAAATTTTTGAGGAATGAACCAAAATGCAACTAACATTGATGGAAACTGTTGAGATGGTCAGAACGTAGTATCAGAGGAATTTGGGAACATCGGGAGTAAGGTAGATAGGGGGTTCAGAATGATCATCATCAGCGTGTTGTGATATTCTGCTATTTTCCTCCATGGATTAAAAGAGTTTGCTCTTCTTTCTTAAAACGAATGTAGCACATTACGTATCTTAAAGCAATCAGCACGAAGGCCAGTGACGCCTGTTCAAGCAGACTTTCAGAGACAGCACACGCCAGTAACACAAACAGCTCTTCCACGTTTCGAGAATACAGTGATGGGAACTGGTACACATGATGGTAGGGCAAACTTTTTTTTTTTTTTAAACTTCACAGAATGTGAGCTCAGACTTCAGCCGCTTCCTTGTCTGGCAATGAACAAAACCAAAAGGGCTCCAGCCTGAATGATCAAATACACAGGAGGGACCAGACACACCAGCTACCAATGAGTCACAAGAACAGACAGAAAACTGTTAGTAGATCTTGATAACCAGGAATTAAGGTGCTTTTTAAAATGTGTACTTGATGCAACATGTGAGGAGTGTAGCTGAGCAAGCAATGTCAGCGTGTTAGGCAAATGGAGTCCTTGTCCAAGTGGCCGTGTGGGATCTCATCTGCACCTTGATCTAGACCAGCGGTTCTCAACCTGTGGGTCGCGACCCCTTTGGAGGTCGAACGACCCTTTCACAGGGGTCGCCTAAGACCATTAGAAAACACATATATAATTACATATTGTTTTTGTGATTAATCACTATGCTTTAATTATGTTCAATTTGTAACAATGAACCTGGGGGTCACCACAACATGAGGAACTGTATTAAAGGGTCGCGGCATTAGGAAGGTTGAGAACCACTGATCTAGACTGTCGGAATAGTACTAGGTCTTCTTGAAGCCTCATCTAAAAGTCTTCAGGAAAAATAATGTGGACCTCAGTGCAAGGTGTCTTCGTTTGCATTGTGTGCAATGACAGTGGTCTGAATGTAAGTGGCCTGGGGAGGACTTCGCCATTTGATGGGAACTTAAAGGACATCCATTCCTACCACCCACCCACTGGATGCAGGAATCCATGCTACAATGTCCCTGACTGGTGCCCAGGAATGATGGTAACCTGTTGTCCCCGGTCCAAGACCGTGGTTGGGCAGACTCAGTGGGTTTTGAAGCCCAGTTATCAATTTAGAGTAGCAAGGACTGAAAAGATCTAGTGAAAACTACTTTGGAAGGAGGGCTCAGTTTCTCTCTGTAGAAAAATAAAAACAAAATGAGCTAATTCTAGAGATAAAAGTCCTCTATAGGAAGAACTAAAGCTAACAAGTGAAACTAGTTTCACAAACTAGTTTAGAAACTAAAGACATTTATGAATATGATACTGTTAAGATGATAAAAAGCATAATGATTTCTGTCAAAAAAAATTAAAGCAAACCAAAAAGTTGGCATTTGTTATGAGCCCACAAGAACAGCATTCTGAAATATTCTGGATGGCCTAAGGACCAGTATATCTGGGATAGGGTCTGTCCTGATGGAGGAGAATGTGTTTTTGAAGATAAAAAGCCTCAGAGAATTCTTGATATCTTTTAAGGAGCACAGATTTGTGGATGTGGTGGGGCACTTTAAAATTTGGTTTTGCCTTGTACTCAGTGTAAACTATTTGCACAAAAATATAAAAGGCATGGCTTGATGTTTAACGTCTGTGTTTTATTGTTGTTGGCACCAGAAAAAGCTCATGTTCTATGTTATGTCACTGTACATACTGTAAACAAGACTGCATTAATATTTTCTTATGAGTTTTTGTTTCAATGAATCTAGATTTTAAAAAATACATTCACAAACTACCTTATGTTTAAACACAATGATTCCCTTTTATTTCTTAACTGTACCCCAAATCCCACAATAAAAAAATCATTTAAAGCTGTGTGTTTCAAACTTATCACTTAGAAATAAAAACAGAACATAACATAAAAACAGAGATCAGTTTGCAACATAATTTAAAGAAGCTCCTGGTTTAAAATACCACAGCAGCAATATAAAGAGCTGGTGGCAATCACATTCGGAGATGAGACCCAAATCAATATATTTTGTCCACATCAGCGTCCAATTATAATGGTTGCTAAATTCAATCAGAAAGTTATTGCTGAATTTTTTGCATGGAATTTGCAAAGATAGTATCATTCAGCAGCAGAATCACAGCAGTAAAAATGAGAACGGGAGGATTTCATTGCTTTTGAGAGCTAAAGAGACCATGATGAGGACATCTTCGTGATCATCTAAAGATACTCCTCAATTCCATTCCTGTGTATCACCTACTTAAAATAAATGCAAATGACAACCACCTTTACGGGAGGGGGGGCACAATCACCTACTTCAGGAATGAGAATAATTCCCCCCTCTCCCCCCTTCCCCAAACACCAGATTGAAATGGCTCCATTTTCCTAATGCGTATTTCGTTCTCATTAATAGTACATCAGCTGCTCATGTATTTAGGCAAAATCAGGAGGATCACAGATTTTTAAAATCTGTTAATAGTAGCTATTTTTTCCAGACACAAGCCGCATTCATTTCTGTTGTTGATTTTTTTTTTAAATTTTCAAGAATAACAATTTGGTCAACTACTGTTTTGTTGAAAAAATATTAAATACACCTGAGATTGCCAGTTGAGCTCTCTATATGTCTCCTGGAGATAACACTGCTGTGATGAACAGTGAAACGAAACGAACAAAACGAGGTAGGTTAAAACAGGAAGCGCAACACAGATATCGTTTTGCAACACCTCGATACCACAGGTGGCCATGCTTGTAGCTTTGGAAAAAAAAATCCCAGACAGTCACGCAAAAGTTCAAATCATCTGAGTAAGAGTTTATAAGGACACAAGTCAACCTGAACTAAATATACACATATCTCTGCACAAATGTTGCTTACCATATGTTGGGTAATTTGGAGGAAGGTAAAATGATTAGGGTCTCAGAATTTTGGCCAAAGCCTTGCTTTCAAGTTCGATAAAATCTGAACCAATGCTGCCTGCTGTCTCAGGCAGGCATAGTAGTCTCGTCCCTTCTCTCACCAACCCAAGAGAACACAGGCAGCTCAGAAACATATATTATTTTTTTCAGTCACAGTTTTCATCTTGAGAAAGTGGCATTGTCAGGAGAAAGCTGGGAATGACCGGAGCCCGGATGTCATTCACTCCCCAATCAGAACTCAACAAAGTCTCATTCCTAATGAAGCTCAAACCGAGTGACCTCTTAGCTGGGAGGCCTTGCACATTTAAAAAAAGATTGTGTGTGTGTGTGTGTGTGTGTAATTTTTTTAGCTTGTTTCCCAGAAGCCCCTTCTGTTTGACCTCATCTGTCACCCCATCTTTTGCCCTGACTTGTTGCATAATAGCTGAGGGAAAATTGTGTTATGGGATCCCTCAATCACTGGAGCCAACTCAACTCAATGACACTACTATCCCATTCAACACACTCCATTCTGTACAGGGCCATATAAAAATAGGGCCTGTCAGACTCACAAAAATGGCAGTTGATTTTATTAGTCTAAGGCTAGTAGTTTAGCCATTTAAAATCTATTTCCCCAAAGAGGGGAAAACTAGCACAGTATTTTTCTTCTCTTAAAAATTCATTAGCCAGTTGCTACCAAAAAGCAACCTTTTGGGTTGGTGAAGGCAAAAGAGTTCTAAAATCACCCCACTATGCAGTTATGGCCTTCAGTGTGAGGAGATAAGGTACATTTATTGTGCTGTCTCTCACCATTGGAAATTGGAAATTTTACAACATATGTATATTTAAATCTAGCAGGCAGACAGAATTAAAAACAGACTAATTTTCTCAGTATGCATTCTCTCCCCATTCTTACAAAGTAAGGGGGTACAGAAAAAAGGTTAAAAAAAAACAAAACAAAACTCAGAATCCACCATAACACAGCTTAATCATAAGAGCACACAATATTTGTTTCTATCCCTAACTCCGAAGGGCACATGGTCCATCTTTGTCCACAGACAATGCAGCATTCTTGGGGATCTCCTGGAAATTCCTGCCACCTTTTTCTCTCCTTCTCAACCAGGCTGCAACATTGAAAGATGGACTGTACTGGGACGGGTGGAGGGAGAGGAAAAGGGGAAAGCAGTATGTTCAACCAAGCCTTCTGATTCTGCCTCTAGACTGGCATAAGTCCACACGAGTTATGTTCTTTTAAATTAGAAACAACGCCATGAAGATAAGTGCCAAGTGCTCTTCTGTTACCAGTTCATCATGGAATTTCTGTTGAGGGTCATGAAAAACACTTGGCTACTTCCTCCAGATCGCACGGATGCAAAAAATACCTGTTTGAAATTAAAAAGAAGTTAGTTCAACTGCATGGTTTCTTCCCCTCTTTTCTTCAACTGTCCATCCATTTTCTCTCACATGTCCTATCCTTGCCATGCGTCAGCTCTTAAGACTCAATGGCTGGTGTTTATAAAGTGTCTTTTAACATAGTGCATCCTCTGTAAACACTCCTGCCTGCCTTTATTACTATGATTGCTATTTATTGTCATTTATTGTGGTTTTGACCTTCAGGGACATGCAAGGGGATACATCTTGATTCGTTAACTTCCCTTTGGGTGCTCATATTTTAAAAGGGAGTTTTGAGCTAGGAGATAATATGCTGGGTTTCTGGTCTAGGACACAACAAGCCCTTTGTTAATTTTTGGAAAGCTCCCCTTCTCTCCCTTATAAGGACAAGAGGGCAGACTTTAGGACTGAAGGGAATTCTTTCGCATTCTCAAAGTCAAGGGGGAAATTTTGGGCCTACTGACTTTAGTTCTTAATTTTTAAAATTAAAAAAGAAATTAAATGGTTGTGGTCAGATAGGGTCAGGTGTTCAATGCCTATTCAGTTTGTCATTTCAAGACTTAACGCTTGGCTTCTCTGCTGATGCAGGAGAATCCCAGGCCAAAGGAGATAATGGCCTTAGTAAGTAGAACCACAGTCCATTAGGTCTGGGTCTGCTAAATCATGTTATCAAACAACTGAGAGAAGTGAGCAAAATTTGGGTTACTGCTCACCTTAGCTGAATGTCAATGAACCACTGCCCTAGGAAAATAACATTCTGGGCTGTGGCCTAGCCCTTGAGTCAGCCAATACCAAACTTTGGTCCAAGGCATTTACTTTTGTCACTAGTATAAAGTCTCTGCTACTTCATTTCCACAACTTCTTCAAGAGAATGCTGTCTCTCCCAACCACAACTTCTTAAAAAGTTCTGTGGAAATGCTTGTCATTCACCTAATGTAAGTAAAGCTACTGTTAGGGTCAGTGAATCAAAGTGGACAAGCACAGAGGGCCCATGGAAAAACAATGAAGGAAAGAAAGAGCTGCTGTCCTCTCCAGGTTGTGTGTGCTCTGGGCTCTAAACCTCTGGCCCCAAATACGGGTGTGGTCCCAGCCTGCTCCTGAGGGTGTGCATGGCATGGAACAGCTTGTTGGGGTGGGTCTTCAATGAATTCAGAGTGTGGGAGTCCATGCCCAGATCACTCTTAGTCTTCTAATTCCCGGACACTGGAGTTTTACTAGGGGATGGGTCTGTTTTCTGACATACTCTGGTCAGGCCCTAGAACCATCCTGGCCACCCATAGCTATTGTTCACCTAGACCACACTCGACCACAGCAGGTCAGAGTAGTTGGCCAGGGTTGAATCTAGTCTAGACCCATATCACCAGGGTTGGACTAAGACCAGTCTGGCCTCTGGGTGGGTCAAGACATGTACATCTGTTTAACCCATCACATTCTTGTCTATACAAAAAGCTGTTTTGGGGACAGTGTTTCTAAGCTGGCCAAGGTCACAAAGGATAAATTCACAAATGGAGTACAACTGAGCTACTAAAACGTTGGATTGGTCTGTAGGGAGGACGAGGGAGAAGCAGCCGTGCTGCAGAATACCCGTCCGAGGACTGAGCATGCCAGACGACACCGCCACCTTCATGGGGAGACAGGCCCCCTAGAACATTGCAGAGGAAACATGGCTGGAATGACACAGGACATGGCACTAGTTGAGTTTGTGATTGTGTATTTCTTAAGGATGAGCGACATTTTTTAAACGTTTATATTTCTACATGCCAAATGTTACACATTAAAAAGTGAATACAATGTGATGGGTTAGGTCCCGATAATGACTTTGTGAAAAGTCTCCAAGTGGAATTTAAAGTTGACCCACTGTGAGATGATTAACGATGGGCCAACTCTTCTAAATGCTTAGGAGAATTTGGGGTGTCTGCTGAATCACCATAGGGCCTGCAGGCCACAGAAGTTACTAACAGTTTACAAGAATTTTGTAGATGTGTTTCTGTCTTTTTTGATACGTAAAGAATATGTGTTGAGGGTTCACATAAATCAAACCAAATAATGCCATTTCAAGATAATATTGATTGTTTAACACAGATGTGATTCAAATCAGTATAAAGGAAAATGAAGGTTTCACAGGTACCTGGTGGTCTCTTAAAATGCAAACACTAATGCAAATGTTGAAACGGATTTACCTTATCATTTCTTTCACATAGAAACTTTAACCTTTGAGCTCGCTTATGCATAAATACTCCATCCAAATGTCCTGTTTCCACTGACCGGATCTCAATAGCTTTCTCGCCCCAGCCCATTATCTGATTGGAATGAATGTAGGCTGTCAAAAGGAATTTCCAAAACTGCATTAAAAACATTAGATGGGCAATAACTCACAGCATCTGTTCACATCTTAACCACAAAAATGACAAACGACTTGAGATAAACAGACAAAGCAAGTCTTACAAGTGTTATTCACAGACTTTTTTTTTGTGTGTGGAATCAAATGGTTGTTTCACATTTCTTGATTTTCGTTTCATTTGGGGGGTGTAACTGCTGAAGGAGATAAGGAATGGTTAACCTACCCACAGACGTGGGCATTTCTCCCCATTGGAGCACCACATCCTTAGTTATCCGGCCATAGGTGTTCACATACACCCCCTCATCCTCATAGCAAACAAGCATTTCCATCCCATCTGTTTTAGGCAAGATGACAATGGCATGAGGAGTGATATTGCCCTGAATCTAGAAGACAAAGAAAGGTCAGGCATTATTCTTTTTAAAAATAAGGCAACATCTTGACTATTAATCATTAAGAATTGCAAAAATGAGGGCCCCCCGCCATTTTCATTCTAGAGACTGACATTCTGATTTGCTTAATTGAACCACCAACCTGCCACATACTCTGGTAAACACACACACAGGCACTAGGTTGAGAATCCAATTCACCTGATCCTGAAAATAAGAACAACTCTGGAGCACCTACTGTGTGCCAAACACTGGGCCCTTTACCTATATAATTTCTAGTCCTTAGAACAACTCTCCGTGGGAGATAGCTTTGTCTGTAAATGAGGCAAATGCATAATCAGGGGGATTATGTAACTGGACTGAAGCTGCACTGATATGTGGCAGTGGAATTGGGATTGGAGCACATGACATTTTCCATCTACTTCCAAAAAAGATGAGGAGAAGTTGAATTTGATGGAGAAGAGCCTAACAGGGGCCAGAAGGTGGTATCAAAACAGATTCCTACCAAATAGGCTATGGCAGATAACACAGATTGTTAATCTGGATGCCTAAATAACCGAATAATAAAAATTGATGGTTTGCTTAGAAAAAAATTGAAAATTATCACTCATTACAAAAAAATATCACTATTGAAATAAGTGTAGATTGACTTGTTCTAGGAAAAGAGATGTGGTGCTGCTGTGATCTCCAGGTTGGGGATGTTATATAGTCCAATAGCTGCTTAGTGGGTAGGAATGGGAGGATCAAAAATGACCATGGTGATGCCCCAGAACTCTGATCCTGTGTGCACATGCACACACATGAGGCGAAGATGTAACGTAGCAATGAATGATGTGAATGTGTATATGTGTGTGAGTGTGATGTACTAAAACAACTTTTCCACCCCAATTATATAACTTTGGAGTAAAAAGTCTTTAAACTCTCCAAATACAAATCAGCAACAGATTAGGCCTCAGACTTTCCTAATAGTTTCTACTGTATGTTAACCTTGGAATTACATGAAGAAAACACAATTTACACTAAACCAATACTACCAAGCAAAACCATGTGCAGCAGTTGGGTGAAAAAGGTGAAGGGATTACAAAGTACAAATTGGCAGTTATAAAATAGTTGTGGGGATGTCAAGTACAGCATAGAGAATATAGTCAATAATATTATAATAACTTTGTGTGGTGCCAGGTGGGTAATGACTTTCTGAGGGATCACTTCATAAGTTATTTAAGTGTCTAACCACTATGCTGTACACCTGAAACTAACATATAAAATTAAAAGTCATGTTTTAGGCAATGTGTCAGTATAGTAATATTAATACTATAACTTGCAGGGCCCTGTACCAGCTACTTTAAATATATTACCTTATTTAATGTGATGAAAACCATATGAGATAGGATATTTTATCCCCATTTTAGAGTTGTGAAAGCTGAGGGCTGGAGAGACTGCCTAATGTGTCCATAATTGCAAAGGAAATACATGTTAGAGCCAGGGTGTCAGATTCCACTACATGAACTGTGGAACTGAAAAGAGGAACAAAAATGGCAGAAAAAGGGCCATTGGCCTTCTCTTACATGAAATGAACCAATCTCTCTTCAAAACCTGAAAATAGGAACTCATCTATTGTACTCCTGCTTAAAGAACAGAATTTATGCCCTTGAAGGAAAAACACCACATGTATTTTAACCTGAAGTTCAATGAGACAACATATCCAGTAAATGGCAAAGAACTGCTATTATGTGTTACTCAGTGTTAAGCAGTCATAAACATTAAATTTACAGGTTTTATTTATTAAAAGCATTTTCTATTTAGTGAAGATCAAAAGTTCATCTGCTTTACTGACCAGTAAAGGCATGACTTCTATTAAAAATGCACAATGTTTCTACATGCAGGCTGTTGCACAGAGAGCCGTGACAGTAGGCTTCCAGAAACTTACATGAGATGGTATGTAGATATCATAAGAGTTTCCTGAATCAACATCAATTACATGGAAACCAGTGTGTGAACCAAAAATAACCTTTAATCTTTGACCTTCTTCTACCGTGAGATCCACAAGCAGTGGCTTGTGCTGGAGATCTGCAAAAGACTTTAAAAATCACCCCATGAGTGTACACATCATTAAAACAGGTTACCTTAATAATTTTTTTCCTTTAGCCATTGCCTAGTGGAATTTAATATCTAACTTTCTTAAACAGAAACACCAGGGAATTTCTCTTTCAATTTTAGGTCTATTCATATTCTGGATCCAGGAAGAGGGGTCTAGCACCCATTTGTGACCCTTTCTCCACCCCTTGTCCTCCAGGGCAGAGAAGTAGCTTACAGTTGTCAATTTTTGAGACTGTCATCATATGTTAAAACTGCTGTTCTTTCCTGTTTATTTCTGGCCTTTTCCCTCAGGAGAAGGTCCAGGCACCTCTCTGGCCCCTCTCCTTCCAATGTGACAGACAGGTCTACATTGGCTGCTACCTTTCCAGAGACATCCTGGGGTGGGCCACCAGGTCAGCTTTACGCTAAGCCCGCTCAGGATGAATGGAAAGGTGGGGGTAGAACATCACAAAACTCAAGACTCATTTTTTTCACACGAATGTTTATAGCAGCTTTATACAAATAAATCCCCCAAACTAGAAAAAAATTCACTTGTCATCCTTTGGCAGAAAAAATGGTTAAACAAATTGTGGTACATCCATACTGTGGACTACTACTCAGCAATAATAAGGAATAAACTACTGACACGTACAACAACCTGGATGAATCTTCAGAGAACTATGCTCAGTTGGCTAGTTGGGTTTAACCATAGTTCCAGCTAAGTTAGTCTAGGTTCTACTTGTTTGAATCCACAGCCAACACCGCAACTAGCTGTCAATCAAGTGTGCTTCTGTTTTCCTTTGCCACCTTTTACCTTTATTGGGTCTTGAAGTCTGGGAGAGAATTTGTGAAACCCCAAGTGCCTCGCTATAATGCCACTGCCCCCTAACAGACTCCTCTCCTCATCCACCGCTAACAGCCTCACAGGATGGGAGACCTTAGCCTGGTATCCTTGTCCTGTGGGAGGGGCTCAGCCTCCTGTCATCTCCAATCTTTTTTTCCAAATCTTTCTTTGCCTTTCTCTTCCCTCTTTCCAGGCCCGGTGTGATCTCCTGAACAAAGCATTTCACACTCTCTCATGCACTTTGGCTAGTAAACTGATGGCAGCAACTTCAGAACTGGAATGGGATCCTGATTGAAAAGCTTTTGCCGAGAGAGATTTTGGCAGAACAGTAGTACCACTGTAGCTTTTAGGAGTGATCCCTTAAGTGTTATTACTAACCTAATGCATTCCAAAAATTTCTCTCTATAAAAGTGGGGTTATGGAGGGGCGCCCATTTCCATTGATGAATCTATCTTCTTGTGCACATCACAAATGAGCCCCTAGCGCTAAGGGAACAAGAAAAAAGTGGGTGATTCTGCCTTGAAGATGGCTTACAGTGTTCCCAAGGCAGCTTCTGCCCTCACATGGCATATGTGGGAAGTAAGAATACAGAGAGGGTCAAAGGGAATAATGGTCAAAAGGTGGGGAAAAAGTGAGAAACACTGAGATATAAAGAGAGAGACATAGGCAGCAAGAGAGAGAGAGAATGAACAGAAGAAATTTACATTGGCTGAGACAGACTATGCAGCTCTGAAAACATTGGAGTGCCCACAAATACTGGTCCTTTTGGCATTTGGGGGTCAGTTTTCATGATCTGGGGCAATGGGACTAGCATATCCCTATCTCGCTCTTGTTGATTAGTCTAACCATGGTGGGTAGAGACTCAGACAAGGTGAAAAAAAAGCCACTGAAATTGAAGAATGTAAAGAAGCTAGGTCATTTTCAGAGGTGACTAAATTCAGTCTTCATTTTAGAGAAATTGGGGATATGGAGCATCAAGTGAGTTTTAGGGACTTTACCCCACAAGGCTTATGAAGATTGTAAGATTTAGAGACTCAGTTCAACCTTAAAATTCAGGGCTGCTGTTGGTCTGCCTTTTTGAGATGAAATATCAGCGTGCCCTAGTTAGGTGGCTGTATAATGAATCTCCTTGCCTAATACCACAATTAAGGATTCGCCCGGGAACCATTCCATACTAAATGCCACTTGGAGATGGTGATTCATAGACCTGAATGGAGGAGTGTGTACCCAACTTTTAATTTGACTAATTTTATAGCATTTATTACGTCTTAGTTTTTACTTTCAGAATAATAAATCTAAGAGTTTCTAGACTTTTAAAAGAGGTTTATTACATATAGGAATATTATATTAGTCTAGGTGCAAGACAGACCACTTTGTTAACTGGTAGGAACTTAAAATAAAAAACAAAACAAAACAAGCACTTTTTAGGTAATCACATGCCTGCTTACCTTAAATGCCATGAACTTATGATATGGTTTAGGAGCCCAAGCATATATCTCCACGGCATTCTTTAAGGCAATCACCAAGAATTTGATCCTTTCATATTTAACTGTAATAGAAAATTATAAATTAAAAAAGCATATCAATTTATTCAAGTTTTCGTATTAATGAATGTGTAAGCATACTATGCAAATATACAGGGTGGGGCAAAAGTAGGCTTATAGTTGTTTGTATGGAAAATAATACAATAATCAATAAGTAATATTACAAGAATAAACTATGTTCCACGTATTAACAACTGTAAACCTACTTTTGCCTCACCCTGTACATATAAAACCACAATTGAGGGTGATGATCTTGGTGTAGGATTTTCTAGAGACAGATTTTTTTTTTATTCTTTAAAAAAAAATTATAATAAGTATTACAAAGGGTATTACATATGTGTCCCCCCCCCCCCTTCTAGAGACAGATTTAACTTCCTTTCGTGTATTTGGTTTGCATAATACTTGGGGCCTTTTGCTTTGTACTGAACACTCTTTTCTTCATCTAAGGATGTAACTGGCTTAGGACTGTCTTTAACCACTAGGTTTAGATGTAAACTACACATTGTAATAAGAATATACATACTATCCCTTGATGTTTCCTTGCCTGGCTTTTATGTTCATCCACATGTAAGCAAGCAGGGGAGAGCTGGCAGAACAATTAGCAACTGGGTAGAGACATAAAGGCTTCCATTTGCTTACTATCCACATTTGAATTCCAATGATTAGAAATGCATAAGGGATCAGTGCCCTTATAAAAGAGACCCTTGAAAGATCCCTCTGCCCTTCTGGTGTGTGAGGTTGTAGCGACAAGACAGCTGTCCCTGAACCAGGACTCGAGTCCTCAGCAGACAGTGCAGCTGCCTGTACCTTGGTCTTGGTTGGACTTCCCAGCCTCCAGAACTGTGAGAAATAAATTCCTATCGCTTATAAGCCATCCAGTCTCTGGTATTCTGTTATAGCAGCCTGAGTAGACTAAAATAGTACACACGGCAGTCATTTTTTTAAATGCAATATTTGAACAGAATATTCTGGGTTCTAAAGAAACTGGACATCCCAGAATAACACCAAATTCTTGCTCTTTGAGCTCTTTTTATTTTTTTGAGCTCTTTTTTTGAAGCAGGTCCCTTCTATTTACACATTCTGTCTTTAATATACTTTCACCTACTTCTTTAGCAATTTATTTCCATATTTCTAAATAACATTCTTACACGTTATTTCTTGATTTTTTTTCAGTTGTACATATTATCTACTGACTGTGTAATATGGAAAGGATTTAATTTCTTAAAACTATCTTCTCTCTAGTCTCGCTTTTAAACATACACATTTCCTCTTCTCCATTCAATATAGTTACATTTGTAATTTTTGGTTAAATCAATATTCTGTGTTCAAGTTATTATTGTTCAGAGATGGGTGCATAGCATACCAGAATTATGTGGAAACCTTCTGCTAGAACTGTAACTGCCTTCAATAGTCAAATGTGACAGGTAATCTATTAGTAAAATTTTATTTTTTCTCAAACCCACCTCTTCTGGAACCCTCTACTTGGACTGACAGACACACACATACATATACCTTATTGGTTCTGTTTCTCTGGAGAGCTCTGGTGAATCCAGATGCATTATAAATATGAGGTGAAAGTAACCTTTCCCTCAGAATTTTGAAGCCTTGGTCCATTGTCTTCCAGTTTTCTAGGATTGCTGGTAAGTCCCAGGCCGCCTGATTCTGGGTCTATTATATGTAAACTGTTTATTTATTTACTTATGATCTGGAAACTTTAAGGAGCTTCTCATTTCCTGGATACTGAAATATCATGTTGATACATCTTGAGGTGAATCTTTTTTTAATCTACTCTTCTGGGTACTCAATGAAACCTTTTAATTTGTGATTTCAAGGCTTTAGTTATAAAAATGGTTCTTCTATTCTTTCTTTCATACTTGCCTCTTCTATTTCTTATTTTCTCTTTTTTCCCCTAAAACTCATGTTACTAAGATTTTGAACGACTTTTTATTTCTCAACTTCCCCTTCTCCATCCCTCCTTTTTTTATTCTACTTTCTAGATTTCTCATTTTTATCTTCCAACATTTCTATTACATTTTTTATTCCTGCCAATACATTTTAATTTCTAAGATTTTTTCTAGTTTTCTGAATAACTTTTCCCAACCCTGCTCCAGAATTTTAAATAGCCTTTATTCTTCTTTTATGAAAAACAGTTTTTATAATCTTTCTGAGGTTATCGTTTCTTTCTTTAAAATTTTCTTCCACTCCTCATTATCCTGTTCCTTCTAAACACCTTTCTAAGTTTCCTACCTATCAGTGGATTTCCCCATGTCTGATATGTGGGCTATCGACTGCGGGGCTTCACCTTAAGGCATTAGACAGCAAGCTTTGTTCATCGCATTTCAAATACTGGTGCCTGAACATCTTTTCTTTCTGGTCACTTAGTTTCTATAAAGACAAATCTCTGAATCTCTTGCTTGGGAGTTTAAGCATGGCTACCGACATTTTGGGAGCTAAACAGGGGATGGAGGTGTGTGTGTCCTCACAGTTCAGTATTTCCCATCATCAGCTAGGCTGTGCCCACCTTTCATCTTCTATTTCTTTTTATTTTTAATCTTTATTGTTGAAAGTATTACATATGTCACCCCTTTTCTCCCACTGACCCCTTATAACCTGCCCCCACCACCCACCTGAGGCCTCCACCACCCTATTGTCTGTGTCCATTGGTTATGCATATATGCATACAAGTTCTCTGGTTGATTTCTTCCCACCCACACTTGTATTTCCATTGGGGGTCGGGGTGGCTGCCTGATTGGCTTCTGGAGGACGTGCTACTCATCAACTTTTCAACAATCCTTCTATTTTCAATTCGACTTTATGCTTCCCCCTGGGGCCTCAGGTCCTGGGTCTGCCTGGGTTCTGTTAGTGACTGGATTGATTTTGATAAATTTATTCACTGAAAACTTAAAATTCAGCATTTCCTGGTCGGCTAAGTTTTTTTTTAGTCATCCAGCTACTCTTGTTCAATTTTGTTGACATCTCATTTGTTGATTTCTCTCCTCCTGGTCCCTTTGCCCTTGTGGGTTTATGACATTTGTATTCTTTCACTGTCATTTTAATAGGCAGGAGTGGCTATAAATGCTTAAACTGGAGCCTGGGGCTTTATTCTGAATGCACTCTTTAAACCTCACCCATCTGGCTTTTTTTTGTTGGGAAATAATGCAAGTATACTTAAGGTTTCAGCAACATCTTAACTTGTTCATAAATGCATCATCAATTTCTGATAGAAAAAAACTGAATGAAACTTAATAGAATAATTCAGATTGAACATAAAACGGTTCCATGCTTTGAGACTTACCAACTTTGTAATGTATACAGCCTTCCAAGTCCCCAACAGTGATCCAGCCTTGTTTCTTTTCCACTTCCGGGTCATTGTGTAGTATTCTGTTTCTTAGCCATGAAAGATAGTAAACTCGTAGCTTATTCTTCTTTCCTGTTGAAATAATGGAGATTTAATTTCAAACCCCTGTGATAGCTTTTTCTCTTAACCCTTCCCATCTCCATTTTATTTTATTCATTTATTTTCGTTTACAATTGTGTGTGTTTGTATAAAGGCACAATAGCCAGTGTCTCCAGCACCATCAAAGTGTGTGTGTCTCTGCCAAAACTTAGGATTAAAACAGCCCCAATTGTTTTGAACAAATAACCACCTTATAATTTGTCTTTGCCTTCAGGTCGTTTTTTTATTTGAGCATGCTGCTCTTACTCTCCCTTCTTGATGCAATGGTAGTGTCTACTGATCGCAGTAAGACCTAACTGTGTAACAGAATGGTTGATCAAAGTTCCAGAATATTCTAGATCTAATTATATGAAGGAATTCTGACAACTGGACATTTTATCATACTTATGTGTGACTGCCATTCCCTCACCTGCTAACCTAAGAGCATATTTGAATGGAGAGCCTCTTATTTACCTCCTCTATTACTTTAAAGATGACAGCTGGTAGTAGTTTTATTTTATCTGATTAACAAATAGAGGAATTTTATAAGGAAACAGGAGAAATAAGTTCAATAAGGGCAGTCTGAGCTATAACACTGGACACATTTATGGTACTAAGATCATAGAAAGAAATGCCACACAAAAATGGGGAAGGAATAAAAGATGAGTACTTGAAAAAACAAACAAACAACTTAAAAGTTCCCTTTGGTAAAATGATCCCGGAGTAAAGAATGTTTAGCATGATAAAATTTAGGCCTGTGTGTTTTCCTTCTTGGGTACTTATTTTCCTTTGATTTCTCTTAGGTATCAAAATATGTTTTACATTTTACAGATGTAATATTTATCAAAAGACAATTCATTAAAGCATCACACACTGTATTTGACAGGAGAGTGCATTTGTAACTTAAATTAAGGGAATCATAGTGAAGTTACTGCTCCTTTTTGTAGCCAAAAGCCTAGGATATATACTGATCAGGATGAGCGGGTGAGCCAGGTCTTCCCTCTTTCTGCCAACACAGACCCAAAGGCAGTTCAAGCATCCTTTGCTCCTATCTTCATCTTTTTCTTTCCCCATCTATGCCTCATGAGAAGAGGAAATGCTCCCACTTCAAAAAATGGGAACGTGTCACTCACAACATAATGAAGCTTGAATGTGACTTTTCTGGTATCATTTCCACTTTTGGTAGGTGACTGGCAGATGTGTGGTTTTAAATGTGATTTGGTAGTAGAGCAATCAAAAAAGCAATTAACCAGAACAAAGGAATACACAGAATTTAACTCAATTGATAATAGAAGAATAATTTACTTGGTTAACTCTTATGTGGGCGGAATAAAAAGAAACTCAACTCTGAGCATGCAGTGGAAAGGTAAAAGAAAGAGGGAACTGTACCATCAAGTAAAGGCATTTTATTCAAAATAGAAGTACAGTTGAAGAGTTCAATTTTATTCAAAATTCAACCCAGTAGCACTGCATCGTCTCTGCAAAACAGTGGCTGAGTGTAGAGCCACGGTTTTCAAACTTGGCTGCACAGTGGAAACACCTCAGGAGCCATGAAAGCAATGGATGCCTGAGCCCACTACCAGGGATTCTGACCCACTGGTCTGGGGTGCAGGCTAGACTTTCCATATCTCCTCACTTTTGTCTTCATCTTCTTTTGTTTGTTTGTTAACACTTGCCCAAGGATATTTTTCCATTGATTTTTAGAGCGTGAAAGGGAGGGGGAGAAGCAGAGAGAAACACTGATGTGAGAGAGACATGTCAACTGGTTGCCTCCTGCACATGCCCCAACCAGTGTTGGGAATCCAGCCTGCAACTGAGGTATGTGCCTTTGACCAGGAATTGAACCCGGGACCCTCAGTCCGCAGGTCAATGCTGTATCTACTGAGCCAAACGGGCTAGGACTGTCTCCATCTTTTTATTAAGGACCAGGAAGCTGCAGAGTGTAGCAGAATGATCTCACATTCAAATTTCTTTGCAGACTCAGTCACCCAGTGGGCCAGCTGTGCTTTCTAAAACATCAGTGGACTATAAGTTGGAGCAGTTCTTGTGAGAAGAGAGACCACAGGAATTCCTGCTTATAAAATTTCTTACTCCCAGAAGCCTACACTTTGATCTTCTCCCTCTGAGAGTAGACAGCAATGATTGGAGTGCAGACATCTTAAAAGCATCCTTGCTGAGTCCTGGCAGTGGTTAAAGGCCCATAACGATACAGCCTTCGTAGTATGTCTCTGCCTAATTCAGATTTCAAGCAGAGGAGAGAGACTTACCTTTGGAGGTCAGACTTGTCCAGAGCTACAAAATGCAGGTGATCTCACTCTGAGTGTACTGCTATAATTCATTGTGTCCCTTGTTCGCTGGAAAGGGCAGACATTACCGTTTCTTCAGGAACGAGGTGATCACCTTTCCCACCTGTGCAGACCTGGAGGACTCGGTTACCCTAGTAACATACCTGATATTGTCACGAGGACATTCAGTCCCTCTAGCACATCCATCTGCTGAAATCGTCTCCGGTTGATCAGATTATAGACTTTGCCTTGTCCGCTTCGGTCCAAAAGCATCAGGCCATTTTCAGTTCCCACCAGGAGGTTCACACCTGCAAATTTAAGAAGCACCCCAAGACTGACGTTTTACAGGCTTTAACCTTCTGCATCTGGGGTCCCTGTAAAAGCTAAGAAATGGTGCTCTGTAAATACAAACTAATGGGCAAGTAGGTGCTACAGTCGGGAGTGCAGAAGTCAAAGCTCTGACATAGTAATTAAATCACTGTCTCTTTTGGTAATGAGATTAGTTTTAATTTATGAAGCTGTAGCAACATTTATTACATACTAGAGGCCCAGTGCACAAAAATTTGTGCACTCGGGAGGGGGGGAGGGAGGGGGGGTCCCCCAGCCCGGCCTGTGCCCTCTCACAGTCTGGGACCCCTCGGGAGATAACGACCTGCGGGCTTAGGCCTGCTCCCGGGTGGCAGAGGGCAGGCCCAATCCCTAGGTGCAGCCCCTGGTCAGGCTCAGGGTAGGGCCTATTGGGGGGTTGGGGCACCGCCCCCTGTTACACTCAAGGCAGGGTTGATGGGGAGGTTGCAGCGCCACCCCCCTGTCATGCACAGAGCAGGGCCAATCAGGGGGTTGGTGCGCCGCACCCTGTCACACACAGAGCCGCAGGGCGATCAGGGGGTTGGGGAGCTCCCCCCTATCAGGCACAGAGCAGGGCTGATCAGGGGGTTGGGGCGCCTTCCCCTGTCACGCTGATCCCGGTGCCGGGAGGCATATTACCCTTTTACTATATAGAATAGAGGCCTGGTGCACGGGTGGGGGCTGGCTGGTTTGCCCTGAAGGGTGTCCTGGATCAGGGTGGGGCTCCCCACTGGGGTGCCTGGCCAGGCTGGCTGAGGGGCTGAGGGCCGTTTTCCGGCTGGCGGGTGACTGAAGCTCCCAACCGCTCCTTTTTTTTTTATTCTGGGCCAGCTTTAGCTCTGAGGCCTCGCTGCTGAAAACATTGATACAATGTTGCGGTCAGGCTGGCTGAAGCCCAGCTGACTGAAAGCCGGTTTCTGGGGTTTTGTTTAGCTTCTATATTTGCAACATAGTACATAGTTGCTTAGAGTTGCAGCTCAGAGGCCGGCAACTCAGGCGGGGAACGTTGGAGTCCGCAGTCACTGGAGCAAGCAAGCCTCCCTGTTCGCTTCAGTGCATGGCTGCCGGCCGCCATCTTGGCTGACAGTTAATTTGCATAAGGATATGCTGATTAGCCAATGGGAAGGGTAGCGGTCGTACACTAATTACCATGTTTCTCTTTTATTAGTGTAGATGGGCATTTACTACCTAGTATAAAGAGTCCTTCTCAAGAGGAGCCTAAGGCACAGCTGTGACACTACCACAATTCGCCTTTGTTCCTTTCCTGTAATACCCACCCCTTTCTCGGCTCTTTAAACCCCATCTCAAGACTTCCCCAAGGTTCACTCCCACCCCTATTCATGCAGTGATTTCTAGCTTTTCCACCTTCAACATACAACAGAGTGCCCCATTTCCATACCCCACTGGGAGAAAACCCCTTCCTCCCCCTCACACCACAGCTTAACTTAGTTCTAAGGTTCTGCTCCCTGTTAGGAAATGATCAAATAATTCAAGCGAAGGTGTTAACAGCTTTAGAGTCACAGGAATAATGACTGTAAGGAACTTCGCAGGCATCTAAATCTAGTCCAACCCACCTCTCATACAATAATCCCTATTAGGAAGGGATCCCTATTGTCTGGTAGCTACAATACTAAAAATTCATCCCTAGGCAAATTCACCACCCCTCCCACCCCCAGCACACAATACACACATAAACACTGAGGTCCAATGCACAATGGACTATATTCATGAACAGGTAACTTTCTAACTTCTCTTGCTTGTTGTATGTCTATCTTCTGAGGAATATCAACATCTGCTCTTTCATGTACATGGTCAATATTAACATGTCTATCTTGTTGTTTTCTGTCTCTTCTCCAGAGGACAGAGCCTTCCTTCTCTCCATCACACCTCCCATGAAATGGTTTTTGGGCTTCACGCTCTTCTCCACTAACATCTCAAATGCCTTTGTCCTTATAAAATTGTGGTGCCCAAACCTGGTCTGGTACTTTAGATGGGTACAGGTGGGACATGTCTTTCCTTGATCTGAACATGACATTTATAGTAACACAGACCATCACACCTACACTGAGTTTGAGGTCAGCTAAAACCTGCAGATCTTTTTCACAGGAACTGCAGGTTGATGTTTTGAACTAAAAGGGAAGGTTCATCATCTATTTTCATTTTCAAATTTTATCCTGTGAGTACTAGTATGGCCTTTAGCAATTCACTGAAATATGCTGGGCTAGTTTTTCAGCTGTGAAAGAGAGGTAATGCCTTTATTCTCCTGGTGAGATATTGTAGGGATCACAGAATGTGGAGCACATCACACAGTGCTGGGCACACAGTGGGTGTTGTATTAAGTGGTAGCTAGATCTATTGTTGGCTCTCGTCCATCACGTATGTCAGGTGGTTCTGCATCTCATGTCATTATCCTGGGTATCCGTTTGTGCTACATATAAAATTGCTCTTGATCTCTCCTGAGGCCAAGATAGACCCAGGTCAAGTCTCTAACACCCATGATTCCAGCAGTGCTCTTCTGATGGTAAGATCCCCGGCTTTAAATGCTTGAGGGTCAACTCATTACTGAGTTGTAAAGAGCACCAACTTACCCCACAGCGCTGCACAAAGTATTTCTGAGTTGAAGCGTTTCTTGTATTTTCTGATTTCTGGTGTGTCGCTATGGGGCCGGATGTTGGTTGGGTTTACGTTGACGACTGAAATCTTTCTGGCTTCATTGAGTTTGGCCTGTTCTTGCCTAAGAAGTTCGCTAGTAAATAGAGCTTTGAGAAAAAGAATCAGAGAAGTCAGTGGCTTCTTATAAAGTAACCCGTGGAGTTATGGAGAAGGGGTTTCAAAACACAATGATTTCTTCTTGTTTAGTGTGCATTGTAGCAAAGGCAAAAAACTCTGAAATATGCATATTTTACATTTTTTTAGTAGAATAAAGTATGTCATTCATAGAAGCAGTATTTTTATCCATTAGTCAAACAGGCTATGGTCACCACTTGAGTAGTTTAGGGGATTACTCATAAAATTAAATACATCACCCTCATGCCCTGCCATATATGCAGGGAGGATTTGCTTTTTGAAATTCCACATTGTCAGCTGACGAACTGACCTAAGTTGAGTCTGATGATTAGCGAGTCGCAGAAGTCTAGAAAGCAAGACTCTCTGGAAAGCAGCCAGACTTTTGCAGTGGGAAGCACACACCTAGAGCTCAACGCAACTCCACACGCACTTATCAAGTGTCTACTGCGTGCACAGCATTGTACCCAGAAATTGCTTTTGAGAAACATGTGGTAAGTTTGGAGATCTCTGAGGAACAGCTTTTCCTAGGGCCCCTGGATACCTCTGGGTTCCTACCAGAAGTGAAATAGAAGAAATCAAAGACAAATGCAAAGAAGGAACGAAATTTGTTTTAGGAATCCTAAAAAAAATAATTAAAAATAAAGGTCTTCTCTTTAAGATAGGGCCTAAAGAATATATGGCTTAACTATTGAACTAATGATTAATTTTTTTTATCAGGCAAGAGCAGAAAGCCTAAAACATCGGGGTTTTCTAGCTTACCCGCAGCTGATGATTCTTCATCTTCTTCGTCTTCATCGGTGGGAGACGTCTGGTATACTCTGGGGTCCACAAAGGGGGTGAAGGATGCTTTAGTGCTGCTCCCCATACCATACTAAACAATAAGCAAGAAGATGAAAAAGAGCAGATAATTAAATACTGCAGCAACAAATAATGCTAACAATACTTTGCTTGGGCTTCAAAAATAATTATAGATTCTTATCTATCCAGCTGTTCACACTCTAACCCCCTAGTCACAGGCCTGCCTCTCTCTCCAGCTTCTCCTGGTATTGGTTACTCACTAGCCACTGTACCTTTGTTAATTATCAGACTGTGAGAGTTACAGTCAACAAATTACATTTTGGACCCTATGTGGCACCTTAATATCTGGTAAAATAACTGGTGACAGAGCTTATCTCTCCTTTGAGTAAAAGCAATCTCATATTGACCAACTATTCTTAAAGGCTAACACAGTTGGCAATACACTAGGTAAGCATGTCCCCACAGCAGCACAGTTAACCAAAGGCTCTATCTTAGGGACTCAGGACCCTTCCACACTGACCTCCTGATGCAGGTGGATTGATGTTGGCTCAAGAAGCCTTAAAATCTTTAATGCAGAGACAATTTCATCCAGGAATTGAAGATTTTTCCTTCCTATGACAGTTTTCCCTTAAATGGATCATTATATTCATATATCTTATTTGGGGACTTCATGAAGATACTAGGTTTGCAGCCTACGCACCTTGAGGACTTACTTAAAAAATAATTCTCGAGGGCTTGGAAAGCACCATGAAGACATGAAGTCAGAACTAGACTATGGAACAGTGAACTCAAATATCAGACTCACGTCACGATATTCCATATTGGACGTTTGTAAAAGGAGCTTCAATAACCATCTCCCCATTTTGTCAGTCATCTCCATTCCTTCAACTACATTCACGTTCTTTTAATATCCCAAACAGAGCTGCATTCAACATAAGAAGCACTTCTTTTTTTGTATAAATGTCTTTTATTACTGCTTAGTTTTTTATTTAAAAATATAACCAACATCCAAAGACCCCTAAAAACATAAGAAGAAAACCACAAAGATCCCATCTGACTTAATTCAAGATTTCCCCTCCACTTTATAAAATCAAAATCATTCCATCCTCGACAAGGTTGGACTCCCCCTCTCAAATAGAGTCTTTTCACACACATTCTATCCTTTGATCTTTAGGAGAAGTCTGTGAAGGAGGTGGGGGCAGGTACTAATATTCTCATTTAGAGCTAGAATGGTGGCAGAATTTAAACCAGGGTCCAACCCCATGGAGTCTTCCTTAGTACCCACAGAGGTGTTCTGGCAGAAAAAATCTGCCCACACTGCATGCTATAATAGGCTGCTGCACTTTCCTATATACTTCTGAGTTCTTTTCCTAAAGGCAAACAAAGCTTATTTACCCTATAACTTTAGAATCCAAAAGGTGCATCATAAGAAATTAGTGTGTGGACGACATAAAACCAACAGTGCACATGCTTTAGAATCACAAGTAGGAAAGGGCCTAAGTGTGACTCACAGGACTGCTCATGAAATATGACCAAGCACTATGAATTCATCTTACTGGTCAACTTGGTCAATGACATCTACGAGTACTACCTAAAACACCGTATTTATTGAGGCTTTTTTCCTGGACTTTTTCCATCTGGGAAAGATAATATCCCATTCCTCCCTTTCTTATGCGATTTGGAGTTTAGAAAGATGAACACTTAGAGAATGTTGTCTACTGATTTTTCTTTTTCATAAATAAATCATTTCGACCTCATCTCATTTAAGTCAAACTTAGTTTGACTAAATTAATGTAAGTATGAACCTCAACTATTGACCTTGGATTCTCTATCGGCTGAAGTTGCTATCACTGGCCTGGCAGATAGGAGATCCCAATACTGGTCCCAGCGCTGTCTCAAGTCAGTTATGGGCCTTGGGCAAGGCTCTTCACCTCTATGAGCCTCATCTGTAAAATCAGGCATTGGTCTTGATGATTCCTGAGAACGTTCAATGCTCCGCTTCTATGATTTCCTCTATTTGAGTATATGTATAAGTAGCTACAGAGTAGAAACCAACCAAACACATTTCTGGGAGCCTGTCAAAGACCTATTCTTGAAGAGAGCAGGGTTTCAGAACTCCTGAAGGAGAACACAGCTGTTGTGGCTGTTGCCCAGCACCTACTTCAGTCCCGGAGTCCATTTCCTGGGAATGGGTAGAGACACGTCCCAGGCCCTCGGTGGGGGTCCCGGCTGGGGAATGACTTTGCTGTACCAGGTCTGGGAGGTTGATGTGGCCGGCAAAGCCATTGCTGTCACTGTGGCCAGATCGCTTCTTCTCTCCAGATGTCTGAGAGGGCACAACACATGGGGGGTGGTTAGAGGGGGAGACCAAGGTCACAGAATGACATCACCCCTCACATAGCACAGGCATAGTGGTCTCCAAATCAACCCACTGGCATGTGGAAGATACCACTCAAATGTCTATTGTACCTAAGAAAATAAGAAAGAGGTTAAACTTTGCTAATATTTAGTATATGGATTGACCCTGAGGCCTTACGCTGCTGCATGAGGGGCAGTCAGGGGTCACATGGGATGTAGGGGTTCCCTGTGGAAAGGCAGGAATGCTGCAGATAGAGGGGCTAAGTGGGGCCTGCACTTGAAAATATTTGTGTGTGTTCTTGTGCATACACATCAGGTAACTGAATCTGTGGATCATATTACTAGATTATAATGACACAACCCACAAAACAGATAACATGCCCTAAAATATCACTGAAAGGAACCAGTGGGATAACACTAATAACCCATGTACATGTGTACTCCAAGGAAATGCAGAGCTGATACCCAACTCAGGGTTCTTTGTCAGTCACAAAGTCGACAAATGATTAGCCCTGGCTGGAGTGGCTCAGCTGGTTGGGAGTCATCCCAAGCACTGAAAGGTTGTAGGTTCGATTCCTGGTCAGGGTACATGCCCAGGTTGTGGGCTTGAGCCCAGGTGGGAGGCATGCAAGAGGCAGCTGATTGATGTTTTGCTCTCACATGGATGCTTTTCTCTTTCTCCATCTCCTTTTCCCTCTCTCTGAAAATCAATTAAAATCTTAAAAAAAAAACCAACCCCACAAAGAAAAACACACCCAAATAATTAACCAGATCTGAGAGGAGGTAAATATAAAAAGCCATGGTGATGATCCAAAGATTATTTGAAAATACGGATTTACATCAACTATCACTAATGTCGAATCTCTCAATGAGCAATGATGGTGCCCTGTGTTAGCACTCAGTATAAAAAAAAAAGCCAGCATGACTAGTAAAGCATTTGAAATACTGTTTATGGTATCCCTTATTAATGCCCTTTAAAGGTATTTTATAGTGTATACAGTGCAGTAAGGCAGATGTATAATCTGTAAATATATACACTGTATTCTGTGGTGTGCTCTAAAATTTTTACTGAGAGTTGCTTGACCTAACAAATTGTAAATCACTGCTCAGGAAAGCAAAGTCCTCAAAATCTCAGGGACAAATACAGGATTGAAAGACAGCTCTGCTCCCTAAAAGCCAGTGCCCACCCCCCTTGTAGGCCTCGCTAGTACTGCGCTATTTAATTTAATATTTATGTGACTAACTCATCGAGGGCTCTTAGAGCAGACCTGATTAAGTTACGATTCCCTTCCTTGCCTTTTCTTTCTTTCATGCATTTACCCAATATTTTTGAGTGCCTACTAAATGTGGGGCATTTTGCTGAACATGCAGGAATCAGCCAGGAGCAAGGCAGATGCCTTCCCTGCCCTGTTTGGGGCTGGCTGCCATGGGCAAGGGTTCATACTGTTTCTTTGACCACCTCACCGGCCAGGCTTCTTCTTCCCAGAACCTGTCCTGTTGTTTTTCTTTTTGTTGTTGTTTTTGTAAACATATATTTATAGATTTCAGAGAGGAAAGGAGAGGGGGAGAGAGACAGAAACATCAATGATGAGAGAGAATCATTGATCGGCTGCCTCCTGCATGCCCCACATTGGGGATCGAGCCCACAACTTGGACACGTGCCCTGACCGAGAATTGAACCATGACCTTCTGGCTCATAGATTGAAGCTCAACCACTGAGCCTGCCAACCAGCCCTGTCCCATTTTTGCAATTATAGCTCTGCACCTGCCTCTGGCTGGAAGAGAAAGGATGCATTTTTTTTTTTGCAAGATAAAACAGACTCCCAAGTTCCTGAAGGGGTGCATGTAACCGATGTTACCAGGAAGCTTGAGAAGTAACTGAAAACTTCAGTGCCCTCTATGTTTCTTGGCAACATGCTCCTAATCTATAAAGTGGCCCAGAGAGAGGCATTTTCTGGATTCATTTTGCCACAGAGCTCATCTACACATTTCATCTTCTAAATGACAATTAGGGGATTTCGTACTCATTTCTCTTATTGTCGTCTCTCTTATGTGTACTGGGCAGCTTTTCCATTTTCCTAATTTCTGTTCAAATACTGAAAAGCTTTTTAACATTTCCCCCAACTTTCCAGTAGCATAAATCACACGTGATCTCTTTAGAGTTTTGTAGTCTCTCTTCTCTCAGCAGCATTCTGCCTCAAGCCAAAAACTGATGCAGACAAACTGGTTCTCAAAGACCTGGAAGGTTCATGAGGGGAAATGGCCCAGACAGTGAGAAGTTGAAAGAATCCAGCAATGACTCATGAATCTCTCTCCACTTCTGAGTCGTCCCCCTTTTGTTCATTCAACCAGCACCTTCTCAGAATGAAATACCTTCTGTGTGCCAGGCATTCTGCTGGGAACACAAAAATAAGTAAACAACAGCCTTGCCCTCTAGGATGTTATTAACAGAACCCCTCAAATCTCTATAATCCTCATGACCTCACCACTCCCATGGGGTGGACACTAAGAGGTTCCAACATGCGCCTGGGATCATGCTAAACACTCTGTGTTTATATCCTCACATGAACACCATGCATTAGCTTCCCATTGGACAGGGGCAAAACTTCAGTGTAAAAAATTCAATTAACTTGCCCCGAGTGACACAGGTTTGTAAGTGGTGAAATCAAGGTTTGAGTCAAGGCTGTCTGTTGACAGAGCCCAGGTGCCCTGGGAGGCTGCTGTACAAGGTGGCTCTGCTCTCAGCCATAGCTGACTGGACCAGGATTGCACACCTGAGCCAAGCAGATTGCCACTGGAATGTACTATTGGGCCTGAGAGATACTGGCCAGTCCCCGCTGGGCAGCTGGACTGGGATGTGGTGAATATCTTGCAATGGGGGGTTGGTGGGGGATTGAGAGCAGGTGCATGCGGAGGAAGAGAAAGCTGGTCTATATATATAGAGAGAACAAAGGAGAAATGTGGCGGAAACAGTGACAGAGCCAGAGATGTGCACATGGGAAGCTGGCCGAGCTCCTGATCACTTCTTAGCATCTGCAAAACCCTGCACAGGGTCCCAACTCACTCTCCGCCTTTGGTGTCCTTCTATGAAATACTCTGACTCATTATTCCTCACCTCTGATACCTATCCCACTGTTTTTTCTCAAGCTGCTGTATGTGGGTTCTTTTCCCTATGACTTGAAACCAACAGAGGCTTCATGAAGATAAGCTAGTGTTCTGGTTCAGTGGGGTGGACAGACCTTGGAGAGACACTGGCTGGTCAGGAAGGAAGGTGCTATGAACAGAGGCCCATGGAGTCCCAGGAGACGCTTCCAGAAGAAAGGGAAGGTTGAGCCAGACCCACACGGGCTGCTGGTGAAGAGTGGGCAGCAGTAGGGAAGGGAGGACAGCTCTTCCAGCAGATGAACCCCATGGACAAGGTGGCAGATGACAGCTGGGGTGGTATGTTCCAGGACTAGAGTAAAGAAAGGTCCAGTGGGGCCGGAGGGTGGGGGAAGTAGACGCACCGAGGTGGGGCATGCACTACAAGGCAAATGTGTGCATCACAATAACATGGGTAGCAGAGAGAGTATGTTCCAGAAGGTCCGCTCCTATAAGAATGACAAACGGAGCAAGTCCTCGATGTTCATCTTAGGGACTGAACGAATAGCACCCAATAAACTAAGTTCTTATTTCCCTTTTCTTTCCTTTTCTTACTTATTGTCAGGAACATACTTTAATTTGCATTAATTTTTTAAAAAAACATGTACTTTTTAATGGATTTCAACTCAAAGCTTGTTATTTTAAAAGTCCACATTTGGGAACAGTAGAGTTTAAAAACTCTACTGAGAGGATAAAAAGATTTGGGAGCCCTCAACAGATCAAATTCTTAGAAGACACTGGTGAACGCTATTTTCAAAGTGATTGACTGTGGCCAGAGCATATTGGAGTGCCTTAAATAATACGCAGCCATTCCGATGTGGCTGCCAGCTGAACTGAAAATGTGGCTCCAGATACCTCCTTCAAGGTATTGACTCTGTTGTAAAGATTCAAGCAACTTTAAAACCACGTTAGAAATCGGGGTTCCTTTTATTTGGAGTCAGGGAGTAACTTACTCCAGAACATTTTTTTCTCATGTTTTCCCAGGTGACAGAAACCCTTCATACGCCTGTAGAAATGGCCCATTCACCACACTGGGAGATCTATATGCCAGCACTGTCCAATGTCGGCTTCCGCAGCCAGGTTCATTTCAGGCTGACCGGAGGGGACTCTTCAGCCTACTTAAAAGATTTGGCAAGGCTGGGAACTAACATTCTAACAAGCTGCATTGTGCACTACTCTCCCAGTTTTAGCCCTACTGCCAATTATTCCTTCAAAGGCTTCATTCATCTCAAAACTAGAGTTACTTTCTCTCTTACAAAAGTGAGACCCCCAGCGCCTGCTGTGAGGGCTTCCCCATCTGTCCTGGCTGAGCAAGAAGGACAGGTGGTGAATATTTATGTTTCAGAGGAAGGAGTTGGGACACATAACAGGAGAGCTCAACTCTATAGAGAGAAAGAAATAAAATAAAATAGTTAATATGTAATGAATGCTTACGTCTGAACTCATTTAATCCTCCCAATCATGTGATGAGTCATAGACTATTACTTATGAAAATTAACAGATGATGAAACAGATGCAGGGGAGAGGTCAAGTAGCTTTTGCCCAATGTCATCAGCCATTACTTCCCTTCCAAGTAAAGACCTGCTGTCAAGCTTGCCTGGTGATGATGATGTGAAAAAGAAGAAAAGAGGGATTATAATTTGTCAAGGCCCTTCTTGGTTAGCACAGATACAATGGGGAGGTTCTGCATGGTGGAGGGACAGGTGAAAGGGAACATGTGCTCTCCCCCGACCCCCCCCCCCCAAACAAAATGTTTCCGGAGTTAAAGAAAAAGTCACTCAAAGTGCTAAGATGCATTAAAAAAAATCCTTATTTGAGGATATGTTTTTATTGATTTTCAGAGAGAGAGGAAGGGAGAGAGAAACATCAGTGCGGAGAGAAACACAGATCAGTTGCCTCCAGTACGCACCCTGACTGGGGATCGTACCTGCAACCCAGGTATGAGCCTTGACCAGAAATTGAACCCACAATCTTTTGTTGTCTGGGATGATACTCCAATCAACTTAGTCACTAGGCCAGGGCGCTGAGGTGCATTTTTAAGGTACAGTGCATATTTCTTTGTTCTTTCACCAATATAGCCAAATAGTCTTTTTAATGTTAATTTAACCAGATAAGATAATGTCACCATTTCTTGGAACTACTGAGCATTTCCTACATTAAAATCCAGAAGGATAAAACCATGGGAGGAGGAGGCAAAACAAGGCCATGGGATGCTGTTCAGAGAGACCATTCTTTCCTATTTTTCTGAGGGAGGAAATATCTAGGTTTGCCAGTTTTATATCCTCGGGCTTACATTTTATATTCCAATTTGCATAAATCCTACCAAAGAATTTGGGCTCATGTAATTAAGTCACACTACGAAAGCTTAGAAGGATACAGAAAAGAAGGCGTTGGACAATTAAAATCACCCAACCATTTAGAAGCCCCCCCCCCCCCCACACACACACACACACTTAAAACACATGCCGGGAGCATTCTTGTGAAGTGCTAATATAAACACCACTTAAGGAATGCACTTCCCCTGCACAGTTTTCATCCCAGCTCACCTCTCTTATCATCAAGGTTCCTTCTCTTGAAATGCTGCTGCTGAAAGTGTCCGCGTGAGAGGTCTCCAGCCCGTGCGTGCCGACCATTCCCACATTGTACTGCTCCGTGCCCCCGGGAGCTCCCGTTGGTCTGAGATGGAAAAGAACAATATTCACGATGATGCATGCTTCAGGGGTGCCTGTTTCCTCCATGTTCATTTTCTAAAAATTATGGTAAGATTTACACACCCTCAACTTTACCATTCTAACCATTTTTAAGTATCCAGTCCACTGGCCTTCGGTACATTCCATATTCGTTTTTAATGCTGCACTGATGTCTGAACTGATGTCCCACTTCAGCAGCTTCCCCTCTCGACCTGATTTCCACCCAGCAGCCAGAGGGAGGGACCAGACACCCTGACCTGCGTGTTTGCACATGCTGTTCCCTCTGCCTGGAAAGCTGTCTTGCACCCTGGCTCGTGGCTGGTTGCCTCTCATTGGTCTGATTTCATCTTAAATGATACTTTGGCTGAGAAACCTTTTCTCACCATCTACCTGTCTTATCCAACCCTTACCCTTTTCCCTCCATTCTTATCCCAATCAGTAATTCTTTCTTTCTTTTTTTAAAGAATATATTTTATTGATTTTTTACAGAGAGGAAGAGAGAGGGATAGAGAATTAGAAACATCGATCAGCTGCTTCCTGCACACCTCCTACCGGGGATGTGCCCGCAACCAAGGCACATGCCCTTGATCGGAATCGAACCTGGGACCTTTCCGTCCACAGGCCAACACTCTATCCACTGAGCCAAACTGGCCAGGGTGATAATTCTTTCTTTTCGACTCTCTTGTAACTTTCTCCTTGTCTCTCCTTGGAACATATGCTTATGAGGACAGAATCTTTGTCTCTTTGCTCATCATTGTATACCCAGCACAGAGTTTAGCACTGAATAGAAGTGCAAAAATCAATTGTTTGAAAAATGGGTTTTACACTAGTTATAAAGAAGACATTTCAATTAAGGGCATCCATTAATGAGGCTGTTGAATTCAAACAGTATTCAGTACTTTTTAATTAAAAATATTTTTATTGATTTCAGAGAGAGGAAGGGAGAGGGAGAGAGAGATAGAAACATCAATGATAATAGAGAATCATTGATTGGCTGCCTCCTGTACGCCCTGTCCTGGGGATCGAGGTTGCAACCCAGGCATGTGCCCTGACTGGAAATCGAACCAGGACCTCCTGGTTCATGGGTCAACTCAACCGCTGAGCCACACCGGCTGGGCAGTAGTCAGTACTTTTTTAAACCTGTGTAATCGCCCCACACTGTGGCATATTTGTTTGCAGTTTGTTTCTTGCTCTAGAGTTTAGATATAATGAAGGAGTAGCAGGATCTCAACACAGGCCCTGAGAGCAGAGGCCGATGCTTTCTGTGTGTTCTGTGGTGCAGACCACAGCACCAAGGAAACAGCACAAGCAAGCAGCATCAGCAGGGGGCGGCTCATCTGCGGGGCTTCTGTTTTCAGAATCGACTGGATCGATTGCTGTCCTACTGCCGCAGCTGCCTCTCTTTGAAAGTGGGCTTTTTAAAAACAGGGAAATGATCAACATTTATTTCTCTCATTAGGTGTACTAACCACACCTTTTGCCATTTTTTTCTTTTAACTGTTTCTTAAAAATTTTAAAAACATCTCTGGTTTCTTGGATCCTATCAAAGTCCAGTCCAAGCATTTGAGGACATATTCAATCCAAGACCCAAGAAACACTACAGACTTAGGACATCCCGGCACAGAGGAGACATCTGTCAAGGATTTTTATCTAAACAGAGGTGAAAAGATAAGTCTAGATCACCCCCCCCCCAAAAAAAATGTATAGAAGACACTTACTTCAAAAGGACTAAACTGGAGCAGTGAATAAAATGATCTAAATATGAGCTAGAACTGATAAGTTTGGGAAGAAATTCCAAAGAAGCATTTTTAATATTTCATCCCCAGCAAGGAGCTATTAATAGCATTACAGAGACATAGAAAAAGAAATTGCTGCAATTGCCCTAGCTGGTTTGGTTCAGTGGATAGAGCATCAACCTACAGACCGAAGGGTCCTGGGTTTGATTCCGGTCAAGAGCACCTTCCTTGATTGCAGACTCCTCCCTGGCCTGGACCCTGGTTGGGGCTCCTGCATGAGGCAACCAATCAATGTGTTTCTCTCACATCGATGTTTCTCTGTCTTTCCCCCTCTCTTCCACACTCCCTAAAAAAATCAATGGAAAAATATCCTCGGGAATTCCTGACTTATTGCTAGATCAGTAGTAAATCAGACTAGTTCTCAAACCTAGGATTTCTTCACTCATTTTTTAGCTCGCAAATTCAACGGTCACTCTGATGGTTATGGTGTTTGGCCTCTTGCCAGTGGTTACTAATCACTCCACTCCATCCTTCCCTCTCTTCTAACTCTTGAGGGGCACCTTTTCCCTGGTTTTCCTTTTGCTTTTCATTCCCTGTCTACTTCCTTCATGAGCTCTTCTTAGATGCTACTGGTACCCAGGATTCTGCTTCACTCTACATAACCTTTGGGAACGCTCCCATCACAACCACTTATAGCTATCACCTGTGTGTGGAATAATCCTAAATTAATGTATCTGATCTTGTCACTCAGAAACTCATTTCTTTAACCTCCTGTTGGATATTTCCCCCTGGGTGTTCACAGGTTTCTCCAGCTCAACATGCTCCAACTAAAACTGTCATCTTCCCTCCTAAACTAGTGCTTCCTCCCGGTAACTGAGCTCAGTTAGTGGCATCACAGGCCATCGTTATCCAAGATAGACATGGAAACTCCGAAGTCCTACTAGAATGCTTTCTCTCATCTCCCCCTCACATTCAATGTAGAGCCTGCCAATTCTACCTCCTAAGCATGCCTCAAATATTTTATGTCCGTTCTGTCGCTGTTCCTTTTAGGTCTGCTTCCTCTTTACCTGAACAACAGTCTTCTTTTTTTAAAAAAAATATATATTTTATTGATTTTTTACAGAGAGGAAGGGAGAGGGATAGAGAGTTAGAAACATCGATGAGAGAGAAACATCGATCAGCTGCTTCCCGCACATCTCCTACTGGGGATGTGCCCGCAACCAAGGTACATGCCCTTGACCGGAATTGAACCTGGGACCCTTCAGTTTGCAGGCCAACACTCTATCCACTGAGCCAAACCAGTCAGGGCAACAATAGTCTTCTTGATGGTCACTCTCTAGTCCTGTCCCCTCATATCCACTCCTCACAGCTGCCAAAGTGAGGTCCCTAAACTCCTAATCTGACCGTGTCATTCTTCTGCTTTCAACCTTTAGCAGCTCCCCATTAACTACAGGATAAACTTCAAAGTTCTTCCTGTGGCTTATAGGCTCTCCATGACCTGATCCTCACCTATCACTCTAGCCTTAATTTTTCACCAAAATATGCCCTCCATTTCTAGCTCTAACAACATATAAGTTCACAAGTCATGTTGACAATATGTACCCTTAATGTGATGTGATAAAAATGACATGTTACCTCTGTATCTTCCTCCCCCAAACCACAGCCTTTGTGGAATCATGAGAACAACATCTGACTAATTCCAATAGAGGGGCATTCTATCCTATACCTGATCAGTACTCCTCAAAATTGCCAAGTTCATCACAAACAAGGGAAGTCTGAGAAACTGTCACTGCCAAGAGCAGTCGAAGGAGACATGACAACTAAATAACTAAGGGAAATGTATCCTCGATGGAATTCTGGAGCAGAAAAGAGTCATTTGGTAAAAAGTAAAAAATTCTGAATAAACTATGGACTTCAGTTATTGTATCAATATTGGCTCATTAATTGTAACATATGCCCCATAGTAATGTTTTATGCTAATAATAGGGAAAACTGTGCAGGGGTTGGGGGGAATAACATGGGAACTCTGTATTATCTGCACAATCTTTCTGTAAATCTAAAACTTAAAAAACTTAATAATAAAAGAATGTTAAAAAGGCAATGATTAAAAAACTAAAGCTAAAATAACCATAACATTTTATAATTAAATAATCCTTTGTTGCAAAAATTATTTTTCTGATATAGAGTCTGGGTAGGAAAAACTAATTGTCCAAATTCCTATAAACTGTAAAAAACAAAACACCTCACTGATTAGGAGAAAATTATAGGAAATTTACTGGAATGAGGCCACAGGTTTGGAACAATAATTTCCTCTAATTGGATTTGTCAAAGTGTTCCTGCAGGGATTGATTTAATTCAATTCAATACACATTTATTGAACACCTGCTATATGAAAGGCCCTTGGTAAATATAAAAGCTGAAGAAAACATGGTTTCTGAAACTAAAGAGGTTAGCATCCAGAAGAGCATGAACACATAACACAAATATTCAAATAAAAGGCAGGATGTGTGTGAGAATGAAATCAAAGAGAGAGATCATTTCGAGAAGAGAAACAACACTGGCAGCACGCAAGGCATTTGTAAGGACCAAGGAAGTTAGTTTGGCTGGAGCATATGCTGGTGCAATCATGCCCCAGGGACAGAAAGGGTTGAGGGCAGTAGGGATACAGCATGACAAAAGCCCAGCTACCACACACTAACAGGACAGAGCCTGAACAATGGATGGAAAGGCAGAAGGGACTGCAGGCCCAGGTGGACGATGGGGTGAGGACCATGGCTTTGTGGCTTTCATTGTCCAGAATGCATTTTGTGACGCTGTACAAACTTCAGTGACTATGGAAGCAGCAGATGTCCCTACTGACCTAGCCCCTGCCTCACATGTACTGTTCTGATACAGAGGGATGCTTCTCTGACTTGCTTGATATGTTGCAAGTCAATCTACAGGCCTTTCCTTCCATCCTCCTATTCTATAAAGCTTTTAGTGTTTTCCGATCATAAAAACAGTACATGCTCATCATAAATTTGGGGATATGCATAAAATAAAAAGCCCTTAGAGTTGTATAATCCAGAGGGGATCGCTGTTATAGTTTTGCTCTATTTCCCTCCATTCATTTTTCTATGCTTGAATCACTGGGAAATAGTGCAATCCATTAGTTAGGGAAGGTAATCTTAGTTATGTGTACTCTTATAGGCTATGCTTTGTGCTATAAATATGAAACCAGCACTGCACACAGAAAAAGGTGTTTGGTTTTTAAGCCTCCTGCACATCAGGATCCCCAACTGCTTGTCTCAATGGCTGGGCTAAATTTCTGAGAAGCTATTTTGTATCCACTTCATGGTAGTGACCTATGTTGCAATATATTTTTTATTTCTGCTCTTAAAATATATAGCACAAAAGGTAAAGGTTTACCTTAACAATAGAAAAGGAAAGTGATAGGAATGTATATAAGAAGCACTTGAACTCTAAAATACCCTTTTCCTAAAGAAACAAAATTGTTTTATAATGGATTTTTGACTATGAGAAGTTTTTAAGGCATGCAACTATCCTGCTGTAGCAGAATAGACTGTATATATTTTATACTCACAAAAATTGTATATATTTACCAAATTGGAATACATACACACATTTGTATCCTGCTTTTTTCTCTGAGCATGTCTCATTTACAATTAAATACTTAAAATATTCTTTAATGGGTGATCATTTCAATCTGTCTAAAATTTACCAATTCTCCAAGAGCCATGGCAGGTTTTGCCTTCAGTCTAACCATTCAAGGATAGTCCGTTTATTATTTCTCAGGATTATAATAATAGAGCCTCTGGATTGTTTTAGCAGACTGTAGTCTGTTTCCTTTCCAAATCATCTTGCTGAAATGATTTCTCTCAAACATAGCACCCATCACATCACTCCCCGGCTCAGGACACCTTTGACGGTTCCTCAATGGCTACATGGTCAAGTGCACATTCTTGTTTTGGTCTCACTAGTCCAGACTTCCCTCCTCATACACCGCACATTCCCTTTAGTAAATGCAACCTTCTGGGTCTTTACTTCAACCGCCTCCCAATTCTAATATTACCCCATGTTCTTTTCTATCTCGATGACAGCGATATGTGTACACGTCTTTCCTCTGGACTAGGCTGTAAACCTTTTGAAGCCTGGACTTGCAATTTCACTTTAACAAAAGTAAATGTAAACCAAAGTCACTGAAGACCAACTTCATTCCAGATGCCATGTGAGGTGTTAAGAGTAGAGAGAGGAATAAGGCACAGTCTTCATCCTCAGGGACCTCACAGGGACCCAACATGCACTAAATATCCCAATTCGAAGCACTACATGAAACTACAGGAATATACTCGAGGGACAGTGGCAGCACAGAGGGGGCGGGCTTCACTTGTGTAGGCTGGGCTGTGTCTAGGTGATTTCTAAAGGACCGAAGGGTGCCAGACGGCAGAGTGGAAGTGTAGCATGGTCCATACGGGCAATTTTAGAAAGGTGGGTGTTTCTGTAGCAGGGGAAGAGATGGACCAACAGCCTTGCAAAATAGGACAGGAGGCTGAAAAACCAAATGCAAGTTAACATCCCTTCCAAGGCTGCCTTTGATTATTCTACCAAATATTGATTCCACCCTGAAATTTTTCATGTATAATTTTGTCTCTTTCTAACTAGACTCTAAACTTTTGCAAGGCAGAATTCAGAATTCAAGAATATGCACTTCTTGAATGTCTCTCAAAGCCCTCAGTATGGTGTCTAATACACAGCGAAAGTTTCACCAACCTTTCAGATTCATTACCTGCCCTCAACCTGATAGTTGTAAACTCAGTGCTTAAAGGGAATTCGAAACATCTGTGAGAAGAACTAAGCAATGCTGAGTCGAGACAGAAACTGAGAAGACCAGCATATTTTGCAGAAATGTTCTGGATTAGTGATTTTGCCTCTTACAACAATTTTATTGGCTGTTAAAGAAACACTTTAATGAAATTTGTTTCAAAATGTCATCTTTTTGCATATTTATAGTTGTTAATAACTGGGTAATCAACAGTAAAATAACAAGAATGGATTTCTTCCGTGATGGTAATTGGATTTGCCTCTCAGAATTGCTTGTATGTGATGATCATTAATCAGTGGAAGACATTCCCGGTGGACTGGCCAGCCTTGTGTCTCCAATCCCTGCTGGAGAGGACAGTAATTTATAGTCTGAAATGGTATCTTCTCTATAGGGAGTGAGTGTGGTGTGATGACTAATCTTAGTAGCTGAGCCAAAGAAATGGAGGTGAGTGAGGAGTGAAGTTGGAAAGTCAGCATCACTCTATCAAAGTTACAGCAAACAAGAGCAACAGCTCCTATGTTTCTTTGGGGAGGAAATGAGAGATGCATGTGAGTGGGACTGTATGAATATGTTTGTTTGAATTGGAGAAGCAAATAGGGAAGAGGAGGGATCTGTCATAATATCTTGTCCCATAAGAAAAAGAAGAAGTCAGCCTCCACTTCACTGAAAAAAAGAGTAAAGGGTATACATACTAGGGGAATTATAGGCAGGTATAAATATAGATACAAATATCCAAAAAGAAGACTGCAAAGAGACTGACAGAATGTATGTGGTGAAGTCATAGGTCACAGAAAAAAGGATCACATAAATGAGAGAATGAAGATGAAACAGAGAATCTTGATGGACAGATTTAAGTCAGACACTCAGAAGTTTCCTGCAGGATTATCTGATTCCTGATTCTTTTTTGGGATGCTACCCCACACTGCCACATGCATTCCTCCTTATTTAGTGGTGATGGAATAGGTCTCAGGTTGTTCATTTTAACCTTGAAATGTCATTGCCCATAATTTAACTCTTCCAGTTCCAGGGGGACAGGTACGTGTCAACAGTCTGCCTGGCAATATCATTTGCCCTGGAAATGACAAGAACCAAGAAAGCATCACCAAAGAGACAGCCCAGCAACGGTACCTGGATAAAGAACATGCTGTCCCAGAAACACCATGTATTCTAAGTGACTGTGTCCATGAAGAGAGACAGTCTTAGAACTATGCTCTAATGAAAAGACAAATCCCCAAAGCTGACTGATCCTTCCAGAGACTCATAAAAACTCTTACATTTAATTCATATTTCTCATCCTTTCATTTTGGAGACCTAGCCCTCCCCGGCCCACATGTAAAAAGCTGTCCTCTTACATCAGTCTGGGTATGTCGCTGACAGCCACCGTCCCGTCATGGGTCTCGCTCTCCCCATCTTCCTCCTCTTCATCACTACTTTCCGACTCCTCACTGGAGGAGGAGTAATCAGTCACTTTCTTCAGCGGGCGGTTGGTTTCTTCAATCCGGAGTTCTCGTAATTCTTTGGCTAACGCCGTCAGATCCTACAAGAGATAAGTTTGTTCAGCATATATGAATTTTAGATACGACCGAAGTGACATTCCTCAATAAGTCAGTGATCCAGCATAAGCAACAAGAAAAAAAGCTCTCTATAGAATTGTTACAAACATAGTTACTGCATGGAACTAGGAAAACGATGTTTGTAGCATGTAGAAACTAGAAAAGATGAAATAAATTTAAACTTTGTTCAAAACCAATTGCTAGACTGAGATTTTTCAAATCTGAATACAATGGTGTATATATGTGTATATGTGTTGTGTGTGTACACATATATACAAACACTGGGTCCTCGTTTTATTTTGGGAAGGTGAAGCTGGTCACCCTCAGGTTAATGGGAAAATGCCTGGGATTAGAAATGGTTCCCCAGTGTGGTGGGACTCCTGCCCAAGCCACGGTCATGGCCTTCCCCCTCTTATGGTGGCTACTGTACCAAAATCTAGCATCAGTCACAGAACAGAGCAATTCCCAAGATTCCAGCTACAACAATGACTCATCTGGTGTGTCATCATTCCCCGGAGAGCGGAGGCACACATCAAGTAATGGCCCAACCAACCCAAAGCCCAGTGCCACTGACATTTATAGCCACGGAGCTGAATTAATCAAGAAGAACGACAACAAAAAAAGGAGTTCTCTTCCAGAATTATAGGTGTTTCATTATCTTTTGGTTGAAGTTGCAGTCACCTGGCAGAAACCCTGGCAAGGACTACTGAAATGAATGTGCAAACACCAAAAGGAAGAGATCATTTTTTCAGTTTTCCATGAGTATGATGAAACCTCTAGCCTGATGGATGTGATGACGTGGTATTTAATCACCAGGCACATTGCAGGCAGTGTGCTGAATATCTGACCACCTTTCTATTTTACATGCTTTCCGAGCAATGCAGAGGGAAGCAGTTCTGCAAAAGCATGGCCGCTCTAATTTGCATGGGTTAAACTGCCCATGGTATACAGCATGCAAATGAGGAAAAAGCAATTTGACATCAGTCTTACCATTTCTCCCTATATTAGTGACCCATGTGGGAATCAGAACATTCAGTGAGAGACAGGGCGTTAGGGAGAGAGAAACTCATTGAAAGATACTAAATCCCAGTTTTCTTTTGGCCATATTCTCTCTTTATTTCAATCCAGAAATGTATTTGTCTGATTCACCTGATGTAGGATTATGGCAATGTAAAGGATCTAAATGACATTTTGAGAATCATTCTAATTGGTTAGAAAAAATGTGATTAATGTATATAATTAAATTATAATTTAAAAAATATATTTTTTAAAGAAGACAACAGAGTGTCATGTTTCCTAATTGTCGCCAATATGTCAAGCATTGGTAAGACCAGGAAAGGAAATGCTAGGCATTTTATTTGGTCTAGAATTTAGGGAGTTCAAGGTGCTAAGTGGAGTTGTTTCTTTCTAATTTCATAGAAACCAAAGGGAAAGCAGTAATGACTTTTAAATTTGTCCTAAATTTGCTTGAATTGAAGTCCTTGGAAAAGAGAAGCCTTTGAAAATTCAAATTGTGCTCTTTGAGTTTTTACACATGTGCACAGATTAGGTGCATACACACATGGCCTCGGTCTCAGTATCTTTGCCCCATTAATGAAAATGAAAATAGAATTGGTACATTATTAAAAGGTGTTTGAAGGTAATGTATACCACTAAAGAAGAGGAAAATTATCACACAGAATTTTATGCAAGTTTATTTCTGGTTTCTTTGGCAATAGGCCAAAATAGAAAAAACTAATACTTGAATTTCACCTTTTTACTTATTATTTCCTCTTTTTTTCTCTCTTATTTCCTCTTGACAACTGTTTATCTTTATCAAAATAAGAACAAAATGAAGGGTATGCTATACTTAAGTGCAGTGGGGAAATATAATTTAGATATTTGTTAAGGCTTTGAATGAAAAAGGATATTATTATCCTCCAAACCACTAAAATAATAGCAAATTGGATAAATTTATTTTGTATTTTGTCTTCAGCACGTTAGGATCATGTTAAGTCTCATCAAACAATATAACTGGCATTGAAATGTTACTGGTCATTAGAAATACATTTTATTATGATTTAAAGAGAGAATATGGTTTAAAATAGTTTATTTCTAATGTTAATAATTCTGAGTAAAATATAATAATATTAACTATGATTTACTTAAATAAATAATAAACTTTTCCCATGGGTTGATTTTCCCATCTCTGACACTTCAAAACAAGACAAAGGAGATTAAAAAAATATTAGAAGTATTAAGCTGGTCCGAAGTCCATTGATTTAAAGAAACGCTCACTTGTTAAAATGACCTAAACTTCTACAAACACTGTATTTAGGAACACTTTAAAGTTCTGACCTACTTTATAATTTTGCTTTTAATTAGATATTTTTTGCTTCTGCGTTATTAAAAAGCTATCTTTACTGAAATATTAAAAATAATTGCAAATTCCTTTTAAGTTTAATTGGTAACTGCCTGAAGGGTGAGGCATATATGAAAAGCTGTAGGTAACAACAATGAGTAACTCAAACGTAATAACTCCAGTCAAAAAAAAAAAATTAATCTTCTATTGCCAGTAGTCTGTGTGTTTAGCTGAAGTTTTGTTTCTTATCCATTCTGGAAGAACTTACAATAGCAAAGTTGTAAGAAACAGACATGATCTAACACTGACACCACTGGGTTCAGAACCATTTTCATACATTTTATTTTCTGACAATACCAATTTTCTCCATATAATGAGTTTTTGTGGTAATTTATTGCTTTGCTGTCTCAAGCCTGGAGCTAAAAAGTATTAAAAAAAGGGGGGGGGGAGTACTATTTAGCCTGGAAATATTTGAGAATGTGTAACTATAAAAGAACTATGCAAAATTGTAAGTTTTTTTTGATTACTGAGTAAATGTGAAGATAGTTAAGAGGCTCTTTTTTAAAATATATTTCATTGATTTTTTATAGAGAGGAAGGGAGAGGGATAGAGAGTCAGAAACATCAATGATAGAGAAGCATCGATTAGCTGCCTCCTGCACACCTCCCACTGGGGATGTGCCCACAACCAAGGTACATGCCCTTGACTGGAATCGAACCTGGGGCCTTTCAGTCCGCAGGCCGATGCTCTAGCCACTGAGCCAAACTGGTCAGGGCCTCTTTTTTTTTTCTAAATATATTTTATTGATTTTTACAGAGAGGAAGGGAGAGGGATAGAGAGTTAGAAATATCGATGGGAGAGAAACAGCGATCAGCTGCCTCCTGCACACCTCCCACTGGGGATGTGCCCGCAACCAAGGTACATGCCCTTGACCGGAATCGAACCTGGGACCCTTCAGTCCGCAGGCCGACGCTCTATCCACTGAGCCAAACCAGTTAGGGCTAGTTAAAAGGCTCTTACCCAACAGTTTCCTTACGTTTTAGAATCAACTTGATATAATTAATTCCAAAAAGCTTATTTAATCTGATAATTAAACTTTACCTAAAATGAAGCTCTTTTAAGAAATAATATAGTTTATTCAGATTTTAGTTCAATTTTTTAAATGATTAAAATAATAAAGTTTTAAAGCTGGTCTTTTTAAAAAATGTTAAATAATTTTTTATTGCTCAAGTTTTGTCCAAACTGGATGTGCCCTGGAATTTTTCAGATTCCTACATTCTAATGAAAAACTAGTGATAAAGCCGGTGTTTGCTTGCACCATAATCCTCATGCCATATATTTCATTAGGCTAAAGTAAAGCGAATATTTATTTTCAAAGGTTGTGTGAAACAATCAGTCTATGCTGCACAATCTTATATTGCATTAGAGTGTAATGCCAAATTAATGGAAACTCCCCCAGATGATTTTTTTGGGAAAAATCACACCATTAAATTAGCAACAAGTTTTCAAAAGAGCTTTAAGACTTTTCATTTCAAATCTGGGTTAGCTAAATGTCAATTCAGTCACTAGAGAGAAGCCATATCAAAATCTAGGCATGGAGATAGGGGGGAGGTTTAATTCAAGGTTTCTTAACTGTGGCACCACTGACATTTGGGGTTGGAGGATTCCCTACTGTGGGTTGTTCTCCTGGGCACTCGGGGATGTTTAGTGGCATCTCTGCTCTGCCCACAGATGCCAATAGCACTTCTCCCATTTCCACGTTGTGACAGCCAAAACTGCCCCCAGACTTTGCCAAATGTCACTTAAGTAGAGGGACGGAAGGGAGTCACCCCTGATTGGGAACCAATGAGTTAGGCAGAACCAAGTAATCCTGTGTTTTTAGTGGTTCGGATCAGTGATTCTCAGGGGGTAGGGTTATCAGAATTACCTGGAGGGATTTTTTTTTTTTAAACTCCACATGGCCTTAGAGATTTTAGTAAACAGCTCCCAACACCCACCCAATTGCTTATAATTACTTATACCACTGCTGTCCCCTCTCCTCTCTGTCCAGTGTGCTAGAACATACCAAAATGAAGCAATTTTTAAAAGCCTACAATATCCTGGGTTAACCAGATAAAAATCCATGAGAAACCTTATGACAGCCACCCCCATGCCCATTTCTGGACTCATGAGATTTCCCGTGGATTGTGCACACACACAAGCATTCTATTGGAGGCCAGAACATCAGAACATGGTTCTCTTTCTGCAATTCTTTGAGAGAAAACTAGTGATAATCCCTGTCCTTCTCACTGTTATGAGGGAAAGGAGCAAGGCGTGGCACAGGGCAATTAAAAACCTTTCCCTTTTTCCATTCTATAAGTGCCATCTACACATTGCAGACATGTAGAGCCTCATTTTTTTATAAGCAATTATCCTTTAACCATGAAAATTACTTTCTAAATCACTCTGAGTGATGAGGCAGTCATAGTGCTGAAAAGTGAGGCTTTTTAGTAAAGATCAGATGCATAGAAACATGCTTCTCTCACCTGCCAAAATAGCCCATACCTTTGGCCCAAACTTTAAAATGAGGATATCCCCTTGGCTTTACATAGTGTTTCATACTTCATAAAATGCTCTCGCACACAATCATGTGAGCAAGGCAGTGCAGGTATTTTTATCCCCATTTTAAAGATGAGAAAACTGTGGCCCAGAGAGGTTATAAGACTGGCTGGTCCTAGCCAGTTATGTACTGGGGGAGCTAGAATTTGAATACAGCTTGTTGTCTCTAGAGCCGGTGCTTTTTTCATATTATTTCACAAAAATGGTGCTCAGCAGAGCCACAGCCTTAAAGCCACAATGGTAGTCTTCAGATTCCATGCAGTTAGGATTCTTTGCAAGGCTTGTCTCTTAAAAAACAAAAAACATACCAAAAAAAACCAACAAAAAAATACAACACAAAAAAACCCAAACCCTCCAGTAGGCTGTATTCATGCAGGTCTGACAAACAGCAGTAAGGCGGTCATCCTTCTTAGCAAGCTAAGATCGACAAAGCCATATATTTTCCTAATGGAAAAATGTCTCCATGAATAAGGAAATAAAGTCACTTAACTCGCCAGTATTCATTAACTAAAGATGCTGTTGCTGTTGATGCTGTAGTTAATGTTCCACAAAATTAATCTAACAATACCCAGTAATTCCTTGTTCACAAATCACACGCTATAAATTCTCAGTGCCCTAGAATGATGTCTTTTTTCTTTGTTAGTAAAACCACCATCCCCTAGCAAGGCTGGCGAGCAAAGACTAAAAGCTCAGGTTTGCTATTGGAAGATACCAGAATAAGAAACTCTGCCAATAGCAAAGCACTGATGCTTATCTTTAGCCAGACTGCAACATCGGAAAAGTGGCATTGTGGCTTAGAAGGAAGGTGTCTGGAGCTTCATAGTGGTGTGTGAGGGCCTTAGCCTGGCTTCTGTTGAAGGGGCCTTCTCCCAACAGATCACTCCAAATGAGTGAGCTTTCAATCTGTGACCCAGTGGGCCGCTTTCTCGGATGTCAGCATCAGAAAATCAGTTTCATATTGATATTTTTGTGAAAGCACGACCAAGGAAATATAATACTAACCTCATCTATAGCTTTCTTATAGCTCTGAGATAAGAGGAACCCAATCCAGAAGAATCCACAGGAAAGGAAAAAGCCAGAAGAAAGGCAGCAGGTTAGACACAAAACGGAAATTGTTAGTACACAACCGATAAATGCAAAAGGGCAAAGAGAACCTCAACCCAGAAGAGTGCAGATTCTCCTTATTATCACTCTCACTAAACTCCCTTACTTTAAAACATAATCAACAGAGTAAACAAAAAAGGCTTCCCATTTATTTCATAGAAAAGACTAGAGGCCTGGTGCACGAATTTGTGCACAGGTGGGGTCCCTCGGCCCGGCTGGCAATCAGGGTGGTGGGAGGTTGGCCAGGGGGGAGGGGCTGTGGGAGGTTGGCTGTGGGAGCACACTGACCACCAGGGGGCAACTCCTGCATTGAGCATCTGACCCCTGGTGGTCAGTGTGCGTCATAGCGACCGGTCGTTCGGTTGCTTAGGCTTTTATATATATAGATGCTCAGAAAATTTAGGTGGAGAGTAACTCATCCCAAATTAATTTCTAACTTTCAAATTCCAGCCTCCGTGCTCTTATTTCTTTCTTTAAGGCCACTTGGGATCTGCTGTGTCATAGCAATGCAGCTAGAATTCATGCTATCAGGGCCCCTGGCAGACCATGCTTATCAGGTTTTGGTCCCGAAAATATAGTCCTAGAGCAGCCGTGGGCAAACTACGGCCCGCGGGCCGGATCCGGCCCGTTTGAAATGAATAAAACTAAAAAAAAAAAGACCATACCCTTTTATGTAATGATGTTTACTTTGAATTTATATTAGTTCACACAAACACTCCATCCATGCTTTTGTTCCGCCCTCTGGTCCAGTTTAAGAACCCATTGTGGCCCTCGAGTCAAAAAGTTTGCCCACCCCTGTCCTAGAGGCATGAAACACAGCAGAAAAATTGTAATATTAACTCATATGGAAAATAATATGGAGAAAGGCAAGGTAGAGAAGAGGAACCCATAGAAAGTGCCCAAATCTTCTTAACTGCTAGTTTCAACACCTTTTGGCCAAATTTGAGTAGAAATTATGGAACTAATGATATGAATTATTTGCTAATGATCACCAAATCCATAAAGGCAGATAAGCAATCCAATATCTGTTCAGTTTTTTCCTCATCAGGTATGTCTTCCTTCTGGATGCTTCTGCTTATTAATCTCAAGAATTTTTGTTTTATAGTCACGAGTGTATCCCCAATGACTTTATCCTGTGGGTTTTCTGGTGAATTAAAAGCTTAGAACTCTTTGAGGGAAAAGCACTCACAGCTGGTCGACTAGATCGGGTAATGTCCCTGGATTCTTCTGGCTTCACCTTGGAAGGCTCATGGGGGAGCACAGGTGATCCTTCCGACTTGCTGTTGGCTAGAGGAAAACACAGAGGGCCAAGAAAGGTAATGACCGTCAGAAAGTGCTGGCTCAAGTTCAGGAGTTCTGTGTGAGTCATCCTTTAGGATTACTCAGCTGACCCATTTGCTAAGGCACATCCTCAAGCAAATCCATGAAAAAAGAGTAAATGTTTAGGCAAACTAAATCAAGCAAACACACTAGTGGAAGTTCACTAGTAATAATAAGAGAAACTAGCGTGCCACTACCATTTACTGAGCATTAATTGTGTGTCAAGCCTAGTGCTAAGTGCTTTCTATGACAATCCTCGCTCCAACCCAATCATGTGGCACATTTTCCTATTTTACAATTGAACAGACTTAGAGATATAACACACTGGCCTAAGGTCACATTGAAATTATGGACAGAGTTGAGATTCTGTCTGATTTCTCAAAGTCCTAGTCTTAAGATTCAATGTTTGCTTTCTTCTTTTACCACTTACCCGCGAGGACAAGTTATTTTGATGGAATTTTGTGGAGAAAAATATTAGAAACCCATTTTATTTGGTGGAATAGTTTTTAAGTGGGTGTGTGGAGAGAGTTATCTGGGTCCTTGAGGGAAGAAAGAATGAGGTGGGGACAGGAAGGAGTGTGTTGATGATAAAGGAGAGGGATCCTAGAATAGAGATGCCGAGCATGGGTGGGGGAGGGCTCCCTGACAGCTACAGAGTGAAGAGCATCCCTTCCATTTATGAGCTTATAGGTGGAGAAGAAGTAATCTAGGTTTTTTTCTAGGTCAGGGCCAGAGATACAAGAGTGCTTTTGATCCAGAAGAACTAGGAGCCAAAGGAAAGAAGGTAAGAATTAAACCTGAACCAGATCAGAGAATTTTCTTTAGCATTTACTCTTATTACGGATATTAAGTTATCAATAGAAAAAGGTAAGGGAATTCTCAATTAAGTACATTTATATTTGGATCAAGGCAACACAAGTATACATAGCTGTGGCTGTGCCACTGACATTAGAAGAATGCATACAAGGGCAACCATAGGCCAGTCTATAACCCAGTTCAGAGATAGGATTATCACATTTCAAAATGGACATGTAGTGACTTTACTTATTTAAAACCTTGAAAAGATTTAGAAGGTAAGTAATGATTGTGTCTAGTGAAAAGGCTAAGAAAATTGTGCTAATATTTATCAAATTGCACTTTAAAAAGTCTTGGTCTTTCTTACTTGGAAGCAAAATTATCTTCTGAAGAAGGTTATTCAGAAAGAGTAAATTTAGATTGGCTAGAAACAATGTGCTGTTGTGTGTAATTAGCTGGACATACTAATGTCTTTCACAAGCTTCCACATTAATGAAAACTGAACAATGATGAATGACTTGAATTAAATGGTCAGAGACTAATTTTTACCTCTCCAACAGGAATAACCAGAAGAGTTAAATATGTATTTTAGGTTAAAATTTTATTTCTTCTCAAACATATGTATACTAGAGGCCCGATGCACGAAATTCGTGCAAGGGGGTCAGCCCTCGCAGCCCTGGCTTCAACCGGAAGGTCGCAGAAAGGACATCCAGAAGGTTGTTCGGCTGTCTGGTCTCATTAGCATATTATGCTTTTATTATTATAGATCCAGTCTACATTAGTCTTTATTGAATTTCACTTTGAAAAATAACTAGTATTATGAACTATGTTCAGAATACAAAAAGGGACTACTGGCACAACGGGAAGAGAATACTTGGGGGTACAGGAAACTCAAAGCAGGAAATCAAATGAAAATGAAAATTCAGTGACTGGTAAGTGATTATATTTTCAAATAATACCAATATTCTGTGATCTCCCTGCAAAACATTGGTACCTGTGATTAGAAAGGGTTTAGTCCACACCAGACATCACATAATTGGGGATGGTGGCCCGCTCCTCTAAGGGTATTGAGGCTGAGAGCAGTTAAGCGGCTCTTCAGAACCACACAGTGGTGGCCACGCCAGGAGCATGTGTCACAGAAGTCAGGAAGTAGCCCGACTCCCCGCCCATGGCTCTCCTCTCCAGGCCATGTTGTCAGGGAGAGGCAAGGGAAAGCTTTACCTCGAACCCTGGTCCGTTCACTGGACCCTGCTTGCGATCCGGGCTGCGAGCCGCCCTGGGAGCTGGGCTGGGAGCTGGGGGTGCTGGAGCTGGACGAACTGCCACTGCTGGTCCTCTGCAGGGGGCTCTCCAAGATGGGCTCGGTTCTCCGCAGGTCAGGGTTGCTGCGAGGACGGCAGAGCACAGTGACTACCCTCTCAAGACCTTGCCCTTGGTAGACACAGGCATAGACCAGTCCCATCTCAGTGCGGAGGGATAAAGAGTGCTTAGGTGACCTCGAACTAAAGGGGTCCATGATAGCCACACCATCCTCTGTGGAACTTCTGGCCAGATCACTATCTGGATGGGATGAACTCTTTTATTTATTTATTTTATTTGAGTGTGTAAAAATGTAACTTATGTAACTTTTTCTTTTGCGGGTTGGGGCGGGGGGGATGATGAACTCTTGACCCAACTTTTGGGTCATCACACTTCGAGTTTTAGCTGTGAAATGATGAATCTTCAAAGGAGGCTTTCTTTTAAACCACTTACCCTGTGCTCATTGTAAAAAACTTGAAGAATATTAAAAGATAAAAAGGAAGCAGCACATGCAATCTCTGAACCAAGAGATATTCAGTTATATTTTACTATTTGGTATATCATCTTCCAGACTTTTTTCTTTTTTATATATAGAAGCATACTGTATATTCAGTTTTGCAGCTTGCTTCTCTCCCCCCCACCCCCGCTCCCCGCCCTTAACACGTATGAGTAGCTTCTTATGCTCCTACAAACAGTAATGGCTGCATAATAGTCCAGTAAACGGAGGCATTAGTTTCACCATTCCTCTATTGTTAGACATTATCATGCTTCCATTACATTGCTGTGACACATAACACTAAAATGGCTATCTACATGCACAAAAATATCCAATCACACCTCCCTTCCCTGGAATTGCAATTCTTAGGTGAAAGGGCATGAACCGGTGTATGTGTGTGTGCACATGTGTATGTGAATGTACAAAAACATATTAATGGAGATTCAGTGACTGGTAAGTGACTGCATTTCATTGTGAAGCTACTCACAATGCAGTGTCAATGGAAAGGTATTAGAAGTCTCCACTGCAGTGTATGGGATGGTCCATCGCACCGAATTCTTACCACATGTTTTTATGAGCAGTTTGGTAATTTGTAAAACATTTTGTACCTTGTTGTTTTAATGCAGTTTAAGATACTACTATGAGATACATTAATTTTTACTTACATTTGTTTGCCATTTATATTTCCTCTTCAGCAAATCACTTAATCAAGTTCTTTGCTTGTATAGCTAGTGGTGTATTTATATTTTTTAACTTCTTGGAGGAAGTCTTTATATACATTGGCTGTTATCAAAGGGAGGTGTGTTTTCAAAATAATTAAATGTTAATTCAAGAACAAATTAGTTTGTTGGCAGGCTACTAGCTCTACCTTTTATAAAATATTCCTGTATTACTTGTCTTCTTGTCTTTCCTGCTTCCCAAATTGTAGTATTTATGCACTCACTCTGTTGGTCTATACCAGGCACTGGGCCAGGTGTTTGCGATACAAGACACAGCCATGTCTTGTGCCAGCTTAGCCCGACACACAGACACACTTGCCTGTAGTGAGCACAGGGGGACAGGGGAGCACAACGCAGGGCCTCCTAGGCCACTTCCGGTGATCATGGAAACTATACCAGGAAAAGAGACATCTCAGCAGTAGTGTTGGGAGGCAACTGCTGAGATCTTTATGACTTTGTTATAAAAATAGCAGTATTTTCAAGGTTTCGACAAAGCTCTTCCTTTGTCATTTTTACCTCATAGACTTTTCATTTTTTCTTAACATAATGCTGGGCGTAGATAATACAGTGACTTGTGACTCAAAGCTCCAATGTTTGCCATCCCACTGCTAAGAGGAGTCACATCGGCCCCCTTCATGTTTCCAATGTCTTCAGTTCCCCAACAACTCTTTACACCTTTGCTAATGGAGTCACCGTAGTGCTGATTTTAGTGCAGTGAGATACCATATGAAAATGTAATTTATGCTCTCATTTTGCTCTGCCCATTTCAAGAAGATCAATTGCATACCAGGAACTCTGTACCATGTTGCTTGTCAGATGTTTCACCCATAAATATAAAAAGGATATGTGCCCTCCCTTTGACACACTTGAGGATTAGTCTACCAAAAACCTGGCCACGGAATGACATCTATATGGCAGCAACTAAACCAGATATCTTTTTGAAAACACAGGAACCTTACTCTGTGGTAATGTATCTGCCAAAAACATTTTGATTGAGTTACAAAAATTCTTAAAAGTTGGGTTATTGGAAAACATTGCGGGTGGCCTTAGAAAACATTATATGTAAAAATAAATATATCCTCATGATTTATTAATTTTGATCATATAAATGTAAAATATATGGCAAAGTTATTTTAGGTCATTATAGCAAAGGGGTTGCTAAATTGACATAACAGTAATATCGACTACCAAAGTGATTGTTGGTAAACTTCAGGAAAACTTTAAAATTTCTTGATATTTTTATGCCACTCCTTTGTATAGTAACTATTTTTGTGAAAATTGTTTGCATCTAATTAACTAAAATAGATTTGGATCCACACTGGAAATAGCCTCGACTTAGAGAATACCTGCAATGATAAATGTATAATATTTCTGAAATATTCTTATTTCAAATTTTTCATAAAGAATACAAGCTCATCTTTTTTAATTCCCAAATAATGAATTCTTCCCATTGTCCTCTATTACTAAACAGCAGTGAGCAGGAATTATTTATGTATTATTAATAAATTCCCAAAATATTTTTTTCTAAAAATTGCGTTGCTAACCAACTGTATTGCAGATGGAAGGTGGTGGGCATACGAAGGCGTCTTGGTAGTTGCTCTCATTTTGTGGAATGGTAATGTAGTGTCCTTTGTATTAAAAGAAAATCTACTGAGAGAAGTGCGGCTATGAGCTCTGACTTTTCCCCTGGTGGCTGTGGTGTGGTAGTAGGATCCAGCTATTAGCTCTCGTGTAGCACTCCTTTGATCATGTAACCAAAACCTTCCTATTAAGCACCTACTTTGTGAGACTCATTAGCCCAGTATGAGGGATGGAGGAGAGCACAGGGCACAGAGCAGTCAAGTTACAACCCAATCCTAGGGATGAGTGTGTGCCCTGGAAATAATAAAACAAGGCACAACTCTGCACGCTGTGTGTAAAAGTCTGTAAATAGTATTGGAGTTTGGAGAACAATGACTGCAGTCTAGAGCAGGCAAAGTGGTGTCAGGAAAGAGACAGGCTTTGGGCCTTGGAGGGGCGGGCAGGAAGGCTGGGGGAACAGCCTGAACAAAGAAACAGGGGCTGGGGTTTTCCTAGGGCTTATTGGTGTGGAGAGGACACCACTTTGGTGGAGCCCCAAAGTCTGTGTTAAGAAACCCTGGGACAGTGCAGCAATGGCCTACAGAGCCTGGCGGAGAACATGGGTCTCCCAGGGTAGGCTTATGAATATGAATGACCGGCCAGGAGAGAGGCAGGTGACCAGGTAGGATGCTGCTGTCACATGTGATAATAAGGCATGAGCCAGGGCTGTCCTAGGATAAAAGAGGGGCATGGATATTAGCAGAACCAGCTGGGATGAGCGAGCATCTCAGATGGGACTCAGCCTTTTTCTTTGTGAAGCTAATTGGTTCCCATGGGCATTAAATCCGTGACCTGGGCCTCATTAGCACAAGTCCTCCCCACGGCAGCGAGCCTGCATGGGTGATCTTAACAGAGTTGCTATTTTTGCCACTGAAGACTGAAAAAAGTATTTTGTTTCTATGTAACCACACAGAAATAGGAAAAACTTTAAAATGCCTTTTCTGACTTAGTTTTGTGTGAAGTATGAGTATTTTGAGAAAAAAAAAGTCATATTGTTCACATTTTTCTCTTCCTTATTATGTAGCAATAAATGGTCTGGCCTTGGGGCTAAGGGGTCTGAGATAAACGCTCTTAGAGGAGATCAATTTCAGAAGAATTCCATGAGATAATAGATTTCTCCTGTTCACATATTAACTGAACCTACTCAGATTCAAGTGTGTAAAAATTTGAAAACATTCATATAGCTTTCTTTAAATGCTAACTTTTAGTTCAGATATTTGCCATCCCACAGACAATGCTGCTTTGTCTATGAAACTTACAGTAAAATGAAAAATGTGGCAATTGTTCCATTTACTTAAATCATATAAAAAGTCAAAACATAAAATTAGGATTACAAAGTGATTTCTTGGCCCAAACACGTGGGCCAAGTCTATAATTAACTGGCTGGCTGCCAAAATTCACTTCACTTTGTTCTTTGATGACACAGCCAACGGGGATAAAGGAGTCATAAGAAGACAGGTTTGGGATGGGACAGAGAATTATTTTTTGAAATTAAGCATTTAGTTACTGCGTTTTGACTGGGAGTTTCAGGCTTAATTTAAATCTTTTCATATTCAGAATGTACTGGTCTGATCAAAGTTTAATTTGCTTTAAGAGAACACACGAAGCAAAGCTAAATATTCAAGTCCCTGGAATTTTTTAAAAAATATTTTTTTAAATGAGCGAATCAAATCTTGATTTAAACTTAACTCATCACCTTGACAACATAAGGCGTTTGGGAGTCCACAGGGGATCTGAGAACTTCCCCTTGAACTAGCGGCCTGAGCAAGGCCCAGCTGCCACACTGAAGAAGGACGGGCAGGAACAGGGGAGGGGCCATGGTGTTTTCACCCAGACTTTGGCCCTCCAGGAAGGAAATAGTTAAAAGCACATGATGACACTAGTTCCAGCTCGAGTAGGGACATTTTTGGGGGTATACGTGGGCCCCATGGGACAAAGCTTTTAAATGGTAGTGAATATCACCAGATGAGGATCAATAACCATAAGATGAAGATGAGCTGTTAACAGACTCACTAAATCATACAGCGAGAAAGGTGGAGGCAAAACAGTGCCCTGTCGATCCACAGGTCATGAGACCCCTTCTCTTGGGAGAACGAGGCAGCAATGACAGCTGCGTTCACTACTGGAAGATTCGCATGGCGTGGTGCTTGAGTGAGGACTTGGGTGCAACACTGCCAGCTTTCAAATGTTGGCTCTATCGCTTACTAATTTTGTCAGCTTGGGTAATTTAGTTGTGTTCATGTCAGTTTCTGAATCTATAAAATGGAGTTGATTATAGTCACCACTTCAAAGAGCTGTCATATGGTTTAAATTAGTTAACATCTCTAATGCACATGGACACTGAACAGAACTCTGCAGTGATAGGTGTTCCAGAGTGTTTAATGAGTAAGGAAATAAATATTAAATTGCCCCAAACCAAGCAGAAGGCAAGGATCCACAGGCCCAATAACATTTTCTTGACTGACACCAGCACATGTGTACCTCCTCCCAAAGGTATCTATTTAAAAACCTGTGTCCAATAGGGCTCTTTGATTTGGAGTGGCATGTGCAGACAGTGGGAGAGTGACAATAACAGGCAAGTTTTTCTGGGATAAGGAAGGCTATTGAAACAGTAAAGTTCTGATTTTCCCCTCATGTTACAGGTACATGCTTGCATATGCCAATTTAACTCAAGAGCCTTCTATTCGGGATGCTAAGTAGTTTATTGATTAAAACATATGACTATATAATGTCTTGCACCTAGTAACTGGAGTTCCTTAGTACTGGATTTAGCAAGGGAAAACTGCACTTCTTAAGCATTAGGCTCTGCAAATTTTTTCTTCAGTGTTTAGCACAAGAGTGGCTTATTTCTCAATCACTTTATAACATACACAGGTAGGACTGCTCTCCTGTTGGTTCTTCTCCAACTGGTGACTTGGGGACTCAGAAATAGAATTTTGCCCCTACTAATACCTGTAGCACGAAAGAGCAGCAGGCATATTCTATCCTCTGACCCATGGGCCCATGAGTCAGGCAGCCTTGGTTGAGTCACTGGGTCCCAAGGCTTCACACAGCCTTGCATACAGCGGATCCTCAATAAACATTTGCTAAATTTAGCCAATGAAATAAAAATATTGATAACAAAACATCCTGAACCTGTCCCTTATTACATGCGTAATCTTTCTGGGGAACCATTCTAAATATGCTAATTTTCTAGTCTCCCTTAAGAGCCATTTCAAGGAAAAGGCTAGGAGGACAAAAAGGAATATTGACCAAGTACAAGAAGTGTAGCTTTAGCAGCATGGTAAAAGATGAGTTGTTTAAAAGCTACCTTTCTAATGGCTCTGTGGGTGGGCAGCTGTCTGACAACTGGTACAAAAAGAACTCTGAGGACCTCATTCAGGCCATCAGAAAGTAGGAGAGTCTCTGTATTACAGTCATGCCCTCAGTGAATCACATCTCCCAGTGTCCGTGCGCGTGTACTCCTTTATGCATTAGCTCAAGGCTTGACCATGTGACCTGTGGAGGCCAATGGGACATCAGCAAGATGATGCAAGAAAAGTCGTGAAAAGCACTTGTGCACTGGACACAGTAAAGAAGCCCAGAATGAAGGACCACATGGAGGTGCAGCTGACAACCCATCAGCTCAGTGCTGCTGCATGAGTGAGCTCAAGTGAGACCAACAGAACTTCTTAGCAAACCCATAGAATCATGAGAAATAATCAATTGTTATTATTTCAGGCCACCAAGTTCTAGGGTGCTTTGTTATGCAACAAAGATGAACTAAAGCTATCTCTATCACAATAAGGAAAACACATCCTCAAGTTTTTAAAAATGCAATGTAATCCCGAGTTGCAAAGTCTGATTCAGACCTTAAATACCTTAAATGTTGGTCACTTGGAGACACGTGATAGCTAGAGGAGGGTGCGTTTGTAGGACTGTTCCAGGTGGCTAAGGTGGGGGTTTTCCATCCTCCCTGTCCTCCATAAACCCTCTGACTTTCAATGTAGGTAAGTGATCTTTACCTCTTAGCTCACTCCTTTCCTACCTCCTCTGTAAGCAGAAAAATGTCAGCTGGCTCACAAAGCCTGCATTCTTTGCACAAAGTACAATATTTAAGTGGTTCGGAGGGAAAAGTGCATGTTTTGCAAGCCACTGACCATCAAATGTCAACCGTCTTAGGCCCTGACATTATTAAAATAACACTTCGGGGGAGCAAAGAGCTGCTTTTAATTTGACTATATGACAATAGTTCCCTTTCTTTTTGACTGATAGAAGGAAAAATACTTAAAGTTGAAATGATGCTTGATTTACAGCAACTAAAATTCTAAGCAACTGATCAGTGAACAGAGCCTCAGGGCAGAGTTCAAAGGAGAAGTAGCAGTGGTAAGTGGGGCTTCGAGCTGCTTGAAGCGGGTGACTGAGGAAGTTCAGGGGGCTCTCTGGTCACAGGGTAGCCCAGTGTTCCTCAGCACTGCTTACAGCAACACTCGCTCAGCGTGGATCTGACAAATCACTGGGCAAAAATGGCTCATTCAGAGCTTCCTGCTATTGGTAGCCACTCAGAGTGGATTAGCTTCTTTGCCCTAAAGGGATTCATGTTCTTAGTACAGTTCCATCTTATTTTGGACTGACCCCTTCCTAAGGCTCTTCATGTGAAGAGGAAGATTAAAGCTTTATGATCAAAAGCATTCCATATTTTCAAGATCTATGCAAATAACCATAACCTTCATGCCTAGTCTCCCTCACTAGCAAGGGAGAGAGTCCTTCTCTTATGAACACAATTAAGAAGAACAAAACAGGCTGTCCAAGCTCATCCTTTTTATAGTCTCAGCAGAGGCCTTTTGCTATTTCAGTTGGTTCTAAAAAGGGGAGTTTTCATCATGAAAACTCTGAGGGAAGCTTGAGGAGCTGTAGCAGCCAACAGCATCTGTTCCCACAGAAAATCTGCCCCGATACTGTAACGATGCTGTTTACTTTCCAGCTTCTCTCAAGATCTCTGCACCAACCGGTAGGTGGATGCAACTTCCTGTCTGCAGGATTGTACATGGTTGATGGAAAATTCTCGGAGAGTACAGAGCCCCAGTAGAAGCCTGACTGCATTTCAGTGGCCCTCCACAATCCAACAGGGGAGTTCCTCCTATGGGCTGGTCCCTGGGTCATTTGCCAAGCGAGGGGAGCTCTGCAGCTGGTCCCCAATGCATTTCTTTGGCAATTACTTTCCAATGTCTCAGTGGTCCTCAGGGCTCATTTCTGGACCTGATGCAAAGAATCCCCTCAAATCAGGCCATTTTCTTCTGTTGATTCCATAAAATGGTCTCTCAAGGGATGGTTTGCGATACTACAACCAGGCTTATCCTTGCAATTTTACTCCACAATTTTTAAAACTGTCAGGGAAGCTACACCTGATTGGCTTCTGGGTTGCCTCATTCATTCATTTATTCATTCATTGATTCTTTCACTCATTCATTCATGAGCCCCCACTGCACACCGATGTCTGGGAAAAGCTGCTGAAGGAATAGAAGGCCTGTGCTCTGTTCCACCAAAGAGTACAGTCCAGACGGCCAGTTAATATGCCTCTGACATGAAAAAGAATAAAGACATTTTTTAGGAGAGCAATAATGACGATGACGGTGGGGGCTGAAAGACCTGAACTGTCTTTCCCCTTTACCTTGCTCTGATGGGCTGAGATCCTAGTCTGGGTCCAAGAGCACTACCATTTCCAGGAGAGTTCTTTCTGGCTAACGCTGGGGATATAGAAGTTGTTCTTTGAGGCACCTGAAAGAAAAGCAGAATTCAGAAATATTTTCCATAAAATAGCTTCCATAAGTGATTGCCTGAGAAAAAGATTTGCCAGGAGTTACAGCAATGATCAGAAACAGGGAAGAAACATCTTTCATTTCTGAAAGAACGATTGAACTCCCTAAATAAAATCAAACAAAACGCATTGAGGCATATTCAGCAACCATTAAGGAATGTGGTCCTGAATTTTAAAAACAAATCTAAAAACAGATCATGCTCATTATTTTCATTCATTGAGTTCCCTTTTTTGTGTGCAAGCCTGGTGGATGCCAGAAATTTCTTTAGGGTACCATGAACTCACCTGATCACTGGAAATTGCATCAGTTAAGAACCATCCAGATAAATTGAGTTTCATTTTAGGCTCACAGCACAACTGATAAACAGTAAGGGAATTATGAAATCTGGTGAGAAACTAGGGTATCAGGCGAGAACTTGGGACAAAAGCCACATGTCACTGAGCTCAGAGAAACTATTGCAATAGATCTTGCATGTTTCCACTTCCTCATCAACTCGCAATTACTAATGAATAATAACACCCCCAACACAGCTTTGAAAGGTCAATCTGCAAATATAATAGAAAACAGGATTAACACTGAAAATACTGGACGGGTCTTCAAAAAGACTGAGTACCAATCGCACTGCGAGGTACATTAGGAAAATGTATGTATCATTAGTTAACCTGGCAAGGGCCTAAGGTAGAATTCAAGAATGCCTTCTTTTATGAAACATTTTTTAAATATGGTAACTGTATTTAAGGAGTCCAACATGAGGGGAGAGTAGAGAGAAAACTTACATTATGAAAGTGGCCAGGAAATGAAAATGTTGATGTCCCGTGACAGCTAATTGGGTTCAACATTCATCAGGTACTTCAGATTTTCTTCATTTTTTTGGACGAGGGGAGGGGCTCTTTTAGTGCTTTGTACTAGATATTTTAAAAATGTGCCCTATTTTTAAGATTATCAATAAATTAAATGATATTCACATTAATAGAAATTTTGTTGGTTATTAAAATATATTTTAAGATAAAGACCTAGAAAGACGAGTCAGTGACATGAAGCAAAATGACCAAATCAGTGCTCTTACCTGCTCAAATTAAATATCACTTGTACTGTCTTCCTTTCTTGTTTTGTAAGCTTAAATAGTTGTAAAGAAGAAAGAGTCTAATGAACAATTAAAACCTGAAATGTTTGCATTGATCTAAATTTTTCTCCCAGAGTTTACAAACGTGTGCCTGCATGCTTTTAGAGGGGACCGATAACCACTATTCTCAGTTTCTCCAGCTCTTGTGTCTGCTCCTCCGTCCATCTGTTTTCTATATTGAACTTGGCTGCCACAAGAACCTTTTTTAACGGCATCTCTGCTTCCACAAGAGGAGAACACCACTACTCATTTTCAAAACAATGGCTATCCTCTTACAATATCCTTTTGAGGAAAAATGTTTGGAAATCATGCGGTATTATCTATTTTTGTTATTGTTTTATATTTTTTTCTGGAATCAACAATGGCACTGGTCACTGGACATTGCGCAATATCCCATTTGTCATAGCTCTTATGCTGAGTTCAGAAGAAAGGGGAATCCTGAACCAGGGAGAATTGATGCAAAAATGTATCCACTATTTTTAAATACTTCCAGCTTCTCTGCAGTGAGATGCATGGTCACATGGGCAATTTTTGGAATGAGTAATAACTTTTGTAGGCAAAAGCAAAACAAAAGAAACCAAACCCAGGGCTGTGCAGTGTGGGGTGAGGGTCATTTTACCCTAGAGCTTTATCCTCAGTAATAAGTTAAACTTGGAATTAAATGATGACCTGGCCGACAAGAAGCTTTCCATAAATGGGAATAAGGAAAATATTATAGGAGCAATAATATTTTCTGAACACCTGCACTCTGGTTTCACTTTGTATAGTTAAAAATAGGAATAACTGAATTTTCTACTTTTTATCTGTAAGTTTTTAATTTGTCTAAATATAGATTCAGTCACCAATAAAAATATCCATTATTCTTTTCTTAATGTGGATAGTAAAACAGTAGTTTGAAATGTTTGGGATTGAGAATTCTAATTCTGGAGAGAGGATATATACTTCCAAGGCATCCGATCAACCTGAGCCTCTATCTTTTTGGGGAAAACAGAGGTCAGAAATGATAAATGATAATCCAATTCATAGCGTGGGAATCAAGAGGGACCAAAACAAACGTGACAAGGGACGGTGCTTTGGCATAATGTCCATTGCAATGAAAGGTCTGGAACAGGGGTAATCATCACCATCAACGATGATGACGATGTTGGTGATGGCAATGAGAACACCCCAGTGATGCTACCTTTGGTGGAATGTCTTCTTCCTGTCGTAACCAAGAGCTTCGGTCAAACTTCTCAATGCGAGTGGGGAGAGGAGGGTTTTCCGAGGTGGGATCCGAGTTCTGGCGCGGCATCTCAACGCGGTGCGAGGTCACGTTCAGAGCCTCCTGAAACCCGGAGAGGCCCTTGGTGGGCTGCTCGTGCACTGACTGGGAGGCGGTCAAGGCAGGTCCCTGGGATTTTACAGCTACCAGATGTGGGATCTAAGCATCAAACCAACATCAGAGCGGGATTATTAGGAGAAAGAACAGATCAGCTAGTAAGTACTTCACTTAGTGAAAGAAAAAATAAAGTTGTAGGGCACAAGGATTGGTGTACATAAAGCCCATCACAGTGATCTACAGCACACTTTTAAGAGTTCTTCAAAATTTTCCACTTAGAGCTCTGTGTAGGGCTCAACCATGGTTCCTGGCCAAAAGTTAAGTGATTTACTTGCTAAGAAGTCAGTGAAATAAGTGGGATGATAGTAACATTAACAATTTTAAGTGAACATGTATTGATCAACAATACATTTATAAGTACTCCTCTTCTAATATTGGAAACAGCATTCTTGAAAACCCCTGACCTTGACTTTAGAGAGTGCTCTTGTGCTGTAAAACAAGAATTGCTCTGGATAGTTTACTGCTTGGGAACTCACTAAGTCCACCATGAGGTTGGCACAATTATTTTCCCCATTTTACATGTGAGAACGAAAGGTACAGAGAGGTTAAGTAACAGCCTAGATTTCACAGCTAATGAGTACCAGAGGCTGGACCATAAACCATACATCCCCGCCATGGTACACCCGACTGCTAGGCTCTCCTGCTTTGTGATGACTGGCTCTTACCACCTATGATATCATATACATCTTAACTCCAGGACATTTCTTTAAGAGTTGTCTCACAATTTGGCATGTGGTGATATTTCTCATGCAGGAAAGACATGCAGTCTTTGGGTATTAATCTGGCTCTTTAAGACAAATCATTAAAATCTAGATTTCAGAGTATCTGTTGCTGTTAGCACTGCTCACACTTCTTTGTTAATGTCATGTAAGCTTGTCTCCCCCTCCCACAGGAAGGCAAGCTCCCTGGAGAAAGGAGCCACATCGACATTGTATCTCCGAGTCTAGCACTGTGCCTGGCATGTGGACGGAGTTCAATAAATCTTGGTTGAGGAAACATCTAGAATGTTTTCTAAATTAAATTATGTATCTGGTTTGGACAAGGGGCCTATCACCTCCTCTTTGGTCTGAAATCTCAGTGCCTGGACTGCTGGGGGGCATTTCTCCAGCCCAGCCCCCTCCATAAGCCTAGCCCCCTTCTTCTTGCCCGAGGTCTTATCCTGGAGCAGTTATGACCCAGCCTCTTCAGACCCCCTTTAAGCTGGAATTTGGAATGTTATTATAGTTCAGAGAAAATCCTCAAAGTCTAGCTCAGCTGAATGTTATGCTTCCACCAGAATAAGGCTGTAACCAAATTTATAATAATATTGAATTTCATTAAATAATATTACAACAAAGTATATTTTAAAGATATGTAGCACAAAACACAAACCTACTTAAAAGCATCGAAGAAATAACAATAATCAAAACTTCTGAAAAATGCTAATCCAATTAGTTGTCATGGGGTATCTATATATTTTTTAATATATTTTTATTGATTTCAGAGAGGAAGGGAGACAGAGAGAGAGATAGAAACATTAATGATGAGAGAGAATCATTGATTGGCTGCCTCCTGCATGCCCCACACTGGGGATTGAGCCTGTAACCTCCTGTTGAGCTGTGCCGGCTGGGAGATATCTATATTTTTATTTCCTAGTCACTTATATGACGTTTCATAAAATTTTCCTCTACTCTCCCTTTTACAGAGCAAAAGTACCCTCAAAGGTCAAAGTTCGAGGTTTTAAAAGAGGGTCTGTGTGCTAAAAGAGAAGTTCCTATAAAAATGCATCCTATGAAAGCTCAGACATGGAAGGATTATATGCAAATTAAAACAACCAAGGGCAAGATATGCTCGGCTGGCTGGTACCAACAAATCTTGGATCTCATATGCAAAAGGCAAACTTAAGAACAAGAATCCTTGATTTTAGCACTACTCCTTTAAACTGTAGTCCAAATAGCATTACATATTTCAAAGGTGACCTCAAAATATTTATGCACGTGTTAATACGGGTGGATGCCTGGGAGGAACTGAAGACATTTGGGTGAAAGCAGCTGCACTATCTTTATTTTTCATGAAATCATATACTTTATTTCACTTCATATTTTATTTTATTTTGCCATATATAATTTTAAAAGTCCTCTAAAATGTCCAGAAACATCCTCTTTTTCTAAAAGTGGCGTAACCTTCCTCCTTTTCCAGCTAGCTTAAAACAGTGGTTCTCAAACCCTACAGTGCATCAGATCACCTGCAGGCTTGTTAAACCACAGGCCGCCACACCCATTCCGGGGTTTGCTCAGCAGGTCTGAGATGGACCCGAGAATCTGCATTTCTCCCAAGTTCTGGGGTAAGGCTGATGCTGCTGGTCCTGTGACCACACTTTTAGGAGACACACTGCTATCCACACCCATCTAATTTTTCCAGTTTCCGAATCACACCCAAATCCCAAGGAACAAGAGGTAATATAATAGTTTACATATCAAAGGTCCATTTGAATTTTATTTCGGTAATTAAAACTAAAAAAAGATGTTTGTTCTCACCTCACAGAAACTTCTACGGTTCTCCAGTGAGGCCAATTTACCAAGTGACTTTGTGGTGGGCTCAACGTTAAGGAGGTGCTTTTCTCTTTCTCACCCCTTCCTCTACCCTTCAAATGTAGAGGGGCCTCTTAAATTGCTATAGGTTGTATATTAAGGGCCAACATTTCACTGGCCCGGTGCCTGAATCCATGTTACAATCCCCTGGGCTTTTAGTAGATTCACCTGTCTCCCTATTGAAATGGCCAATGGAACAAAGGAGAGGATGTACCTGTGGATCAACTGGTCTGAGCATAGGGGGGGTCCGAGCAGGCTGAACCCCACTGATACTGAAGGACTCCGACCTTGGGGGCAGATTGGGGTCAGATATCCTGTTGGCAACCTTGTGAGGCATGGCAGGTGAACTCTGCCGGTTAAGCCTGGACCGTTCTTCTACCTGGAAACAAACGAACAAACAAACAGAAAAAGAGAGAGCGAGAGAGATTCAATGGACAGATGGATAGAAGCTGAATTACTTCCTATGAAGGATTTTCTGTAGTCACTCGAATAGCCATTTTTCTGTCCCTCTGATCAACTCATTTTCAAGGATCCATGTCTGGCTCCTTGTCTGTTCTGCACCAAGAATTTGTGAAAAAGCTCTTTTCTGTTAGAATAAACACCATCACAAAAACATAGAACACTTAAGCCATCACCTTTCTCTTATTCGTTATCTTGTGCTATTTTAGTTAGCTGGGAATTTGGGACCTGCTTAAGAGTTCATCTTGCATTGACTGGGATATTATCTTGCTGATTGGTCACAAAGCCGAGGGGTCAGGGAAGGAGATGAAGGGAACTATGACAGGCGTTAAGATTGCTTGGGAAAACAGAAAATGGCTCTGAGGCAGAGCTGCCTTGAACAGACTGTCGAACTACAGCGGGAAGGCTGGGGAGGGTTGGGGGGCAGGAGGGGGGAGGGTAAGAGATCAACTGAAGGACTTGTATGCATGCATATAAGCATAACCAATGGACATAAGACACTGGCAGGTAGGGGAGGCCGGGGATTGTCAAGGGCGGGGGGGAAAAAAAGGAGACATATGTAATACTCTTTGTAATACTTTAAGCAATAAAAAAATAAATAAATAAATAAATAAATAAATAATTAAAAAAAGAAAATGGCTCTGAGTTGACTCATGGGACAGGGAGGGAAAGAATGGAATCAAGCAGAGCACACTAAGCCTCCATGTCTTCCCATTCCCTGCTGAGAGGCAAGAAGGTGTTCCAGGAGGCTCGATAAAGAGCATGGCCTGTCCTAATGAGACTACTTCTATCAAACATCCTAATACCAGTTTCAGATGGACAGAGGAGAAGCTGAGCAGTGTGTCCAGGAGTAGGCCCTTCTGATTATTTTGATACTAGGCCAGCCAACACCTGTCCCCTGATTCATTATATCTCATGTCTACTACCTGAATGAAAGAGAGAGATATGTGAGACAAAAGAAGAAAGTGTCTTCCCCCCAAATAAGTTCATACATGATTGAAAATTGGGGTACAATAAAGGTATGTTTCAATTTGCCTTACACAATAATAAAAAATAAATCTATTAGCTGAACCTTTGCTCCAATCTCCTGTTGCCAAGAAGACATAAAATACCAAATGTACCATAAAAAAAGTCTTCTAATAGCATCAGACAGTGTCAAGGTGCCAGACGATATCAAAAAAGAAATCTACTTCAAAGAATTTTATAGTTGAAGGGATTATCCATGAATATGGAGAACAAGATTAGGAGAGACTCATCAATTACACTATAAAAGCATTTTTTTTCTTATTAAAAGAATCATTTTAATATAAAAACTAAAATAACTCTGGAGAGGCTTGAATCACCTCTGCAGAAATGCTATACTATTTATTATAGCATTATAGGGAAAAAGAAAAAATAACTGTGGTCTCAGAAATAAAATTCTGTTCCAGGCAGGGCTATGTTGTCCATTGGGTACTATAGGAATAATGTCTAAGGCCTCTGAGATGTATAAAAGCTCACAAATACAGAAGACCTGAAAAATTCATTGATTACACAATTTTCAAAAAATTTTCAAAAGAAAGAAGAATATATTAAGAAACACATTATATCAATGTCAATTGTTAAATTGCTTTGTATACTTGAAAACAATTTATAGCTTAGAATTTCTCACTTGGCAATAATGAATATTTGCTGAGAGAATTTCAAAACAAAATTATAGAAGTAATTTTAAAAATGTTGACAGCAAGTATATATTTATTATGTCATATGGGTGCATTTTAATAATATTTTAATATGATGTAGGGCTGTGGGATCTATGAAGGTCTTAGAAGACCATACTTAAGAGCTAATATGTCGGTTTTACTGAACACAATCTTATGGAAATTCCTATTTATTCCAACTGAACAAAACAGTTTGAATTTTTCGTCTTTACAGGCAATGCTGGAGAAAGAGACAAGTCAACAAATGACTTTTAAGTGCTCATTAGATACTTTGACCCTGCGCTTGCTGGGCACATAAAGAATTGAGCCATCTTTTCCTTTGGCAAAACCACATGGGCAGGGGGTTACTGAGTAGATTGGGGATATCTCTTGTGAGATACCTTTGAGGACAGGGAAGACTCATTCATATGAAATGCTAGAGATCAACCAAAGGACTTGTATGCATGCATATAAGACTAACCAATGGACACAGACAACAGGGGGTAAGGGCATGAGTGGGGGGCAATGGGAGGATAAGGACACACATGTAATGCCTTAATCAATAAAGAAAAAAATAAAGATAAGGGCCTGAACTACTTTTCCAAGAGGTCCAATGATGCCAGAGAAAAATATTGATCCTCATATGAATAAGCACATAACTTAAAAAAATGAGGCAAATCTTAAGCAGAGACGGGAAATGCACCTATCACTTGGGAAGGTGGGGACAGGATATGAGAGAGATGTGTAAACTGCTCATGTGAAATCCCAACCAGACACAACAAAGGCAAACACGTATTCCTTGTGGGTGACAATGGCCTTGGAAACAAAATATAAATATATTAATATTATATTTAATTTGCATCTGTACAGTGCCTGTAGTTTCAATGGCACACTCACATGATTGCCCTCCCTCCCGCAAGGCAGGCAGTCTAGATGGGGCGCTGCGACTCAAGAAGGCTTCAAGACCTGTCCCAGGTCACACAGCAAGGAAGTAGAAGAACTTGAACTCAAACTCCTTACTGCTTCCTTCTAGGTCTCTCTCAAGCGAAATCATAAGAAAGATAAGCAGAGACTGAGGAAAGGTAGGAGCAGAGTTGTAAACTCTTGAAATGGCAATTTAGGAACCTCATATATAAAATAACTCATATAAAGAAAACAACACATCAGTGTAGAATAGGGAAAACCAAATGGAGAAGGGAATTCTTATGAACAGGATTTCAAAGTCAATGAGCTGATGGGACATAAAGAGACATTCTGGTTCCAGGCCAGTGTGGCTCAGTGGTTGAGTGTCGACCCAGGAGGTCACGGTTCAATTTCTGGTCAGGGCACATGCCCAGGTTGCGGGCTCAATCCCTGGTTGGGGGTGTGCAGGAGGTAGCCAATCGATGTTTCTCTCTCATTGATGCTTCTCTCTCTCTATCCCTCTGCCTTTCTCTCTCTAAAAATCAATAAAAACATATTTCTTTTTAAAATAAAGACATTCTGGCCAATTATTTGCCAAATAAAACCATGAACAGATGACTGGCATACATCACAGAGAGAGAACATGAAAGAGTGTTAAAAAAATTAAAATACAATCTCATGTTGGTAGAGCATTCTGTCACTGCTGTGTGTTAGTGCAAAAAAAAGTGTGGGGGTGGGGTAGGGAGGCACACACAGTTACTGGCAGGTCCAAACAATCATATACAATGTTAAGGAAAGGAATCTGTTCCATTATAAGAAAAAGGAAACTTCATCATTCAAAAAGCGACAGTGAGAAAAAGAAAGACTTTCAAATTTTGCTGATGTTTAACAGAATATCACATTGATGTTTTCACAGAACAAATTTGACTTCCATTCCAATCCAGAAATAGCAAAGAATTTTAAAGGGGTGAGAATAATCCCCCTCCTTTTAATAGAGACATTAATATTTCCTTCTGGCTGAGATCTGAGAATCAAAGTAAATGTGACATTCAGGACAGATGGGAACTCAGCAAAAGGAGAGAGGAAAGAGCTCAAAAAGGTTTGCAAATGATCAAGTATTTTCATTTGTTCTTACTGCATCCATCAAACTGATGAGAAAGGTAATGAGAAATGCGATGATGACTTAGGTTTCACAAGATGAAACAACAAAAAACACAGAGGAAGAAGCATTATCACAACATTACATTTCAAGGACAAAATGTGGATTTGGAATAAGGAAGAGAAGTAAGTGGGTGGAAAAGTAATCAAAGAAGGAGAAACCATCTCGATAGGAATGGAGTTGAGCTAGAAAACTAACTCTGGAACAGGTCATAGAGGAGGCTGCCATGGGTAGAAGACACCTGGGTGGTGTCTTCAATGGCCCATGGGGCAAAAAGCCCAGATCCAGTATCATAGGAGACCATGGCATGGGCACAGCTACCCACTCCTTCCTGGTGAGGATATTTTCAAATTTATTTCCTGGCAGAGGATGATTTGAAAATGAAAATGGTACCTTTTATTCTACCTTCAAAAGAGAACTTAACCCAGGTTCTTTTTTATCAGTTGTTAATTAATATAGCGCTGTGCTTGAGATTCCGTCCATATCTAAAGTATTGAAATGTATGTTACCGTTCGGCTACTTTGAGCCCCACCTATCTTCCTATTATAAGAAAAGAGATCTGTAAATAATGCTCGAAAAGAAAAGTTTGTACACTGCTCATGAGAAACATTAAAGGTTAACATGATAAGGATCCTCACTTATTTTTATTCCTATTTAAAAAAATGGGTGTTAAAATAATGATGAATCAAACCAAGGCAGACAATTATTTGTTGTTATTTTTACACCAGTTGCTCCAATCCCAAATTTAGCACTTGTCACTCATTTTATCATCTAAATGCTTCATCTTTCTTCTAAAATATGAACACCCACTTTAAAACTTGGGAACTGTTTCATGAATAGATTGATGGTTCGTTGAAAGCTGGATTGTGTGAACCACACCCGGGAGGATAGGACTAAATATGAAATCCCCAAAGAATGCTCTCACATGGCTAGAAGTGCATGAAGCCCAAAGGAAGAGCACCAGCTGCTAGGGCAGCCAGGGACCTTGGAAGATGTCATCCCCAGAGGTGGCCCAGACTTTTGAAGGCCAGGGAACCACACACCGGGAGTGCTTGATGACATGGCCATGTTGTTTGCATACCCAACTGCTATGTTCCTTTTACTGCCAGGAGCCTGGCCAGGAAGCACCGGGGAATCAGGAGTCCTAGAAAACTGCTTTGGTGACATATGCAAAGATTTGACCCCAGGAATGCCTTGGCTTCTGAAAGCTCAGGAATTGTGAACTACTTCTGAATAGAGAGGATGAATAATAACTAGAAAACAATGAAGTCAAAATGGTTAAGTTCAAATCAGAACATGCTGGGTAGAGGCAGAAGGAAGGAAGTGGAAACTGCTTCGGGCTTCTCCCCCTTTTTTGGCACAGGGGAAAGAAGGAATTCTGGGGTGCTTAGCAAGGTATCATGGTCTTTTCCAATGGGATCTGTAGGTGTCCCTGTCTTAACCTTGTGCTTGTGGCTGGAACACTGAAGGCCAGGTGCATGCATCCAGGAGAGGTCCTTTAGTGATGCAGCACTTCGTAGAGGAGGTAAGGTACCTGTGAGAATGTATAAATTCATGGCCCTCTTGTACGGAGGTCCACGTGCGTCCCTAAGGCCCTCCTTAATTGCAGTAATGGACAACTGGGGACTTATCACTTTGGAGATGCACAAATGACCTTAGATCCTAACTCTGTTGTTAGGCTACTTCCTTGTGAGCAAGATCACATTGGAGATCTCACTATGGTCCTTGAAGCTTCCTAGGGCTTCAGATGTTCTTCAAGTCCAAGTCTAATAGGACAAGCTGGTCCATTTTTCTTCCATGGGTGATGCTCAAACAGGTGTCTTGATCTGGAATCATTAATTTCTGCAGGTGCTACTGGCATTAGTTTAGTAGAGGCTAGTTTTCAGTCTTCAGAAGACCTGCCATAATCAGGAGCTGTAAGTATGGCTTAGCTGAAGGTTTCAACTTGGGAGGCTAGAAAATGGTTTAGCAGTGAAAGGAGGTGGCACATCTCTGCCAGCCAGAATGCACATCACCTGTTGTTTAATAGCATAATCATTCTGCTTAGCTGGAAGAAGAGGTGGGTTATTAAGGGGTTGGTGCTATCTGTGGGAGTAGGATTACAGAATTAAATTATTGATCTAAGAGAAAGAGGCAGCTGTTACAGACATAGGCAAATGCAAATCATATTTACAGACACAAAGGGAAAATGATCGAACACGTTCTTTATAGGAAATCAAATTATTTTCTCTACAAATTCAGTTGTTTAAGTTTGAAAAGAAAAAAGTTATTTTTGTAAAAACAGTGCATAATCATTACAAAGGACTGAAAGAAAAAAATCCTGTAGTTTCTTCTTCCCATAAACAATTGTCATTAACATTAGGACAATATCATTTCAAGCATTGTCTGTACATATGTAAAAGAATAGAAAAATAAAAAGAAAATTTTTATAAAAATAGGATCTTATGTAAGAAATATGGTTCTGGTAACACTGTAGTCTAGATAACTTGAAATAAGCTCTAACTATAAATACCTGAAGATATTAGAACAAAATAATGCCAACATCCTTTTAAATGATGAGCTATGTTCAGAAGAAAATAAAGGAAATTACTAGGTGCCACAAATAAGGAGAGAACTGAAAACCAGGGTATTACGCACACAAGGTGATACTGTGACTCCCTAGAAGAGTTGTTGATGTTGGCTGGCTGGAGTTATTATATTGTTTGCTTTATCTATTTGATTGTCACCCTATTTTTCTACCATCCCAACTGTTATTAATGAGATTTTTAAAAATAGCTCATCACAAAGCCAAGTTCCTAAAAATCTTTTCATAGTTGAGCAAAAAAAAGGACCACTACTTTGGAAGTATTTGCAAAACAAATGATTTTATCTAGAATTCCTTACATCCTGGGTCATATAATTCTATGGAAAACTCGCTAAAATTCCTCATTCTTCAAACTCGGTTGCACTCCTATAAGGAAAATTTTTCTACTTCCTGTTTTTGCTTACAAAAATTCACAGTATTCAAAAAGATACAAAAAAATTAAGGTGACTTGGCATTTCTCTACAAAAATAATGTTATGGCTCATCCAGAAGCTGTGTGCATGCAATACAATGAATTGTTTTCTAGATTCCCAGCACTGGTTTGACTCTCCACTTTTACTGGCTGAACTCATTCTGGCCAATAGCCTGCCAATAGGGCGCTGTTACGCTTGCTTGCTCACTCACCTCCTTGGCCCATGCTGGTTTCTCACTAGGACTCATTCCCTCTTTGTAATGGTACAGTGGCTTCTTCTCCACAGGCCTCTGCTCCTGCCGTTGATGCTGAAGGGAAACCAAGTAGTCTCTCTCTTGCTTTAGCTGTCTCTGCAGTCTTTCTGCTTGTCTCTGTTCTTCCAATTGTTTGCGCTTATATTCCTGTCCAGGCCAGGAAAGAGCAGCAAAGAAAGGCCAAATCACCATACAGAAACCATTGGCTAGTACCAGCTAAGCATGCAATGGAGTCAAAAGTGATGCTTAGTAACAAAGGACCTTAATAATGACAGAACCACGGGAGGATACCAGGATGTGCCACAGAGAAAAGCTACAGCTTTGGCTTAACATCTACACAGAACGTGGCACTTAATGAAAACACGATTGCTTTAATGGCAATCCCTACAGAACACTACCCGTTGCAAAGCGACTTATCCTTGATGAGTTACAACCAAGGAAGTGGCAATAATGAGGACATTTGGATGGTCAGTACACAACCCCTATAAGGAACCATCCACTTCCGAATTTAGTAATTAAACCATTCAAACATGTACAACTAAGTACAAAACTGAAAGAGTGTCTAAAGACATTGCCTAAACTATCATTTGTTTAGCAGAACTTGGATCAACAAAAGCCATCAGCAAACTTATGTACAGGCTAAAAAATATAGTGCCACCAAATAAAAATTCAGTTAAAAAAAAGACATCAAGAAAACTCATTTGGAGAGCACTGCAATAATAATAAAAAGTACTTCAAGTGGAAGCTGCAAAATGTTCCCATCATGAGGGTAAAACTAATAGTCTGCAAATGAAATATGACTGCCGGGCTGAGTGGGTTCTTATGGAAGAGGTGCATTTAGCGTGATTGTGTTCTAACATGTTGCTGATGACCTTAAAAATCACTCTGCAATAAACACAGTCTCAAAAATAGTCTAAACTTATAATAAGGCTGTATTCATGTTAAAGTTTTACAGATAGATGGAATTACTAAAGAATACATAACAAATGCATTAAATGTACTGAGACTCGGAAAACTGGGTCAGGAAATGTATGAAGTTTCTATGAGATTTTCGAGGTCCATAGGCTTGAAGGATCTCCTCTTCTGGATTGGCACATTAGGAGGACAAATGCACACACACACACACACACACACACACACACATGTGCACACACATACCAGGCGAGCTGGCTCCCGGCTTTCCCATTACCAGAAGTAGAGCTTGTTCATGCAGTAGCTGCTGCTGCAAGATCTCTAACTGTCTCTGCTCCTCCTCTAACTGTCGCCTGATGTACTCCTGGAGAGGTAGGCAGCAGAGAATTCAGAGGGACACAAAGAGAGAAAGAGAGAGAGAGGGGGGGAAAAAAAAGAACACAAAGGTTGACAAGAGCTGCCAAGTAAAGTGTGAAAGGAAGGAGGGGGGAAAAATACCCAGCCACCTCCTCACCAAACAGGAAAAGTACGCTGCACCCAAGCAGAAGCATTTCAATGCAGTCAAAAGCACAAGCCGGCTATCTGCAACGGCTGACCGACATGGCTGGGACTATTTGGTTTTAATAAACCCAGCTACATTGTAAAGCTTTTCATGACAGGCTCCCTCTTTATGGGCTACCTGGAATGAACAATGCTAGGGAGTGTGGAGGCTCCTGTGCAGGCAGCAGGGATACAATAATTGTTGAAGGCCATTGTGCGCTGTCTTTGTACCGGAACCACCCTGCAGAGCGTTGCTGTGCTCTCAGAATGGGATTCTAACAGAGACAGGGGCCTGCATCAATGGCTCAGAGTCCCGGAGACCAGAGATGGCCTGCGTAGAAAAGCTCTTCTGAAGCAATGAAAGAGTAGGACGTGGCTCGTGGCTCACGCTTCAGTGCCACCTTCAAAGCAGAAACCCAGGGCTGGGCGAGCCAGAAGATCAAGGTGTGGCAGGGGACTCTGGCCTGGGTAGGAAGCCAGCTTCAATGAGTGGACATGGCCAGGGTTGTGCATTTGACTTCTTGAATAGGTGAGAATAGCTGCTTGAGAAAGAATAAACACCTGCTTACACTGAGCAGTCCTAAGAGAAGGTGACCCACACCCCAGAGACAGCTGGTGCTGGAGTTCACACCGGGGCCATCTGCGGGGCTCCCCGGTCCCAGCTGACCTGCTCGTGCTCCGCGCGCCTCCGCTCCTCCTCCCGGCGCATCTGCTCCTCATAGTGCCGGCGCTGCTCCCGCTCCTGCTGCTTCCGCAGCTCCTTCTCCCGCCTTTGTTGCTGTGGGGCAACAAGCAGACAACCGTGAAGGAACCGAACACGATTGGGGGGTGTCGGGAAACCAGCAGGGACAGCTGCGGAACCGCACGCACGTGTGAGCTCTTAACGAGAGATGTCTGCATGCCCGAAGGCTCTTTCTCTCCTGTGTCGCTGGGGGACACGTTGGCAAGAACGAGGTGAGAAGTGCCCTTAACAGTGATAAGATAGTCTCACGGATGTACAGTACAGCATAGAGAATGTAGTAAGAGTATGATAACCATGGGTACTAAAACATTGAGAAAAATACTTTGTAAAGTATATGATTGTCTAACCCAAGCATGTCAAACTCAAAGGCTAACACAGGCCAAATAAACAAGGTTTAAGTTTATGTGGGCCGCAAAAAAAAAAGCTTTAATTTTCATAGAAACGTAGGTTTATTTCAAAAGAGACAGCTGAGTACAAAGGGCTGAAATACATGAGTAATCATTAATGAGTATTCATTGTGGGCCACATGCGGCCCCTGAGCTGCAAGTTTGACATGCTTGGTCTAACCATTATGCTGTACATCTAACACCAATAATATTGAAAGTAAAAAAAAAAAGAAAGAAAAACACCTTCCATGCAAGTGGACTTTCTAGGTTTATGCATCTCTTCCAAGAAGTTCCCATTAAGTACATTCTCCCAATTGGTTGATGGGAGTTTTGAATCAGGGGTAGAAACACTAAGGTATAATAAGTTACTCATTATTTCTTATCAAACTGTTTATGAGACTCTCTAGGTTTTCAAGCACATTCACAACCCTCATGTCATTCAGTCTTTTTAAAATTTTTAAAAAATATATTTTTTTATTGATTTCAGAGAGAGAGAGAAACATCAATGATGAGAGACAACCATTGATCAACTGCCTCTTACATGCCCCCAATTGGGGATTGAACCCGCAACCTGGGCATGTGCCCTGACCGGGAATAGAACCATGACCTCCTACTTCATAGGCTGATGCTCAACCACTGAGCCATGCCAGCTGGGCTCAATCAATCTTTTGAACACCATATAGTGCAAACACTTCATACTACAGGAAGCAAAGACCAGAGAGGTAAAGCGACACATTTAAGGCTACACATGGATTAATGGCTGAGCATACAATAGAATTTATTGGCTTCCACCCTTTCTGGTACACCATGCTGCCTTTCTTCATTTTCTGGAGTACTCACTCATTTTTAAGTATCAATTTCCAGTTCTCACTCAAGTAAGACTCTTAAGCTCAGGAACAACCATCATCTCATCCAATTACCATACTTCTGACAGGGGACAGTGTGGTAAGCACTTTTCAAGCTTTATCTTATTTAATATTCACAAAAATCTTCTGAGGCAGATATGATTATTATCCTCCATTTTATATGACAAAACCGAGACACGGAGAGATTAAATAATTGTTTAAGGTCATGCCCACATTCAAGGTCAGACCCAGAAATCAAGTGATGGAGCTTGATTTCACAGCCTAGAAATGTAACTCCAATCTGAACTCAAGCATTTACAAAAGGTGAATCGGCAACAGGAGGGATAGAAAGATCACAGATTAATCCAGCCCTTCGTTACCCTCTCAGGAAAGAGGAACATCTTAGGAGTAGTCACAGGAGCCAGTGTTTCTCAACCAGGGATAGTCCTGTTCCCAGCCCCTGGAGCATTTGGAATGTGTGGGGAATGTGGGAGGTTTCTGGTTGTCCCAGTGATGGAGGAACATGCCTGCCATTTAGCATGAGAGGCCAGGGGTGCTAAACATCCCGCAATACACAGGATAGTTAGTACTTTCCATGCCCCCTGCCATTAGCGTCTTGTTTGAGACATGTCACAGGCAGGCCCTTCCCTTTGTGTCAGGGCCCAGTAATGGCATTAGGATCTCTTCTTCCTCAAATACTAGGTTTGGAGGGGACACCTCAGGGGGTCCATTCCCTTGTAATATTCTCAACAACAACTCACTGCCCAGCTGAGGAAACATGGGTTACTCATAATAGAATGGACTGTGACTGTATCCCACTGACAAGCTAGCTCAGCACCAACAGGAAAACAGCTTTTAGTACAAAAGCTCTGACACAGCCCCAATGCCCAACGATACTCAAAACTCCAAAGAAGCCAGAGTGAGGAGGCCTTTGTGATGTGGCTCCCTCCTGCGGTCCTCTGGGCTGCTGTCTTCCCATCACCTTGGAGTGATTATGTGTGCATCTTTTGAGGCTCAACGCCTATGATGTCCAGATCAACAATTATTTGTCCACCTTAGATTGCAGGCAATGGGGAGCCACTGGAGAACTATATGCAGTCAAATGCCATGATCAGACTTGCGTTTTCAAGAGGCCTCTTAACAGCCAGGGGAGGGCGCAAGACTAGAAGCTGGAACACAGTGTGAGTCATTCAACGGATCCAGGAAGAAAATGATAGGGCATCCATGAGCGAAGCAAAGGCAGTGGGAGAGTCCATGTTCGTAACCCCTGCTGAGCGGGGAGATGCAGCCAAAAGGAAGAGAGATGAAAACCTACCCAGATTTTCAGTTATTTTAACAGGAATGGAGTGGATGCCAACTTAGAAGTAGAACTTGGAATCGGGCCAAAATAAAATAGGCAGTTGGGTAACTATGAGGTGTGTGAGGATGAGTGATGTTCTTGCCAAGGAGCGTGGCAAATGGAGGGATAGCGAAGAAAAAGCGGGTTTAGGAAAGGGAATGAGGGGCACAGGAGTCAGGTTCCAGACATGGGATTATTGTCTTACAGAAAAAATAATACAGGGAGATGTGAGTAGAAAACATCATTCTGGGAACTGACTGAATAACTTGGATTACGGACCCAAAACAGAGATATTTCCAACACACAACCAAAGCAAATCAATGCCAGCGCAGAGAATAAAAATAATTATGTGTACAGATCTGGCTCCTGGCAGGAAATAGCTCTGATCTGGCTAACATTTCAAGTTTTTTACCATTGGCCTCTTTCTTGAGGAAAAAATTAATCAAGCCTTGGGAAGACTGAGCTGATTTTTATGTGAAGGATTTGTACATTTTCAACCTTTTTGCTAGGAATCGATACTCTTTATAATTACATGCCACTCAGGTCCCTGCACAAGGTGTACACAGTATTGATTGCAATTGAAGAGGGTGTGGGCTTCCCAAGTACTCTGTAGTTTCTGAGAAAGACACTCAAAAGTGGCTAATAATTAATACTGATCTCACTCAGATCAGCTGCTGCTCACTCAGGGAGGCATCTGCCAGGGCTTTGGTTCCTGTGGCGAGTCTGGAAAAATAAATCACTTCCCCAACCTTCTGAGGGCACCATGCCAATTTCTAGCTGCTGTGTCTCCATGTTAATGCCTTTCCAGGAAAAAAAAATGTTTGCTCTCTCTCCTCCTGGGCGTTGGACTGTTGGAGGGGACATACCAAAACATGTAAGAGAAAGACCAAGTCCTGGGCCTCAAGCAGACACCTTGACAAAGCTCTGATGACTCTTTCTAGAAGCAGCTCTTGAGGCTTGATCCTGGTCTCACATAGGGCCTGGCCCCTAGAAGGTGCACAGAGAGTTTTGTTGAACTGAACCAAGTAAAAAACTTGGGGCAAAAGAAGACAATACAGTATCCTCCGATATTTCTGCGGCACTATGTCCCTTCCTATTAGTACTTACAGGTTACATCACATTGTACCTCATAATATGGTTATCTGAGTATGCCTTACCTACTCTCAATCTAGGTTAAAAGCTCTTTGTGGACAGGGTCTCTGTTCCACTCCAGTTTTCATCTCCCACTATATCCAATGTAGAGCCTCATACCACTGATACTTGTTGCATTGAATACCGTTGATTGGGCAGCAAGAAAAGGAGAGAAAACCATGCAGAGCCATCCTTCTAAGACCTCCAGGCCTTTTATGTGGAGCACAGACAAGATCTAAGAATGTTTTTCTAAATAGAGATCTACTTATGGTTGGCACTGGCATAGTATCTATTGGCTATCATAGAGAAAGGCAGAAGAAAAATAAAATAAGAAAATAAGCATGTAGCCAGAAGGAGTGGAAAGAGGGGAAATAGTATTCTGAATTTCATTCAGATTATGCATAAAGATGTCAGTGGTTCTGCTGTCCAAAAAAATGGCTTAAACCAACTCCTCTACACTGGGGGGTAGGGGAGCCCGGGGGAAGGTCAAGGGGGAAAAAAAGGAGACATATGTACTACTCGTTGTAATACTTTAAGCAATAAAAGAAAATAAAAAAAAACACACAAAACCAACTTCTCTAACATTCGTGGCAGATGCCCCACCTAGAAGGACCTGCCTGCAAGTATATTTTCATCCGCCTCTTCTTAGAGGCACCTCCAAAAGTTATATCACTTAAAATTAGATATTCAGTGGGTTCTTATAAGTTTGTTTTATTCCTGGTTGAGGAATGACTGATAATACTCCAGGTTAAAATCATTGTAGCCTTGCTGGATGGAGTAGGTCACCAGGGGCTTCTTGTCTTCCTTGTACTCTCTGGAGGTTCCCAAAGAATGATTTTTCTTAATAACAGTCTGGTCCTCTCCATGGGTGTTCCCCCTCCAGCCACCTTCTGGAGGAGGCTGTGTGGCTGCATGTTCAAGTATATGAGCAGGTAAGTTTATTTTAATGAGAAAGATAATCCTGCACCCTGCTCAGGGGACCCTCAAAAGTTATACATTGATCCCAAATTGACTGTGTAGAATTGCAGGTCTTTAAATTCTTGCAAAAGAATGTCCCTTTAATCTGCAAATATCCAATTCATATTAAAGTTATAATAAATAATCCTCATGGGTGCTCATGACAAAGACTGTGGAGTTTGCCTTCCTTTCCTTTTGTTTCGTTAAATGTTCTTTTCAGATGGCATTTAACCAACAGAAATGTGCGAACTGCACAGGGTGCTCTGGCTCTTATGGAAGTGACTTTGATGAATGGTTAGGCCATAAATTGCATTTTACAATGTTATCAGAACAGCCGAATAAAGCTAATCACTGTGCCTGTGGTAGGAATATCACCTCAGACATTATTCCCAGCACTACTCACCACGACTAGGCGAGTGTGTAGGTTTTCAACAATCTCAGAGAGCTCGCCTGAGTAACACGTTTACTCTTATCTGATGGACAATAGGAATTTATCTGATGGAGTTTGCCTCTTCTCTGAGCTGCCAGGATCTCGGAGTCAGGCTGGTGGCCCCCGGGCACCTGCACTTGGTCGCCATGCTGTGCCAGGTCCTGGGAATGGACCTGGCTGGCTTCCTCTTGTTTTTCTCTTCTACTTTATAGTCCATTTTACTTTATTTTATTTTCTGTTGATGTATTCATCTTTGTAAGCGACCTTAGTCCTCTTTTTGGAATGAAGAAAGGTCATTAAGATGGGTCCACACTAATAAACAAATGAAAACCGAGCCTTGATCTCCCATATCTTTTTAAACTCAACATCTTCCTTGGGAAGCTCAAAATGAAAATAAGCAAGAAATTGTTGACTTGTAATTTGGTTCTTTGTCGATGAAGATGCCACCTCTGTTTATGTCACCTGAGCCTGTGGTGAAAGTTTTTTCACAGCAGTGGGGACCAATCTGCTCTGATCCGGACAGAAGAGAGTTGGTTAAGGTGAGCTACCCAGACGTACACAGAGCTGGTGGGGCCTAAAGAGGGGTGTAACTGAGCCTCCTTTCTACTCATCAAGACAGTAAAAATTGTAATTTCTGTGTATGGGTGTTTTCTTTTTTCAACCCAAACATGTACTCCATCATAGATTATTCTAATTAGAGCCTTATGATCTAAGGCTATGAAATAAGTGGGGCAAATGTTATTTTAAAATTTCCTTCTTTTATAACCTTTCGGGAAGGTTTAATGCCTTGTCAATGGCCACATGATAACTTAGGAGAAAATCATGGAATGAATACAAACCATGACGTTGGGCACTGTCTGTGAGTGCCAGGTATTTGCTGGGCAGGTTGATCGACATGCTTCAGCTCATTTAATCCCACAGAGTGATGACAGAGTTTGTTATTATTATTCCCATTTTATAGATAAGCAAATTGAGGCTCAGAGAAGTTAAGTAAATTGTTCCATGTCTCACAGCTGGAAATGGTGGAGCCTGGAATCGAGCCCAGGTCGGTCTGATTCCATGCTCTTTCCACGCTATGCCCTCCTACCTCCCGGCCCCTAGTGCTCAGGAGAGTGATCTATCCGCTGGAGATCAGTGGGAAGGACAGTGAGAGTGTGGGGAGGAGCTGAGCTAAAGGCAACTCATCTCTCCTGGCACCATCAGCACTTCCTTCAATGTCCTTAAGAAATTCCAGATGAGATACTTAGTTGTTTTTATCTACTTACCAAACATGCAGGTTGAATTTGGGTCTGGTTCTCATGACATTTGGTAGATTCCGAGGAAACGAGGCTAGATGCCATTGTGTAAAGATTTGGGGCCCTGAGTCTCTCTTTTAGATACATCACATCCATTATATAGACACACAGGTAACATCCACACTTGTGAATTAATACCCCATAACTGTAATACAACATGTCATTGGGGACAGGGGAGGTAGGAGAGGCAAAGGACGCAGAGGAAAGAACACTGGGTAAGAAATAAGAACACTAGATTCTAGTCTGGCTCTGCCACCAAAACAAACACTGCAGACTACACAGTCTCAATAGATATTTATTTAACACATGAGTGAAGTGTTCTATGACCTTGAATAAATCACCTTAATCTGATGTCACAGGGGGCAGATAAGGTCATCTCACAGGTCTGTTCAGTCTAAAAGAGTCTAAGCAAGGATGTGCCTCATCGCAAAGCAAAAATCCACTAGCAATTCAGAATGAGAAGTGAAACAAAGCAGAAATTCTCTTAGAATTTGCTCTGAGAGAGCTCCTCTTGGTTTTCATCCTGGTGACCTCCTGGAAGTGGTGAGAGGGGACCCAATGACCGTGGAGGATCCGAGTCAGCCTCCAGAGGAGAGCAAGCTGCTGGCGCAGGATCCAGTCGGGCTCCTTGGGAAGTACCTCAAACCATCCCCTTGACTCAGGGGCTCTCTGCTCAGACACACAGATGAAAGGATGCAGTGTGGTCTTTTAAATCAACCACACAGTGAAGTAGGACTGTTCTGTATAAACTTCACAGAAGCTCTGGGCATTTCATTTGCACAAGTTAACATTTGCTAAGGTTTCCTTTTGGAAAGACCACAGCAGGGCAAGGGCATGATTTCTTGTAACTAAAACTGGGATTCCAAACTTTTTTTTTAAATAGAAAGGACATTAAGAGTGATGGTGAAACAGCCTGCCACCTCTGAATTCACTACACAACGGAGTAGTCAGAATAACAAAAAATAATAATCATAGATAATATGAACAAACACTTATGTTGTGCCTCTTCTGATGCAAGACAGAATTCCTGGGATGCATATAGAGGAGGAACAATATTCTAAGCCCTATACTCATTCAATTCTCACCACAACACTTTTAGGTACAGACTATTGTCATTGTCCCAATTTGACAGCTAAGGAAACTGAGGCACACACAGGCCAAGAGCTTGCCCAAGTTCACTCGGTAAGTGCAACGCCAGGACCTCACTCTGTGTGTGGCTCTTGGCAAGCTTGCTCTCTGGGTTGAAAGAAGCTGGTTGAGACATGTACGTATACCATGTGAAGGATGTCGTGTTCTGCCTTTTCAGGTGCCCATTTTTTTCTCTTTCTATCATCACTTCGTTACCTATCTTTTCTTCACAGAAACAGTAATCAGAGAACCATTAGAGAAGCTAGACACGCTACACATACCTCCTTCTTTTATTTTATACTCTTTATACTATTAAAGATAAACCATCCAACCTACTCATTCATAGCTTTCCTGGAAATTAATTGCCTAAACTCTTCCTTTGAACTCCCTGGTCAACTTTTTATTGTTGTTGTTATTTTTGTTAATCCTCACCCATGGATATTTTCCCATTGATTTTTAGAGAGTAGAAGGGAAGGGGAGACACACACACACAGAGAAACATGGATGTGAAAGAGACACATCAATTGGTTGCCTCCCACACACATCCCTGACCAGGGCCAGGGATCAAGCCTGCAACTGAGGTATGTTCCTTTGACCAGAATCAAACTTGGGAGCCTTCAGGCCTCAGGCCTATGCTCTATCTACTAAGCCAAACCGGCTAGGACTCCCTGGCTAACTTTTGAAAAGTAGGCAGCCCCATGGCTAAGCACAGGCTGAGCTGCAAGGAGGCTTTAATGAAGAAGTCTGGTCCTTTCTCTCCTATTGATGCCAGTCAATGTGATTACTCAGAAGCTCTTATTATCTCTGAGCCACAACAGTTTCCCCTGGGTTTTCCTGGGATTTGCATAGAGGAGCAAGAATGGCCTGATGGACATGCTGAGTACCTATGACCCTGTAGGTTAATGTAAAAGTCAGTGCATATGTAACTCCTAAGTTCCCTCTGCCATTATTTGGAAGGCTTAGATGAAACTCTAGATTGAGTTCTAAGAAAACAAGCCCATTATAAACCAGTTTATTAATACAATGTCTACAGAGGGGGCCACCCTGCACATCTGGGTGTTACTAAAGATGCTAAGTTATATCATACGTGGAAAGGTTGCAGGAACAGGCACCATTTGGGGAAGAGCATTATCATTGCCTCCAAACACTTTTGGGCTCAGGTGGAAGGCATTTTAGTTTTATTCGGCATACTGTGTATTAATGGAAGGCAGGTCTGTAATGCACGAATCAATAACAGGCTAAGTTGCTCAAAAATAGAATAGGCTGCATTAAGCCTCTAAAAGTATAAGCAGAGATCATATATTAAACAGGCTAAATGACTCTGTTTGAAGAATATCATCAAGCTATTGCTTTGAGAGAAGTGGCTTAGATCACTTTTGAGGTCCCTTATCTTCCCCAACCTCTATGAGTCTATAAAACTACTCACTGAAGAAAATAAAAGTGAAATGAAAACAATTCGATGTAAATGCCATGTGAAATAACATTCGGTGAAACTATTTTGATGTCGCAGTTTTATGGTCAGGATCAACTAATAATGATTATGAAACACAAGAAATGCAGATGAGCTGTGATAATAAGAGGCTCCATGAAGAGCCCAGACAATGGAAGGCAGGTCTGTAATGCCCGCTGCCTACAGTCCCTGAAAGGCCATACCTGCCATCCACCTACGGTCAGCAACTGTCTAACGTCTCTTTCCAGTATGAAATGCTGCATTTATATAAACCAGCATATCTTCCCCATTCCTGGAAAGCATGGGAAGCGGTCTGGGCAAAAGGATTTAAAATAACAGCAGCATTTTCCTGCGACTTCCTCACGTTGGCAGGAAACCCCTCCCACCAAGGATCCAGGTGACTATACAGACAAAGCCCCACCTCCTGCATCACGGCAGGTAACTGAGAGTCAGTTGTCCTTCTGGGATCCACACACCCATGCACACCACGTGGCCTCTGAAGCACGAGCGTGGGACAAAGAGCATCCGGTTTGTCAGCCTGGCGCCCAGCTGTTTCAGAATTTCTGTTCAGTTATTGGAATAATGGAGCTCAGGTCCAGCTAGGAAGCATTCAGTCTTTGTGCCAATGCTGATGACATTCAGGAATAAAGGGCCCCTCTGCCTCCCGCCAGAGGCCCCTGCTTACAGCACACATTAGGATGCCCACAGTTAATGATTAAATGAACTGAATGCCATTTCTCAGCAGTGCCGATGAATGAACACTCCAGGCCTTAAAAGGGGGGAGTTATTCTTGCTCACGGTGCCTCTCTCTTTGGAGAGCCTGGGAATGTGGTCCAGTGGGAATGCCACACTGGTGCACAGCCACACTCATGTCCCCGGCTCCTGCTTCTGCCCACTCAGCCTGCTCAGCTGCATGCAACGCTGAGCCCTTGCCCTGAAAAGAGGTTGACTTAGAGGAGCAACAACTAGGCAGATAATGAGAAACAAAGATATTTCCCTTCCTGTACATCTGTGTTCTGGAATTTATTCGTGTACTTACTGGGTGCCAGGTATTGTTCTAAGCACTTGTATGTATTAACTCATTTACTCCTTGAAACTACCCCTGTCCCATTTTATGAATGGGCAAACTGAGGCAGAGAGGTCTAGTCTAAGATCACAAAGTGTGGCGGCGCCGGATTCAAACCCAGGCAGTCTCTTCCTTATATACGCTGGAATACCTTGCTTCTACCTTCTTGGTGAAGGGGTCAGTTCCAGTGCTGGGTCCCTGATGCCCAGAACTTACTATTCAGGCATCAAAAGGACCCTATCTTCTTATGGGTTTAATTCAGGACTCGATGCAGCCACTTGACAATAATGGGATTATAATCAGACAGTGTTGGAAATGACAGCAAGAAATACCGATAAGAGAATCCATTGAAAAGTAGAGGTGGCCAGGGGAAGGTCTCCTGAGGCTCGGCTGGGAAGAAGAGACCTTCCAAGGTGGCATTTGATCCTCGTAAACGAGGTACATCCAGGAGGATGAAGATGGGCTGCCCTGTGCTGACTAGGCCAGGACTGCCGGCCAAGGTAACAGTAGATGGACATCCCAGCAAGACACAGGAAGAGGGAAGCTCTCAGGGAAGGACCCTCAAAAAGGGATGGCAGAGTCCAGGTTTTATAGTAAACAGGGACGGTACATTAGAGAACTAAGAAAGGCAGGGAAATGGAAATGCTATCTATTCAGAAAACCCTTAAAACCAACAAATGAAAAGTAACAACTTTGAAATCATGAGTTCCACAATGACAATAAAGTATTCACCTAAGGATATCAGTCCATGCCTGTGCCAGGCATGGTGTCTAGATTTCTGTATATATGATTCCATTTACTTCTCACAACAAAGTAAATAGTATCTTAATTGTGTCTATAAGGAAGCTGAGGTTCAGAGAAGGTAAGTACTTTGCCCAAAGACCACATAGCTAGAAGCACACCTTGGTCGCCACACCCTCAAAGCTGGTGCACTTTGCCTCATAATCTGTTATCCTGCCATTTAAAAAACTAATGACACATTTACTCTTAATGACTTAACTGAATTCCTATTAGTATTACAACAAATATTCTTCCCAAGGCATAAAAAAATCTTACCTGTTGGTACATTTTATTTTAATAAATTCAAGAGGTTTTACTGCTACACATGAAAGAATTCAAATTGTTGGAAGTTATATCTCTGACTTCAGCCAAAGGGACCCAATACCAATAATAATAATAACTAATAGTGGTTAAGTGTCTTGTAAGCATTGGTCCTATTCTAAGCTTTCTATGAATTAACTAATTTAATCCTCACAATAGCCTTGGGCGTAAATGCTATTGTCATTTCAGATGGTGCTAATGAAGAAACCGAGGCACCAGAAAGTTAAAAAACTTCTATCTATTAAGGAAAATAACCATTAGCCAAGATATGACTCTCAAGAGAATTTCCCCAAATGCTCTGCGCTCATGAGACTTTTAAGAGCTTTGATATATTGTCCTGTACATACTGACTCTTAAAGAGATACGCAGCTTTCCCCTGCCCCTTTATCCTGCCCCCCCCTTCCCCTCACCAACCGCTGGCGCTTTTTTTGGTCTACGAGCAGCTGGGAGAAACTACTTAGGTTCCAAAGAATAAGCTCACAAACACTGGCTTCTCTGGGGTTGGGCTCCAGCTGGCACAGCTCCTGTGAGGCTGGCCTGGTTACCCTGAGTGAAAACAAATGCTAAGAGGGACCTTAAGCAAAAGCTGACCACAAATAGATGAGCATGTAATTATACAAAGTTCTCTAAATAGAAGTCTGAGGTGGGTCTTGCTGGTAACAGTTAAACTGGACTTGTCAGTTAAACTGGACTTGTCAGTGGGATGCTCAGGAAGTGGGATACGGGGAGACTCTGAGGACCCCCAGAGCATGCAGGGAGTACACAGTGGCCCTCAAATTCAAACCAACAACTTTCCACTTAAAAATCAGATCTGACTTCCTGAGCAAGTAAGTATCTTCTTACAAAACAAAGAGGAAATGAATGCATTTCTAAAGAGTACCACAAACCACCACCCCCCTTTTTTTACATCCTCACCTGAGGATATGTCCTTTCCATAGATTTACCCACAACTTTTTGGTGTACGGGACGATGCTTCAATCAATTGAGCCACTCAACCAGGGCAAAACAAATTTTTTAAAATATTTTTTGTTTTGTTTTTGAAACTAAAGGATCCTGCTATCATGTTTGACCTTTGGGCAACATTCACAGAGCTGGTCCCTTTAACCCTATGCTCAACATCAAGGTCCCCTGATGTTCCTTCTGTGTGCTTATCAGTCTTCTTTGCTGGCTTCTCCTCTCCTGCTCTGACTTCTCTGAGTTCAGGCCCAGACTTTCTCTCTCCTCAGTATAGATTCCCATTGCCAAAACCCAGCAATTCCCACCTTTCCCATCATTCAACCCCTTCTACAGCTGTTTCTATAATCCAACTGCATCCTTGGCATCACCATTGGCCGCCTCATAGGCATCTTAAACTCACTATGTTGCAAACTGATATTATTCTCCTCCTTCCAAACCTGGTCCTCCACCTGGATGGTCCAGTCTGATGTCGGGAACCTTCTGGGACTGCCCGCTCTGCTTCACCTCTGACGTCTAGTCAACCCCAGATCCTGTATGCTCTACAGGCAACATCTCTCTCAAATGGATTCACTTTTCTCAATCCATCTGAAGCACTCCCCTCTCAGGCTTGGACTACCTTGTCTCTCCCACTTGTGCTCCTTCCAATCCCTCTCCTTGCAAGAGCCAAAGTTCCATTTTAAAACTGCAGATCTGCCCTAACTGGTTTGGCTCATTGGGTAGAGCGGCAGCCTGTAGACTGAAGGGTCCCGGGTGGATTCTCGTCAAGGGCACGTGCCTGGGTTGCAAGCTCGATCCCCAATAGGGGGCGTGCAGGAGGCAGCTGATCGATGATCCTCATCATTGATGTTTCTATCTCTCTCTCTCCCTTCCTCTCTGAAATAAATAAAAATACATTTTAATAAAAGTTTTTAAAAATAATTATAAATAAAACTGCAGATCTGATCATATTCTCTTGGTTAACATGTGAATATTTCCTCACTATTCTTAAAGTAAAATTCAAAACTCCTTAGCTTGGCCTAAGAAGCCCTGCTTCCCTGCCTACATCCTCTGCTCTCCTTCAGCTGGACTCCAACCAACATGCCTCCCAGCCAGGCTAGGCTCCTGTCCCCGTGGTACATGCCCATAGTACGCATTCTTCTCCACCACATCACTCTGGCAATGATAACGAATGATTGAATATTTGCCTAATGCCTGTTTCCCTCACAGATCTAGTCTTCACAAGGGCAGACTGTATTCCCAGTATCCTGCATAGTGGAAGTAGGCAGTCACTAAATTTGTTAAATGACTGCCTGCAGAAATAGGGGAAAGGTTTTAATTCTTCTGTACACTTAAGCAACAACAGTTGGGCTCAATGTCCTTGAATGCCTCAGTCACCATAAAACGCTAGAGGCTTAGAGAGAACTCACTGCTGAGACTGCCAGTCTCTCATTTTGTACAGTAGGGCTCCAGTACTACTAGATATCAGTGGTATTTCTTAAAAAAACACACAAAAAAAACTTCAGGTGACAGAACCAAAGCAGTATGCTATCTTTCAGGTAGAACTGGTTGTTTTATCACTGGACAATGTCATATGGTCTTGAAGGGCACTGACTGAGACCCAGGTGGCTTAAAAAAATGAATGCAATTCTCTGAAGGATAAAAGTTCCTACCATGGAGCAAGTTGGCACTCCTGGGATCAATTTGATTCACTCCTGTGACTTAAATATACTCTTTCCAAAATGAAGTATAAAAGGTCTTCTGCAAATTGAAATATATATATCTCACTAGTATCATCTCAAACCCTCGAGCAGAATCAGGCATCACCATAAACCTTCTGCTCAAGGTCAGTGTCTGCAAAGATGACCAGAGTGGGTGTCCCAACACCTCCTGGCTCCTAACTCTGTAGTAGAGAATAAAATAAGTTGTGCCTTGTCTAGGCCAAGCAATGAAAAAGTTTATTGCACTGAGTAAAATAGAAGAAGCCCTCTACATGCGCTGTCTCACTATTGCTGGGCTCATTCCCCTGAGCTGGGTTTAATCAAGTTCCTGGAACTTAGTTATAAATTGTACTTTGTCATTGGACACAGCTGAGAGTCTTGCATTCACCATTTAATTGGCTTGAAGCCACGTCTTTTCACAAGCTGAAAAATGACTACCTTCACTGTACAAAGTCCTTCCAAGAATATGCGGATACTGATTTAGAACCACGCCAAATCCACGTGGTGACCCATAAATAGCAAAGGACATGCAGGGCTTCCTTAGAAAGCCCTGGTAGGAGCTGACATCTGAGATCACCGAGGAAGACGATGGCTGTAACCTACACAGCCTCATGTAACCAAAAGGACACCTGAAGGGCCTTTATTTGGAAATGGGGGTGTATTTCCCAGCATGCCTACACAAGCCTGCCTGACCACAGCAATGCAACATTTGCAAGTCTACCTATAGACTTTAACTGCTTCCATGTGATGATGTAGTTCAAGTTCCTACTCAGAACACCAGAAACTCAAGTTGTCACCCCAGGCCAGGGCATCAGACCTGGATGGGGATCCAGCAGGAGAAGGACACAGGAGGGGCGTCCCTGGTGGCAGAGACAGTCCTTACTTAGAGGTTCAGAATTTACAGCCATCTGAGCTTCCTATTTCTTTTTCTTCTCTATTGAGCAATAGGGACAAGATATAGGATCAAAAAATAAAACAGGTATAGTCTCTTGAAGTCCTGCAGGCACGAGCATTCCTGCTTCTGGTGAGAAGTCAGGGCTCGTGCACACTGGTGCACAGAGCAAAGTGTCCTCACGCATGCAGTCGCCTTCTGTGCAGGTGGGGACTGACAGGGTGTGTTCCCAGGCATGCGTGTGCCCCCCTGAGTCTGAACGCTGACCTGCATCCAAGGGAGAGGCTACGGAAATGCCACCAAAGAAGAGATGTGAGGAAGCCTCGGCAGTGGCTCTGACTGGGAGCAGGAGAGCCAGACCCGCTCAGAGATGAGCACCGCGGGGTGCAGCTTCCCTGCCCTGGCTCCGAAATCCTTCATTTCTCAGGGTAAAAGGCCACTGAAGGGGAGGCCAGGTGAAGACTATGGAAAAGCATGCTGACCATGGCTTATCAGCGGTGAGGCAGGATGGGTGCAGCGACAGCACTTGGGCTCCAAAGTCCGACCCCTGGCTTTGAAATCTGGTTTCTTTTGAAGCCGTGTGACCTTGAACAAGTTATTAACCTCTGTGAGGCTTGGCTGCATTATCTTTAGACTGGGGTGGCTCTGAGGATTAAATGAGCCAATTCGCATAAAGTGCTGAACAGAGTACCTGTCCTATGGTAAGTGCTTCATAACTGTTAGGAATGATGATTCCAGCAACTTAATAAAAAAACATTTAAAGCTCAAATAAATCAAACCAGGTAAGAGGGAACAAAATCTAAAACATCAAAACAACAAAATAATACAATGCATCCTTGGAAAAGATGTTGCATTAATTAAGGATCTAAGTCCAAGAGCCGAAGGTCTTTTAGTCGTTACGTTTAAGTAAAAATAAAAGGAAATGTGTGTGTGTGTGTGTGTGTGTGTGTATCCATGCACATGTTTGCATTCTTCAGCATTTCAAATGGGATGATGGGGGATTTTCTAGGGTTACACGGTAAGTATTTTAGCCTCAAATGCAGTGTCACAAATCACTGCACAAGGAGCTCACGGATGCAAACAGCTAAGGTTTTCACGGTGTGATGCTCCAATGATGAGGCGGTCTTGGAAATGCTCTTGGAAGGAATAAACCACAAGCCAGGGAAGAAAGCAGGAAAAGCAGGATTTGGGGGCAGTGCTTAGCTGGGGAGAGGGGTTTGACCAAGAATCTAGGGAGTAAGCCTTTAATCCAAACAGCAGCGGCCCTAGGTCCTCAGAGACCAGAGTGCCTGGAGGAAACGGTGTGGCCCTTGGCTGGAGGCCAGGAGAAGCCACAACTGGCCTGGGTGGGCTGAAGGAGGTGACACCAGGGCACAGCCACAAGGACGTGCCAGACTTCCACTATGTACCCAGGTGAGTAACCACAGGTGCAGGCAGCTCCCCTGTTGCACCAGGCACTTCACTTCTGAGAGCTGCCTGACCACACCCACTCTCCCTTCCCCCTGCCTCTGCCTGCTCCTCCCAAGGTCTCTGCCCCTCAGCACTGCAGTGCCTCTTTCTATGACGGTGTAAGTCTCAGACTAGAAGAAGGTGAGCTTTAAACTTCTCATGTACCGAGTGTTCTTTTCTTTAAAAAATACATTTTTATTGATTTCAGAGAGGAAAGGAAAGGGAGAGAGAGAGAGAAACATCAACGATGAGAGAATCATCTAATGGCTGCCTCCTGCAAGCTCCCCACTGGGGATTGAGCTCACAACCCCGGCATGTGCCCTGACCAGGAATGGAACCATGACCTCCTGGCTCACAGGTTGATGTTCAACCACTGAGCCAAATTGTTGGAGCAATGTGCTGAGCGTTCTGCACACAGATGATATTACAGACTTACATACTTAGCTGAGAAAGAGCTTCCCTTGCCTACTGCTACCTGCAGAAGCCTACAAGTTCAAAGCTCTGATACTTACTAGTATGTACATTTACCATTTCAGGGCCCTAGGTGAGTGGTCAGCAAACTGCGGCTCGCGAGCCACATGCGGCTCTTTTCTTTGGCCCCTTGAGTGTGGCTCTTCCACAAAATACCACGTGCGAGTGCGCACGTACAGTGCGATTGAAATTTCGTGGCCCATGCTCAGAAGTCGTTATTTTGTGGAAGAGCCACACTCAAGGGGCCAAAGAGCCGCATGTGGCTCGAGAGCCACAGTTTGCCGACCACTGCGCCTAGGTGAACAATGGGATCAGGGAGACCTGGTGTGAATCCCGGCTTTGCACTTATCTGCCCTGCCACATGGAACTAATTACTTCCCCTCCCTAAACCTCAGTTTCCTCCGGCTAAATGGAGATTATATGCACTTTGCATGAGAAATGATGAATAAATGCAAAGAGATAATGATAGGAGATAAGATCTTGGATATAAGCAAAGTACCCCACCCGGCCCCTGACACACAGAAGTCATTCAATAATTGCAACTGTTGGACAGTACTGCTGCTGGTCTGCATATTAATATTCCAGAGACCTAATGAGGTTGATGGGATTCATTGCAAACTGAAACTGAGGCCTGGATGAGCCATTTAAAAAGCAATCTGCTCCTGCTGTCTGCAATTCGCCCCCCCTTTAACTGCAGGGGCCACTGGACAGTGCAAGTGAATGCTGTAAACAGTTAACGGGGAGCGTGACAGTGTTGGGAAAACTGTAAAATTCCTGCCCCATTACTGCGCAGTTAGTGAACCTTCTATCTGCCATCCGATTTCCTCTGCTCCACCGGTTTCCTAATTGTCTAGAGTATGTGATGTATCTGGCACAGGAAGGAGGCTTCAGAGCAAGGTTCTGGGAAGGAGGCTTTAATAAGCGTCTGGTCTGTAAGACCACAAAGGAAAGAGCCTCAGCCAGGACCGGCCATGCCGGAGGTATGGTTCCCCACAAAAATGAGAGCAATGCCTGCAGGTGAAGGCAAGTCTCGCCCACAAACTGGAAGCCAAGCCCCGGGTCACAAAGGTGTCTGGAAGGCCTCGCAGCTGCTTTCCCCAGTGTGCAGAGGAATAACAAAGGAGTGTCATTAAAAGCAGGCCCTGCTTCTCCATCCTTGTCAGCTCACTTACCTGCTTATTCACTGTGGTCTAGTTAACACCTATATTTTACTTCTTAGTCACTGACTCATTCATTCATAATTAGTTCATTCATTCCACAAATGTTTATGAGGCACCTGTGTGCTAGGCACTGTTTGGGCCATTGAAGATATATCAGGGATCAAAGGGACAAAATCCCCTGCCCTCAGGGGCTTAAAGCCCAGTGGAAAGAGACAGACAGATGAAAATACTTACAGAGAACGTGTAAAGGTGATAGGAGATGTAAAGATAAGAAAGCAGGGAAGACAAGGACATGCCAGAGAGAGGAGTGTGATTTTAAGTAAGGTGGTCAAGGAGGCCTCACTGAGAAGGTCATCTTTTATTTTTAAATATATTTTTATTGATTTCAGAGAGGAAGGGAGAGGGAGAGAGAGAAACATCAGTGATGAGAGAGAATCATCGATTGGCTACCTCCTGCACGCCCTCTACTGGGGATTGAGCCCATTACCTGGGGATGTGCCCTGACCAGGAATCAAACCAGTGACCTCTTGGTTCATAGGTTGAGCTCAACCACTGAGCCACACTGGCTAGGCAAGAAGGCGATATTTGAAGGTGTGTGTGCTCCAAACAGGCTAGGCCTGACCTCAGGATGGGATCTGGGCCCACAGTGGATACCCAGGGAGTGACCCCAGCCAAGAGACGTGGAGTGCAAAGGCAGCCGGAGCATGCTCACCTCCTCCAGCCGCCGCCGCTGCTCCTTCTGCTCCTCTATGCGCTTCTGGCGCTCGGCTAGCAGCTGCCGCTTGTGCTCCTCGTTCTCCCGCTGCTGCTGCTCCAGCTGCTGCCTCCGCAGGGCCTCGGACCGCTCCTTGTTGGCCAGCTGCAGCCGCAGGAAGTCCCGCCGCAGGGTTGACTCTCCTGGCAGGTTCAGAATGGAGCTGTGGGCAGGACAGAGACATCAGGATCCCACAAGGGGCAAGAGCAACTGCTACCATGGGTCTAGGGGGAGGAGTTCAGGGCAAATAAATCACCCATCTAAAGGAGCCACTTGCTCAAGCTCAGGCTCTTAGGTCCTCCATTAAGTGTATTACTCACCCCCAAAAGAAACAGAGTCAAAGTAAGAGACTAGTGTCCGGACTCCCTTTCAGTTGACTACTGCATACACGTGCTGTCACCCTCCCTAGAGGGATGTCACATTCCTAGAGGCCACACCGCTCTCACCCTTGTGACATGGCAAAGATCTCTTTCTAAAGTCTTTAGTGTGTGTGCAAGCCCTGAGCCCCAGACCAGCTTATTTTCATGTTTAAGAAAGGCAAGAACAAAGCCAGAAAATAAAAATTAATTGGGAGCTGAGGGAACCTCCTCTCCTTAGAGGAGTACAGGTCACCCTCACTCACATCACCTCCTTGACTTCTGTACCAAACCACAGGAGGCAAAGGGCAGGCTGCTCACGTGAAGATGTGATGAAGATGTGATGAGCCAGGGAGGGGAAGTGTGGAGCCAAGGTTGACAGAGCAGGACTTGAACCCAAGTCTGCCAAGTCCAAGGGTTCAGGACTTGTCTTGTGCGCCGTCCCCCTGCCCCCCAGTTAAAGTGAAGTTAAGTGGTTTGGTTCTGGCCACATGCAACTGGGACTTCAACCAGCTCACTGATCCTAGATTCCCTTTAAGAACTGTGAGCCTCAATCCACCTCACTTGCAAAATGGCCATTAGGCACATGCGTGTGCATGTATGTGTTTGTATGTGCATGTGGCAGAGAGAACAAGGGGGGCAGAGGAACAAAAAAACACTGGTAATTGAGGGCTGTCCTACTCACCACCCAACTGCATGTGTATAACTCAAAGTCACAGACACAACAGCCTAACAGACAGGTAGAAAATGGCTCCTATCTATACTAATAATAGAGGAATATGCAAATTGGCTGGGACGCCATCATGTAATGACCAATCAGGATGGGGGCGAGGCCATGGTGGAGAGCTCTCAGCATCCCTGCGCTGGGGGTCTGAAGGGTGCAGAGAGGAAGGGAGAGCAGATAGGCAGTTAGGGCGATCAGGCCAGGAGGGGAGAGCAGATAGGCAGTTAGGAGGATCAGGCCAGGAGGGGAGAGCAGTTAGGGCCATCAGGCCAGCAGGGGAGCAGTTAGGGGCATCAGGCAGGCAGGCAGGTGAGTGGTTAGAAGCCAGTGGTTCTGGATTGCGAGGGGGATCCCGGATTGGAGAGGGTGCAGGCTGGGCTGAGGGACCCTCCCCACTGTGCACCAATTTTGTGCACTGGGCCTCTAGTTTGTTCATACAAACCTAGCCCTTTTAATCTTTCTGGCAGCTCTCACTTGAAATAAATACATTAAATAATTATTGAGTGCCTACTACACAGCAGGCTCTAGTGGATACAGTAGGAGGTAACCAAATTCTTTCTCTAGAGTTATCTTCTTGTGGGAAAGACTGAAAAATAATTAGGCAGACAGACCAATTACAAATAGCATAATTTCAGGTATTGATCAGCTCTATAGAAGATAAAGTGTTAACAGTTTATGAGTGACAATGGCAAGGGTGCTGGGGTAAAAATTAGGGTTCTGCTTTGGATAGGGTGATTAGGGAAGACCTCTCCAAGAAGGTGACAGTTGAGCTAAGACTCAAATGATGAAGAGTCAGTCATAAGAAGTGGTAGGGAAGAATCCTTCAGGCAGAAGGAAAAGCAAGTACAGCTGAGCCCTGAATAACACAGGGGTCAGGTGTGCTCACCATTTCCTTGTGCAGTAGAAATTCTGTGTATAACTTTGGACTCCCCCAAAACTTAGTTATCACTCAATATCCATCGGGTATTGGTTCTAAGACCCGCCCCCATCCCCTTGCAGATACCAAAATCCAAAGATGGTCAAGACCCCTGTATAAATGACATATGTCAATGCACATAGTCAGCCTTATGTATCTGAGGGCCTGGGCAGTTCAAACCCGTGTTAAGGGTCAGCTGTATAGAGGTCTCTGGTGGGGACAGGAGTGGCCTCTTCAAGTAACTGAGCTCCAGCTGGTCTTTCCAAGAGCAGTGGGTGCTGGGGGCTAATTCCAGCAGGTCATAAATGCAAGAAGTTCATCAAAAGGTTGGTGGACCTTGAGGCTTCAGCAGGGCTGAAGATATATATTATTGCCTGCTGGAATGGCCAAAAGCATTTCCCCAAACCTAAAAATCTGCTATATTATTGCTTGCTGCCTGACAGCCGAAGGCAGTTCCCCCAACCTGACAATGCCTACTGTATACCAAACCTTACCTTTGATATGTATATGTATGTTTTAGGGCAATTTGTGTTAATAAAAAGCTAGGGGGTCCAGAGATTCAGAGAACTTGGTTACTGAAGCTAGGTCTCCTCTGACTCCTCAAAATGCCTTCCAAATTCATATTTCATGTCTAATCTCTTTATTAATTTACTCACAGCCCCTTTTCCAAATTCCTGAGCCATTCTAGATGCTGAGAAACACCCCAGCAAGAGGGAATGACAGGGAGAGTGGTAGAGGAGGTCAGAGAGACAGGCCAGTGAGGGCAGAGCCACATAAGGAAAGATTAAGCAGGAGAGTAACATGATCTGATTTGTTTGGCTGCTGAATGGACGACAGTCTGCAGGGGATAGGAGGACAAGCAAGGCCACCAGCTGGGCTGCTACTGAAGTGGCTCTGGGGTGGAGACTTCAGGGCGGGAGTGGTGGGGATGGAAGTTGGGAGAATCATTTGGAACAGAGTTCATGAAATCTGTTGGTGGATCTCATGTGTGGATTGAAGGATGACTTGCAAGTTTGGTCTTGGCACCTGGGCAATGGTGGTAAGAACAACTGAGATGGAGAATGCTGGTGGGAGGAGCCGCTTTGGTGGCAGCTGATGAGGTGATCATTCTGTTCTGGAGATTGGATAGCATGCTATGTGAGATACTGCCAGAAAATGACATAAAAAGCCTTTGTTTGTGACATTCCAGATAAGAGACAGTGCTTGGATTCTACTAACAATCCTCCCCTAAAATGCACAGCCTTTGTGTAGAACTCTAAAGCAAAGCCCAAATGACAATCCTTATCTACGCAGGCCACCTGCTCTGTGCAAAGGCAGGGGGCCTTCTGGACCCTCACGTGCACACGAGGATGCTGGGTCAATGTCAGGTGATCTGAGCGGCATTACTGACTCCATCATGAACTCGGTGTATGACCAGGTTGCCACCCTTGGACTGTTACCTCATTTCTAAAATGAGATAACCACTGTCTCTTTCTACTTTTCAGGATTTCATGAAGATTATTAATTAGATGTGTCCATAAAACAGGACTTGAAACCTAGTCTTCAGTGTGATATAATGACATGTTACAATTATAGAAATGTCAAGGCATGGCTAGATTGGCTCCCTAAGTGACTGCTAACATGCAGTTTAGCAAGCATTAGTTAAAAAGGGCTTTTTCAGATCTCTAGAGAGTGATCAGAATGATTGACACGGCCGCCTGCTTGAGCTCTGGAAAATAGTGTACAACTTCTCTGAAAGCAGGGCATTTGGTCCTTGGCTTCGCAAGAATGATCATTTGCCATGTCACTACTTGACAGTCATCATCTCAATGCAGCTAAGCTAGGGGTGGCCAGGATGTTAAGTATCAGCTGGAAGGAAAGAATTATCTTTCAGTCTTTGACCTTGAGAAGTCCTGTGGTGTGAAACAGAGAAAAACCAGGTGGCCCAGCAAGCTCAGTCCCACCTGCCCTGTTCTGGGTATTTTGGCAATAATCCAGCTTGGTAGGTCTGAGTTAGCTCCGAAAAGGAACCCACCAGCTCATCCTAGTAGTAAATGAACTGGCCCCTTCCTTGGTCAAGAAGCTCCGCCTCCACAGTATGGGAACTGCTCCTTCTTCGGGAGCACTGGTTTCTCCTCCTGGGATGGCTAATGAATGAAGACCCACACATCCCAGTGATGTTTCTACTTGTGCATTTTCCCCATTTAATCTCACCTCACATGAACAGCGTGCCCACCATGATATGTGTGACTGTGCCCTGGGCTCACTCAACTGCCGCCAGCTGAATTCTCTCACGAAAGAGAGATCCTGGCAGCGTGAGCACACTGGCATTAATTATTTATAAACACAGACTAGAAGAAAGTTGGAATCAAAGTCAAGTGAAATTCAAAATGTAGAGATGATAATAATTAAGCAGCACTTGATTCTGGGGTCTGACACATGACAACAGGAGTGGGCATGAAAGTCTCTATTTAGGGTTCACCTCTAGAGTGTCATTTGATTTTCTGGAAATTGTTTCCTCTTGGATTAGGCTGCGGTGAAAATGCCGAGGCGTGTGACAAGAACAGTGGCTGCCCAAATGGGCTTCTCAAAGGTATGAATTGAATGACTCACGTTCAAAAATACCACTTAGGTCTCCAGAAAGATGTAGTTTTAGGTACTTTTAGTTCTGTATCACCCAGATAATTGCCTGCTGCCCATTCTACACATTACAGATGTGAAGAAACAAGGCCTTAGAATAGGGACCATAAATCTTGGGGAACAAGGTAAAGAATATGCTGATTTCCACATTTCCATGAATCTGCCTAGGAAAATTTTCCCAAATGAATGAGCATGTTTACAAGCAATAAATTAAAGAAGACCATCATGCTGGGATTCTTAAAAAAATGAACCTATAAATCAATAGGAAGTGAGTCACAAGCACAATTCAGAATGTGGAAATGAGAAGACGTGGCTCTTCCGCTCCTACCTGGGCTCTCCTGAGTCATTCTCCTCCTCTTCTTCCTCACTTCCACTGTACTCATACTCTGTCTCATCTAAAGAGAGACGCACAGAAGGTTAGTGCATAAAAAGGAAACTTAGCCCTGTGAAGCCCAACCTCCTCATTTCATATATAAATAAACTGAGGTCCAAAGAGTTGTCATTAATGCTGAGCTGGGACAGGCTCCAGACACCCTGACTTGAGCTCCAAAAGTTCCCATTAGCTGCATCCAAGTACATGGAATTAACCACATCCAAGCCTGTCCCACCTGACTCAAGATCGCTGTCTCCAATTCCCAGTGCTCATACAAAGGTGAAGACAAGGAATTGAAAAATCACCTTTCAGTTTGTGTTGACTCACAATATAGAACCACCTAAATGAATCTTTCATTGGCCCAGTTAACTTATTGTCAGTTTTAATAATTTTTCAAGTAGGAATTTTAATATGACTTATATAGACTCATAAATTGCCTTTAGATATCATGATAAATACCAGAAAGAGACGTTTGGCAGTATGTGCTATTAAAAAGATAGTTAAATGTGTTTTGATTGACCCTCTGGGGACATCCATTTAATTCAACTATATGTTAGGTTAACATGCAATAATGATTGAGACTGAGTCTTTGCTTTGCAGGAGATCAAAATTTAATGGACAAGACGGATAAATAAGTAATCAGAGTCCCTGTGACTATAAAGAAAGGGAACTAATCTTTGTTGGGTATCTCCCATGCCACTCACCATACCTGATACTTTACCGACGTTCTCCTATTCTCATAACAATCCTTCAACATAATACCCACTTTTCAAGTGAAGACACTGAGATTATAAGAGGTTAAGAAATATGACCAGTGTCATCTCATTAATAAATCTGGGATTTGGATTTAGAATTCAATACAAACTTTTTCTAATTTTAAAACTAGTGTTCTTTCCAACATATTAGGTGCTAAATAGAAGTACATAAAAATAGCAATACGATATCAGAGAAAGGATCAGCCAAGTCCACTGGTCATGATGGGGACATGAAATCTTTGGGGAGGAAATGAGGTGGGCCTTGGAGGGTCAGTGGGCCGCTTCCAGGCAGATGGTAGCTGAAAGTGGTGAAAAAGGGCATTCTAAGCAACATAACCAACTGACAGTGGCTGACGGTATTACAACGCATGGCATATTCAGGAACAATGACATGAGTGGTGAGATGTCTGGGTGTGAGAAAAGCAGATGGAGTGAGAAAGGCCAGCAGGTCTGATATATACAAGGCTTGCTGATCCTAATATAAACCATGCTGAGAACTCTTCTGCGGGTTGCTTTTGATTTTAAGCAAGGAAGGGTAGTGTCACATTACTATTATCCTTTCATAGCTGTGGGTTAGTAATTACTACTTGGAAAATATTTGTGTACCCCTAAAGGAACTAAAACTGCAATTTGGTTATGTTACCACCAGGGGCATGCTGAGGACTATAGCATCCTATATAATAAAAATTGACCCTAATGGCGGAACAACCAGTTGCTATGATGCGTACTGACCACCAGGGGGCAGACAGTCAATGCAGGAGCTGCCCCCTGGTGGTCAGTGCGCTTTCACAGGGGAGCGCCGCTCAGCCAGAAGCCAGCTCATGGCTGGCCAGCGCAGCAGCGGTGGCAGGAGCGGGCCTAAGCCATTAGTTGGACCTCCCCCGAGGGCTCCTGGGCTGCCAGAGGGATGTCTGACTGCCAACTGAGGCCCGATCCCCCAGGGAGTGGGCCTAAGCCAGCAGGTGGACATCCCCTGAGAGGTCCCGGACTGCGAGAGGGCACAGGCGGGCTGAGGGACCCCCCCACCCCCACCCCACCCCGAGTGCATAGATTTTCGTGTACCGGGCCTTTAGTTTCATCATAAACTTGAACACACTTTGCTTTCCATACTATTTAGCCATTAAAGGGATAATTAAATGAAGCTGAAAGTGTGATGACTTCAAGCATATTTTCTAAAATCACAAGTTAGCTTCATATATTTAGGCTACTTACATAGAGAACTTTCATAAAGTGTTTTAATATTCCACATTAAAAGTTTAATATTCCCAACTTTCAAGAAACAGAGTTCAAAGTAAAATACAGAAAATTTATCTATTAAAGGTAATTATAGCAAGGAAAAAAGCACCCAATTAATCCAATTACTTTTACTCTCTAGGGTAAAACCTTCATTTATCAGGCTTCTTAATTGTAATACTTCTCCAGAATCTGGTTTGATTGCTTTTATAACACTGGCTTAAATTAGCATGTATCAACATATTTTAAGGAAAAAAAAGTATCAGGCAAAAATATCATAAAGCAATGAACATTAAAATTGTTTGATTCACCCGGCTGTTGAGCATCATTCTGTGCACCAAAAGGTTGCCGGTTCAATTCTCAGTCAGAGCACATGCCTGGGTTGTGGGTTTGATCACTGGTTGGGGCACGTACAGAAGGCAACCTATTGATGTTTCTCTCTCACATAGATGTCGATGTCTCTCTCTCCCCTTTCCTCACTCTAATAATAAATAAAATAAAATAAAATAAAAAAGTATTAAATTCTATGGTGGTTACCAAAGGGGTAGGGGAGTCAGGGAAGGTAGAAGAGGGTAAAGGGGTCAAATATATGATACTAGAAGGAGACCTGAGTATACCTACTACCAGAACTCTTCTCTTCTACTTTGCAAAGAAGGAACACATTAAAAATAGTCTGTTTTCATGGGATAGAGAGTTCTGACTCACATTCCAGAGTTTATATCAACAAAATGTGAAGACAACCCAAGGCACACACTTTATCCATCCTTACAGGTCAGAGAGTTCTCAGAAAGTAATCCTGGACGGTACTGAAAAATTATTGGTCCATAAAGAATCATGTAAATAAGAATAGCCAATCTTTATCAAGTATGTCTATGTGCCAGGCATTGTATGAAGCGATTTACACGTACCATCGCATTTAATCTTTGCAACAATGCCAGGCAACACTAATTATTATAATAAACCCAGTTCTATTTTAAAGATTAGAAAACTGGGGGAAGTTCACATAACTATCAAAGAGTAGAGCTAGAATCTGAACTTAATATTTGAGTCTGAAAACAAAATTCTGAGCACTTAACCTACTTTATGTACCCACAGTAAAAGAAATTTCCTTTTTTAGAGAAGGTGGCCTTGAATGGTTGCATGTCTGACATACCACCCTAAAATATTTCCTTTAAAATTTTGACTTCACAGAGTGGCCCATGACCACTATTAATAAGTAAACAGTTGAAAAAAATTAGTCCTTTTTGACTATCATTTAACCTGTTTCTTTTCATGCCTAGTTCCTCCAGCTTGGGCTGCCCCGCCCCCAGCTCCTTGGTTCTGATTGACACCTTGTCCTTCTCCATCACAAACAACTGGAGGCGGACCTCCTTTTGGGTTGAGCCTCATAACCTCCTGCTCTGAACCTAACCTGATCACACATTTTCCTGAGTCTCTGACTGGCAGCAAAGGAGGATCTCTTCTTTCGAACCTTCACGAGGATTTCTCCTCCTCTCCAAGCAAGCCCTCTGCTGATCTTTCCTCTGCCTAATCTTGACTCCTACACTGCTCAGCACCCCACCCCCTGGGTCCCTGCTCATACCTTGCCACATTAGAAATTAACTTCAGAGGCAAAGAAGAAGGAAAACCAAATAAAAAGAGAGCAACCCTGTCCTATGCTGCCCATCACCTTCACTACTCCTTCTGGATTGTGAAGAACAAAAGAGAGAGGTGGAGAGGATCGAGGCGAGGAAAAGCGTATCACCAAGTTCCTCCCATCCCCATCCTTGGCCTTCCTCTCTATTCTCCACTCCCTGCACACTCAGTGCTCACCTTGCCAGCTCTATACGGCCTCCTTACTGCGACTTCACTGCCAGCTTCCCCCTCCAACAGGGAGAACTCACCTGTCTATTCTCTGCATCTCTCCCCTTCATTCCCTACCTCAACTTTTCTACCTCCCAACCCAAGTAGGCATAAAACCTGCCCCAGACCACATGCATGTTTACATTGGTCAGGATGCTAGTTAAGGAATTTTTGAGTCTCTATCCAAACAGTCCTAGGACCTCAAGTTTAGACTGATGTCCTTTCCAATGATGTAGTGAAAAACAGTGTGGTATAACAGCCAGAGCCACGAGAGATAAGTTTTTGAATCTATAAATAAAGAAGTGCATTAAATGATCTTCCAGCTTCAAAAAAAAAAGCCTGGCAATCTCTTTTATATCACTGAGACGATAAGAACATTTATTCTGACTTCCAAATAAGTAAATTAGAAATGAGCCTCAGTGCACAAATTCTTTAAATGTTGAAGACTGCCAGTACCGAAAAATGTCAACTAGATTTTTTAGGTTGTCTGTCTTCTGTAGATCTTTAGTCTTCAAAACATGAATATTCATTTGAATTAAGAAAACCACTTGTCATATTAAACCACTTCATAGTATCACTCAACACGACTCTTTGTTCAGTGCCTGGAAAAGGTGGTATTTCAGTTCTATTCTCTCATGAAAGATTCCATTCAGCAGTCTCACCTCATTGATGCCCACAGGCTGTGATCTCAGAGGCAGCCCCTCACACGAAAGAATAATGCAGGCCCATTAGAAATCCCCACGGTCACCTCCAAATATATCAAGAGCGCAGGGCTCACTCCGTCTTTTGTTTCCCTTGCTGAAATACAAATGTGCTTCTAACCTTTCTCGCCTCGCTTCTTCTTTGTTCTGTCGATATGGTCCTTGAGTTGAATGCGGACCTGTCGTTCGTTAGGTTGGTCTCGTATAAATGGGTGCTTCATCAGTTGCTCTGTCGCTGGTCGCTGGCTGTGATTCTTTACCAAGCAGCTCTCAATAAATGACTGAAATTTTTTTGACCTGCCAGACAAAAGAGATGAACCACAGATTAAAAGATAATCCAAAGGAAGGCAAACTTACATTTTTTGAAATGCTAGAATGAAAAATTAGAAAAAGGAAAATAGGTCCAATCAGCCAACGTAGAGATCAACTCATCACAAAATAAGTCTAGCCCTTTATTAGGTACAATGGGGTATAAAGGCATCATCACCATTCATGCCATCCATGGCAGTGATTATATGTGAAAGTATTTTTTTTTGCACAGTTCATACATAATATCTCACAGAAAACCAACAGGAATCAGAGAAAGCAAGAGCCCATTGGGAATAATACCTGGAAGTTCTATGGGAATGGGAGAACCACAGCTGGGTCTTAAAGAATCAGGAGGAAATCACTCTGGGGAAAGGACAGTTCAGGGAGGTATAAAATCCGTGAAAAACTCCAGTTGGGAGTGAGCACACTGTATGTCAGGGGACACTGAGGTGAGATATCTAAGTGAGGCAGAAAACGCAAGGTGGAAAAAGTAAAACCAACATTGGATAGAGGGGTCCATTTTGTAAAAATGGGCAAGATTCTCCTATGGGAAAGTGAACTTGATCTGGCAGAATTTTTAACTGGTAACTTCAGAGTCACTTTTGAACTTTGCTTTCCAATTAAAACAGGATGTATGTATAAGCTTGTTATCAACCCACGGACTTAGAAACTTCACTTTAAGGGACTAAGTTCATACCCAGAAGCAAATTACCTCCCTTTAGGAAGGCAATATTTCCTCAAAGATAAACCCTCTGCCACAGACACACAGGGGCAGGGGAGCGCTGGTGAGAGGTACCACACCAATGATTAGGGCAGCAGGTCTAAATTAATGGACTTTAGCTATGATTCACGAGCGGAAGTTCCAAGAATTTCCAGCATGATAAATAATTAAGCTCATGACTCTATAGCATGCCTGTCCAAGGTGTTCCATTGCTAATACAGCACCTCAGAGACCTTGGCAGAACCCTGGTCACCCTACTCACTGTCCCCACCCTGCTCAGAGCGGGAGGGAACCCATTTTGTGCTCTCTGTCGCCCTCTTGTGAGCACTGTGGCCTTACAGGAGCGCATTCCAGGAGCAAGCCTTTCCCAAGTTTCCCAGCAGGCCCTCGGTGTGTGTGTGTGTGTGTGTGTGTGTGTGTGTGTGTGTGTGTGTGTGTGTGTTGTATTTACTTAAGGCCTATAATGGTGAACGTGTTCCTCAAGATTCAAATGTGAGAGGACCTTCGCATATGCACCACTTTAGTCCTGCCCAGGTCAAAGCAGTTTCTCACCTTTCCCCATGTTTTGAAAGTGCTGAATTATTGATATTTTTCCTCCCTAAATTTCTAAACTATGCCCAAGCTTTTAAAACATTTTATAAAAGTAAAGGTAACCTGCTATGCTTGGGGTCAACTCGGGATGAATCAGGACTGGACTATAAATCATGATAACAGGATGGACACTCTATGTACCCTGTCGGTCCTCCAGCCCATACCTGCTTCCTCCACACTGGAAATCCTGTGTTTGGATGTGCTTGAGTCATATTTGTCTCATGATCACACTACCTGCTCTGCCATGTTTGATAAACAAATGATGCACAGATGGTTATTGGACAAGACCTGCCCTAGGGCTACCTTCAAATCTGTGTTTGTGAGGGACAGAGGGGGGCTTGGAGAGTAGATATTGTTTTATTATGTTGTCTTTCTCAGGCCCATCAGGTAAATCTGTGGAGGCACAAATGTGATTATCACCTAAGGAGAGACCTTGAAAAAAACCACCCCATAATGAATTAATGGACTCTCCTAAGGAACCAACTGAAGAGAATGAGGTTAACCTGCATAAAGAAATAAACAAACTCCACACGGTGCTTCTCTAGGTAGAAAATCAATATTAGGAAGATGAAAACAAAACAGACAGAAAGCTATTAAATATTCACAAAGAATGCAAATGGCAGTTCTCTTTTTCCTGCTTTCAACTAGAAGGAAGTGCTCATTTCTCACAAAGTGATCAGCTATTAATTAGAGGATGATAAATACAAGAAATCACACCCAATTTAAAAATGAGATCCAGACTTAAAAGAATGTCCATGCCATTCCCCAGTACTGACACCTCAAAAACTCAGAGAAATCTCCAGGATGAGAATGTGTTGAAGATGTTTAATGGAACCAGCCTAGTTCAGGGTCATTTCTCCAGACTCTCTCCCAGTGGGAAAGAACCTCAAGAGATATTCAAGAGAACAACTTTGGGTCCAAAGGGTGGGCCAAGATGCAGAACCACAAAGCTGGCAACGTGTCCCGCATCTTCCTCAAATGTTCTGTGTTTGAAGAGAAAATAATGCTTACTTACAAGTCTTCAAAGAAAGCTTCATCGTCTCTTATTTAAGTTAGTGTGACCAAAGAATCAATATACTTAATTACACATTTAATTAAAACTAAAAACACCACCTATGTTGAACACTACCTGGCTATTTGCTGAGCGGTCTTAAGGGCTTAAAGCACATTTATATAACTTTATTGTTAGAGTCTCTGCTGCCAGTAATTTAGTTCTGTCTTTTTTTAATGCCTAAGATTAGTAATACTAATTTCCCAAGGGTTGGCATGGAGAGATAAATGTTAATGATTGGTGCTTATAGTCTGAGACACGAGTTCTTATAATACTAGTGTCACTGAACACTTGATCCTACCAGATTTTTCCTGTTTATATATTAAGTTGTGTTAAAGGAATTAAAAATGCCCGAAAGATTATTACATTAATCATTACAACCAGCCAGGCTAAAAGTTTTTGGTAATCATAGGACTGACTCCCTACATGCAATTTGACCTTTAAAATTTGTATTTCCCAGAACTATCCTTTTTTTTCTCCATCACTTCCTATGTGACTTTGGGCAAATTATACAACGTCTCTGTGCCTCAGTTTCCCTGGCTGCAAATAGGGAGATTAAGTACTTATCTCAAAAGACTGTTGTGATAACTAAATGAGTTAATTCATACAAAATACTTACAACAGTGCCTACCACATGTAAGTGCATGTATCAACATACATAAATGCCGTAGATATGTTTGCTAATATTTCTGAAATATGGTGTGCAGCTGCTGAAAGAAAACCCACTTGTCGGCTGTGGGAAGCTGGAAACAGCTGTCCAGTGGCAGGGCAGGGAGAGAAGAAGGAACAGGGTGAGTGGAGCCCACTGTATACAGCAGGCTGGGTGTGAAGGACAAGCAGAAACCTGGCAGAAGGCTCCGTAGTGCCACTGCCACTTCCAGGGGACAGAACTGAGTTGCCTCCTCCCCCCGGAGTCTGTTCCAGGGAGAAAGGAGGAAGCAGGGCCTGAGCACAGGGGGATCACATGCTGTGCCGGTGCCCAATGGAAGGCTGTTGCTGGGGAGAGAATGGTCTCACATCACAGTGACCCTCGGAGAGAGAAGCAGGAGGGGAGGATGCTCTGCCTCCTCGTTACCAATAGCAACTCTCCCTCTCTCTTCCTGCAGCCTTGGCAACTCCAGGGCTGCCGGCCCTTCTGGCGGTCTCCTTCCCTTCCTTGGTGCAGTGTGCCTGTCTCTACTCCGCCTGGATGGCTGTGCCATTCCTGGGTGGCTGATATTGATCAAGACTGTTCTCTGAATAGTGGAGGGTGGAACTGTGGGTGGGTGAGAAACAGGAGGGGCTCCGGGCAAGGGCCTGATCATGAAGTGGCATGAGAGGGGGCAGAGGGTCTGTCCCTCATGCTCTAACTGCCCAGAAAAGGACAGGTGCTCATAGGTGGTCCAGGAATTGACCCTGTACAAGGGGAATCAGGAATACACCACCAGGGAGGATACCACAGCCACAGGGGTAAAGGAGGGAGTGATGCATTTTTGTTACAGACTGATAAAGCACAAAGACCCTCACATAAGCACATGTCAGAAGTCCAACCACCCTGTGAAACTCTGTTTCCCAAACTTCATACTAATAATTTGCACCATTATAACCCCATACTAGAATCCACTTAGTATTTTACTTTAAGTCACTTTTTTATGTGAATAAGTTTATTAAATGGCAAGGTTATATCACTACCCCAAATAAGAAGCTTAGAAAAACCCCAAATTATAAATGTTCATGTACAGACCTATGAAATCATCTCATATACCACCAGGTGTGGGTATGCACTTAGAGAATTATTGTCTTAAAATGTAGAAGAAAAGTCAGCCAATCTAACGGGCTGACTCTCTGAACTATCACACACTCTGAGCTGTGCAGCCAGAAGAGATATTACTTAGGTCTGACTACCCATTTTACAAATATTTTTTTAATTTTAATTTTTAAATATATTTTTTTATTGATTTCAGAGAGGAAGAGAGAGGGAGACAGAAACATCAATGATGAGAGGGAATCATTGATGGGCTGCCTCCTGCATGCCCCACACTGGGAATCAAACCCACAACCTGGATATGTGCCCTGACCTGGAATCGAACTGTGACCTCCAGGTTCATAGGTTGATGCTCAACTGCTGAGCCATGCTGGCTGGGCTTGACTACCCATTTTAGCTAAGAGCTCTTTACCTTAAAGGTGTGGGGATAAAGACCTGCTATGCAAATCAATAGTATCCCCTTTCCCACAAGGATGCATTCTGAGACCACCAGCAGATGCCTGAAACTACGGTTAGTACAGAACACTATATATACTATGTTCTTACTTACACATACATACATACATACCTATGATAAAGTTTAACTTATAAATTAGGTACAGTAAGAGATCAACAACAACTAAAAATGAAATAGAACAATTATAATAATAACTGCAATGAAAGATATGTGACTGCGTGTCTCTCTCTTTTTAAATATTTTATTGCAATGCAGTCACTTTTCTTCTTGTGATGATGTGAGATGACACGATGCCTATGTGATGAGATGAAGTGGGGTGAAAGACTAGGCATTGTGTTGCAGCGTTAGACTAGGGAGGAGCACCTGGTCTGGGTGATCATGGATCATGGAGTCATGATGATGTCCATGGTTGGGGAAATAAAATACTTTTGGACAGCATTTGACTGCGGGTAACTGAAATCTCAGAAAGTAAATCCATGGATAAGGGGGAGGGGGGAGCTACTACTCAATATGAATTTTAAGAGGAATTTTCCATATGTAAATTCACTCACCAAGTCTTAGTGTGTATAGTCTAATCCTGTCAGCAGGACATAAGTATTGGAGTTAATCCCCCCCAAAAATTATCACAGAAAAGCCCTGCCCTTGGATCTGTAAAACACTGAAGACCAAACTCACCACTTCTTAGATTTCAGCCGCGGTGCGGGGTTCCGGGGGATGAGGAAGAGGGCTCGCATCGGGTGCATGTCGCAGAGAGCTGCAAGAGACCAGACAAGGGCCAGCTCCAGTCAGGAGGCCAAACGCACGCCAAGCTCATCCTGGCTGTGCAGCCAATGCCGCCACATGGCTCCCGAGGGCACGCATGACCAGTGAGCAGAGGCAAGAGATCACACAGCCTCCATCTGGTGAGCACTTAGAGCTGATGGCTAACTACAAGCCTCGTAAAACACAACACGTTTCAGCTAGAGAGTAACATGTCTACTTTGACTTTATATTTAAGAAAACGAAGTTAAAGGGTCCACAACCTTCCCTTTATTATAAATAATCATCTAAGATTCAAAGTAAACAACGTCAAGGTAACAACATCAAGGGAAATGAAGTTATTTAATGAGTAAAACCTTAAGTGTCAAAACAAAGGATTTTTTATAATCCATGGTCTTTTTCTTATACACTGAAGGCTCATCCAAATACAATGTTATCTACATAGATTTTTGGAGTATAAAACACTAGACCAGACACCTTTCCCTCTGTATTTCCAAATATCCTAAATGGCTTTTCAGGGTTTATGATGGTTTTTTGTTTCATTTCATTTCCTGGCCCCAGGAAGCCCACAGGATCAAGGCAAATGAAGTCTGGAAGGAAAATTATAAAAATATCTCAACTTGTAAACATGACATTATTGTTTATAGTGAAAGCACTCAAACGTTCTTATTTTAAGTACAATATTTCACTAGTTTACTTTTCAAACATCTGGGAGTATCTTTTCCTTTGTGCCTAGAAGAAGAATATATTCTCCCCCAAAGCTAAAGAATTCTGTAGGTTGAAGCTTATTTTTAGGCCCTTTCAACTACTTATCAAGAGTGACAATATGGTTTTGTGACTGTGATATATTATTTTTATGATTCATAAATGCCTTTTAGCATTGTGGATGAGGGGAAGTTGTCCACAAAGACTCCAAATCAATCAAGCTACAGATAAATTCTATCAACTCTAGGGTGATGACTTGAAGGTACAAAGAACCACATGCACATAACAACCTGTCATGCAACTAGGGGCCTCTCAGAAGCCACCAAGGTGTTATGAAATGTGAGAGGGGGCAATTTCTGCCTCAAAGGAAACAGGGAGGGAGCTGGGGAAGGCTGAGGGAGTCATCAGATTGCTGTGCACATCTGATTGGCTGAAGGTGAGAGGGAGAAAAGTAGGCAGAAGTGTGCTACAATCTAAGGAAACTAAGGAACAAAACTGAGTGAAAATTACCTACAAAGGAATGCTGTGTCTTCCTGAAAAGGGTCTGCCTTAGAGCCCCGCCATGCTCGTCACTGATGGGGAGTGGCCCTTGGGAGGCACAGCCTCAGTGCATGGCAGCAGCGAGGCCCTTGGTCAGTTGTGCCTCCTGCATGGGAATCTGTGAGGCATTGCTCATGGCCTGGCAGAGGCTCTCTGCAGTGCATATTCCAGATCTCAAGGAATATTCCAGATCCTGGCCACTCTGCCTGAAATAAGTAGGGAAAGCTAAAAACCTAAACATCAGTATTTTAATAGGAGTGAAAGCAGTCGGGTATCAGTGTTTGTGGAACGCATGCACTGGAAATCAGTGTTGACGTTTGTGGGAGTTTACAGTCTTTGTGGGTTGGTCCCAGTTTTATGGTAAGTGGAGAATAGTTCAAGAACCAACTACACACTGAATCTGTAAAACAAGTAAGTTTCCCCAAAGTTTGCCTCCCCTTTCTTTTTTCCTTTTCCCTCATAAATTCAAGATCCTCACACCACTCGGAAATGAATGGATTTATGGTTGATTTAAGATGACTGCTTTCTAAATACACAGCGAGAATCCATGCTGGGCTCAGTGTAGCAGAAGTAAAGCTACCTTGGCTCCTGGCACAGAAGCTTCAGTACCTGCAGAGCGGACAGCAACCGATTTCACCCAGAGGAAGATACTTACGGGGAGCACCTTCTGCCATTTCGATAGCGGTGATTCCCAGGGACCACAAGTCACTCTGGAAGAGAAGGAAGCACAGACACAAGCATGAATGCAGTTGCCAAAGGAGAACTTGGTTACACCTGGTAATTGCTTCAGAACTGCCCGTGGGGAAACCACTCAGTCATCTCTTTACAAACCTATTACAGCTGTGAAGCTTCAAAGTAGTCAGAGCCTCATTCAACTTTCACTGACAATGCCTTTCACGGTTTTAAAAATTAATTTGTCATTACTCGGGTGGTGGACCCACACTACAATATACAGATGATGTATGAGAGAACTGTACACCTGAAACCTATATAATTTTATTAACCATTGTCACCCCAATAAATTCAATAAAAATGAATTTACCACTCAAATGTCTCTCTGGCTTAAACCATATGAAATCGCTGCTATTCGACTGTTTTCCACACTGTCCTATAATTAACTGCACATGTCTGAAGTGTATCATTTGCAAGGTCTGACACATGTATACTCCTGTGAAACCATCACTATAATCAAGAGGAGCAAGAATCAAGTGGTTTTGTACTGTGAAATGAGGTGCAAATATGAAGGTGGATATTCGGAGGGTTTCCATTCTAAGCTATTACAAATAAAGCTGCTACATTCATCACAAGTCTTTGTATGGACATATACTTTTATTATGTTTTTTAAGAAAACACCCACGTGTGGAATGATATACATCCATACTGCTTAGCCCAAACTCTGGCACACAGTGGCCTCCAGAATATTAATTTCCTCCTCCTCTACTATTAGGTGAGACTGCCTTTGCCTGTTCAATTTAACCTTCTCTAATTTCCCTCTATTTGGTTGTAGCAGACACTGTTTGTTGGCTAACCCAACAGACATTTTCAACCCCCATTTCCTTTGCGGCCTTCATTTATGAGGATAGGAAAGCTAAGTGTGTTTGTCCAGACTTCCCTACTGCTAAGGATGACAATTAAGAATGTGGCACTAATTGGTTTGGCTCAGTGGATAGAGTGTCGGCCTGGGGACTGAAGGGTTCCCGGTTCGATTCCAGTCAAGGGCACATGCCTGGGTCATGGGCTCAATCCCCAGTAGGGGATATGCAAGAGGCAGCCAATCAATGATTCTCTCTCATCATTGATGTTTCTATCTTTCTCTCCCTTACTCTCTGATATGAATAAAAATATATTAAAAAAAAAGAATGTGACATAGTTGTGGCCAAAGAGACACAGGCAAACATCTTCTGGGAGTTTCTGAGAAAGCTTTTGCTTTTCCTGAAATAAGTGACAAATACAGCCGATGTCTTGACAGTTCTTCCCCATGTCTTCGTGCCTTGAAGAAAAGCATGCTCTTCGAGCTACAGCATCCGTCTTACAAACATGTGGCAATAAGTCAACAAACTAATGATGTCAGGACAGAAAGGTAGCAGCCTGGGTTTTAAAGACAGCAAGGAGGCCCCACACCAACTCTGAACTGCCTGCCTTTAAACTTCTGAACTGTAAGTAAGTATAGCCCAAAGCATTCCTTACTGATAGCATGCACACAGCAATGATTTGAAGAAGCACATTTTGACAGTAGGGAAATGGAGAGAGGGCCCAGTTGTTAGGTGAGCCTGGATTTATCCCGCAGGAAGCAGGAAGGGTCTGTGAAAAGAGATGCTGCCTTTATTCAGTTCACAACATCTCAGATCCCCTCTAAGGTGGCTTTGCCCAAGCTCCCAAACAACTCCTTCAAACCAAAGGTCACACCATCCCGACTCCTGAGCATCCTGTCACGTGACCAGGCCAGAAACGGCTTCTTCTTTAAGCCCTTATTTGACGGCATCATTAGGATCATTTTTTTTTTTTTTGCTGGGGTTCTCTTGTTTTACAAAAGAACATTTATATTCCTGGCCATATATATACCCAGAGCTGCTTGTAAGCTATGCTTAACTGCCCACGCTAGAGAGCAATAAGCGTCCTTCACAGGGCTTGTGCAAGCCTTTGGGTGCATTAGCAAGTCCCCGAGACACTTCAGAACTTAAATACGGGAGAAAATGTTCCAATTACAACTGGCAAGACAGATCACAGGAGAGGAGAAAGGGAAGAGGGAGGAACAAGATGAGGAGAGTCCGGGAGAGATAAGTTTCCTTCATGGCCATGGTGTGACTCATTTTGGCAGGAGCTCGGTAATTCATTATTTCAGAGGTGCGGTGCCGCCCGGCCTGTGGCATGATTAATAGCCCAGTCTTGTGCGCATTACAAACAGAACAGAGACAAATTCTAGTGCCTCTGAGGAGGCGGAGGCAAGCACACCACTTCCGGCGGGTGGGGGGGCCATCTGGCATGCAGGCAACTGGAGCACAAGATAGCAGCAGGCCTTGGGGGTGGGGCTGCCCAACATGTGAAGAAAAGAATACGTTCAGATGGCCGAACCAAGAGCACAAAAAAGAGGCAGTGTGGCACAGGGAAAGAGGCCAGCGTGCCCTGAGAGGCAGAGAGAGCCCGTGCTGGACAGCCAGGCTTGGTGACTTGGGCAAGCCACTTAATTCCTCTGTGCCCATTTCCACACCAGTAATGTGAAAAGAACACCTACTACAATGCTGTGCACATAGTGAGTATTTAAAAAATACTGGTGCAGACAGACCCTGAGGACCAGTTACCATTGACTGGCAAATCAACCAGCACATCCGAGTCAGGTAAAGTGGCAACGATGCTGGCTGGGCACACTATACATCTCTTTACTGACTTAAAAGAAAAGCAAGGCCAACCCGCCCAGTGTGGCTCAGTGGTTGAACATTGATCTATGAATCAGGAGGTCACGGTCCAATTCCCTGTCAGAACACATGCCCGGGTTGCGGACTTGATCCCCAGTGTGGGACATTCAAGAGGCAGCCAATCAACGATTCTCTCTCATCATTGATGTTTCTATCTCTCTTTCCCTCTCCCTTCCTCTCTCTGAAATCAATAAAAATATATTTAAAAAATAAACAAATAAAAGCAAGGCTAGTTTGTGTGCATGGGGGGGGGGGGGTGGGTACAGGACAGAAAGATATAAAATAAACATTTTATGTTCTCCACACACACGTCATAGAGCAATGGACTGAGGAAGAATAAGACTCCGTTATGTGTACTATACTGTGAGTTGTTCTTTGCATTGAACACGCTATCTTGAGATCTGCCCAACTTCAATATGAACACTGCCTTGTTGCCTAAATGGTTCCATCGTATTCCGCTGGACAGATGCGCTAGTCTATTCAACCAGCTCCCTACTAATGGGCTTTTGGCTGCCAAGAAGTTTCTTTAGTGACTGGTTGCATTAAAGCAGTAAGTATAGGGCTATAAATTACTTGACAAATCCCATCCAACCAAATGAAATTCAAATTGAAAAAGTAACAATTTAAACAGCCGAGGAATTTTGCAGTTTTATTAATTTCAAATCTCTTGAATGCTTATTATGAAATGAGAAAGCTTTCATTATTGCCCCACACACTTATCAGGGAAATGAAACCTTTCCTTTTGCTTGAAGTGTTTTGACAGAATTTCTGAAAACAAGAAAGGAGGGCCTCTGGGGGAAAGCGAGCACACCAGGCAAGGAGATTCTGGCGCTCCTCCTCAGAGAGGGGCTATTTTCAGGCAGCACTTACTGTGCCCGGGAGAGATCACACAAAACCAGGCTGCGATAAAAAGCATGAGCTCTTCCGACTACTTTTCTACTCAGGCCCGTATTTTAATGAATTATTGTAGTTTTTAGAAAAAATTAAAGCAGCCTTTAAAGATATCTTAGACAACTCAAAGAATCCTACATAATAAAAGCCTAAAATGCAAATCGACTGAACGCGGAAAGACCGGTGGAACAACGGGTCGCTATGATGCGCACTGACCAGCAGGGGGCAGATGCTCAACTCAGGAGCTGTCCCCAGCCTGCAGGCCCCAGGCCAGCCAAGGCTGGTGCCAGCGGGGGGCCCCCTTGATTGCCCGCCCGTCGCCCCACAGATCGGCCCTGATCGTTGGTCAGGCCTAGGGACCCTAGTACATAATTTCGTGCACCGGGCCTCTAGTACATAATAACAAACCATAAAACAAGTCAAATAATAAAACCAAACTACGCTCTTCTCTTTTGCATTCTACCTTTATTTTTGTAAATTTGTCTTTATTGTTGAAAGTAGTACAGATTTCCCACTTTCCCCCCCCATTGATGCCCTCCACCTGGCACCCACCCCTCCTAGGTCTTCATCACCCCATTGTCTGTGTCCATGAGTTATGTAAGTTCTTTAGTTGACCTCTTTCCCACCCACCCATCCACCCCACCTTCCCTCTGAGGTTTGACAGTCTGTTCCATGCTTCTGTGTCTCTGGATCTATTTTGTTTTGTTCTTTAGATTCCATATATGAATGAGATCAGGTGCTACTTATCTTTCTCTGACTGGCTTATTTCACTGAGCGTAATACTCTCCAGGTCCCTCCACGATGTCTCAAAAGGTAAGAAATACTTCTTTTTTACTGCTGCATAGTATTCCATGGTGTAAATGTACCACAGCTTTTTAATCCACTCATCTACTTATGTTCTGCCTGTATGTTAAAGGAAGGGTTTTGTGGTAGGGAATCTAACAAAGCTCAGTGGCCTTCAAGTCCTCTTTTATTCTAAACATGTCTCCTAGGCTGAAAGTATCTGTAGTACATGAGTATCCAATAACATCGATTTCAGAGTCTGGGATACACAGCTTGGTTAAGTGGGCTACCAAGCACACAGTACCAAACCCTTGAACTTTGGTGAGCTTACAAGTGAACTTTCTGGTCAAAAACTCCACATACCAATACAAGTTGACTAATTCCTTATACACAGTGGATATTCATTGGATGAATGAATAAATGGTTTTAAAGGTCAAAGTATTGTGCAGTTGTCTCCTGGTGATAAACCATATTCCTAAGAATAGTGCACAGAAGAAAGGATAAGACCTGGTGCCAAAAAAGAAATAGAAAAATTATTTAAAGAAAGCTTTCTTCTCTGGTCCACGATAAAACTGTGAAGTAGTTGAAATGAATCTTCCAAGAGCCCCCAAACCTTCCTTTCTGCCACATCTTCCTTATTGTCACCCTTTTGTCAAGTCCCTTCTTTTACCCGTGACAAGTGACCATTGATGCTTACAGTCTTGCCATGACTTCTTCCTCCTCTGTACAGCCTACACTCATGACACTCCTGACAAACTAACTTACACTAAGGTCTAAATGACTGATACGGTTGAATCTTGTCTCTCATCAGGATTCTTTATTTTTTGATAAAAGACACAGAAATGGCCCTGGCTGGTTTGGCTCAGTGGATAGAGCGTCGGCCTGCAAATTGAAGGGCCCCGGGTTCGATTCCGGTCAGGGGCATGTACCTTGGTTGCGGGCATATCCCCAGTAGGGGGTGTGCAGGAGGCAGCTGATCGATGTTTCTCTCTCATCGATGTTTCTAACTCTCTATCCCTCTCTCTCCTCTCTGTAAAAATCAATAAAATATATTTTAAAAAAAGGACACAGAAATGAACCTTCACTTCTTTAATGTCTCAGGATACTTGTACAGTCACATGAACCTTCCAGTTCCTCTGAAGTCGCCCTGTGCAGCATGACGTGCCCTGTGGCTACTCATACACTGGGCTTTGTCTACACTGAGAGTTATTGCATGGGCTCCAAATTTTTCACTGTTCCCAAATTACATTCCTTAGCCATCATCTGAGGAAAGAGGACCAAGATACCAGTTTAATTCCAAGCGTTGGCTTGGCCGTAAGAAAGTCCTCTTCTACTTTTTCTACTGAAAACAACTAAATCACAGGGATCTATTTTACATCACAGAACAAAAGTTCACATGCACAATAGCCAGTCATAACACAGCCAGCTAAACGGCTAAGCTAAGGGTAGAAGTTTGAGACACTCTAAACCTCCATGGTATATTATAAAGCAGTCTAAAATATCTGTAGCCCAAATGTAGACTAATCAGTACTTGTTTAGTATGACTAAAGTTTGAAGATTTGCTTGTAGCCAATTATGATACACATATCTGGTCTGGGACATATATTTTGTACTGGCTCCTCTCAAGGGATCTGCAAATTAATTTCTTTAAATGTGCTTATCATCAGCAGTTTAAATAAGTGACATTTATTTTGGCAGGAGATTAATTTTTATCTTGGCTGCTGCTTCTAGACAGATTATTGTCAGGTTATGACAGTGAACTAACCTTGGAAGAAAGAGGAATTTACAGGGGATTATTTTGTTTTCAGACCTTTGAGCTGCATTTCTCCAAAGAGGCCAATAATTTTGTCAATGCTCAGGGACACTGGGTCCCGAAAACACTGCCATGTTTGCATCTTTCTGACCTGCTTTCAATAATAACCCCACATATGGAGAGCTAAAAATGTTCTTTAAAAAGGGAATTTTTCACATATACTCTTCAGAGGCTGTTTTGTTGGTGAACTGGAGATTTATATAGGAGAACATCTTCCAGGAGCACGGTAATACAGGGTGGGGTACAAGTAGGCTCACAGCTGTGAGTACGCAAAACAGAGTTTATTCTAGTATTATTATTTCTTAACTATTGTATTATTTTCCATATAAACAACTGTAAAACTACTTTTGCCCCACCCTGGATATTGGGAAGAACTCTGAACAGAGCGTTGGGGATCTGGGTTCAAGTCCCAACTCTAAGAAGATCACTAACTGAGTGTGCACTTGCAGATGCCTCAGCCTCAGTTTCCTCATCCGGAAGATGAGGGTATTTCAAGATGATCACTACAGTCCTTTGGTAAAAAGTCCACGCGCCATGAAACCAGCCTAGGTTTTGCCCATGGTTGTCCTGGGATCTGCACCAAGATGGCAGATCATATTTAGCATTTAGAGCCAAACTTTCATCTCATGAGTATCCCTTATTCCTTGTAAAACCAAAGCATACAGTCTATGTATAGGGAACTCAGTTATATATGTAGTGACTAGATAAGCTACTCTCAGAATATTTGTTCCCCACTAATTAAGTTATTGCTGAGAGACTATTATTCACCAGGCCCTGCATATGGCATGTTTACAAAGATTATCTCACATAAACATCATAGTCACTCCATGTAGATATCATCACCCTCATTTTATGGATCAGGAAACAAGCTCAAAGAGCAGGATCTACTAGCCTTAGGTCGCATCACTGGGAAGTGGTTGAAATGGGATGGAAACTAGGCAGTCTTAGTTCATAATTACTTCTTAGAATTCCTTAAATATTACCCTTTATGGTGGCAACCAAGATCTACTGTGCAGCCTAAAAACCCACAGTGCCCACATCTCATCTGACCCCAATTTTAATGTCTTGCCTTTCAAGCACAATTCATGACAACAATGTTACCTGACATTGCAACTATTAATGGAATAGGAACCCAAAATTATTTTTGATTACTGGCTAGCAGAATAGAAAGGAGGAGGGTTTCTTGGAGAAAGGGACAACCTTCACCTCTCTATTTAAACACTGCTTGGAATTTATTAACAAATTACCAGTTTATGATACAAAATTACAAGCCATAAATCAAATTTCTATGAAACACCACCACAGGCTACAGAAACGCCATAAAGTAGTTACCAACATCTCATTTGGTTCTCTCTCTTACTGAAAAGAAACTCTAATAATTAAACCTGAGGCAATGTGAATGAGTAAGTCTGATTATTTTTAATCAGAGAAAGATGACCCAAGACAACAAATTCATATCTTGGTTTCTTTTAATATAAAACGTTATCTGTATATATATTTTGCAAAACATCTAAACTATAAGCAGAACAGAAATATGTTTCCTAATTAGATATGAGAGTAAATTCATGAGGATCTAGAAAATGGTTTAAACATTTTTTTTTAACAAATAGGCAATCAGATATGATGGGTGACTTCATTAAAAAGATTCTCACTAGAATGTCTTATTTTAAAATAATGTGGTGTTTTGTTTTTTTTCCCTCTCCCTTTGCATTACCTAAAGCCATGTGAGAATTCTCTAAAAGATTCAAGGGTGATATTTTGGGCATCATTTTGAAACATAATGAAGAAGTAAGAAGTCATACCTTGAAATCATATGTGGCATCCGGGTTTTCGTCACAGGCAATAACTTCTGGTGCCATCCAGTAGGGAGTACCGATGAAAGTATTCCTCCTGCCCACTGTTCGATCCAGCTGGGCACTGACTCCAAAGTCCACTATTTAAGAGAAGGCAAAATGAATCAAGTTTATGGTTTCTATATGATGCCAAAATGAATATGCATTTTTGTTAAGCTATATATAACATAAAATTTACCATTTTAAAGTGTTACAGTTCTGTGACATTAAGTACATTCACATTGTTGTGCAACCATCACTACCATTCAATTCCAGAGCTTTTTCCTCTTCCCCAGCTGAAACTCGGTAGCCATTAAACAATAACTAGCCCTTCTCCCCTCCTCCCAGCCCCTAGTAAACACCATTCTACTTGCTGTCTCTATGAATCTGACTACTACAGGTACCTCATGTAAGTGGAATCATATAGTTTTTGTCTTTTCGTGACTGGCTTACATCACTTGGCATAATGGTTTTCAAGATTAATCCATGTTGCAGCATGTGTCAAAGTGTCCTTCCTTTTTGTTTTCTTTTTTAGGGGGGAGGTGAAGGGAAATGGGAAGGGAAAGAGAAAGGTGTGGGAGTGCTCCCGGGAAATGTCCTTCCTTTGGAAAGCTGAATAATATTCTATTGTATGCAGGTGCCACATTTTGTTTTTCCATTCATTTGTTAATGGACACTTGGGTTGCTTCTTCCTTTTTGCTACTGTGAATGTGTATTTTTAAATTGCATGTATAAATGATAAAGTGAACCAAGAACGAAATCACTAAGTGTTATATTTGTTTATACCAAGGCTTCAGGGGGACCAAAAATAGCTGTTAAATAAAAAGCAAACTTGGTTGCCACCACAAAGGGTAATATTTAAGGGATTCAAAGAAAGTGATTATGAACTAAGTTTCTGGAGTCAGACTGCACAGTATCCATCCCATTTCAGCCACTTCCCAGTGATGCGACCCAAGGCTAGTAGATCAACCTCTTTGAGCTTGTTTCCTGATCCATAAAATGAGGGTGATATCTACATGGAGTTGCTATGATGTTTATCTAAGATCATCTTTGTAAATGTGCCATATACAGGGCTTGGGGTATTACAGTCTCTCAGCAATAACTTTATTAGTGGTGAGCAAATATTCTGAGAATAGCTTATCTAGCCACTACATATATAACTGTGTTCCCTATATAATGTATGCTTTGGTTTTATAAGGAATATTCATGAGATGAAAGTTTGGCTCTAAATGCTAAATATGAAAATTATATATTTTAACCAAAAAAGGTAAGAACAAATGTTTGGAATATAAACATGGGAGATATTTAAATCTCTGAAAATAAATAATCATGCTGACAGTGATTCTGTTCTAGGAGACAAATTGTGTATCCTATGAGATATTTGCCAATTTATGCTCTTACTCATAGACATCAAGCTGACAAATGAATGTGGGGATCCTGTTTTGCTTATCGTTTAGATTGCCATATCTGGACAATCTCAGATTTGTTATGGGAAGGGCTCTAATGGACAGCACCAGAGAAAACGATTCCCTCACGGACAACTCTGGCAGATGGAAATGGGATAATTGGTATTCATGCCAAGTAGAATACTGGGCATCCATTTTGCACAGGTAATAATGAAATCAATGTAAATTTAACTTAAAACATATGGGAATACAGCAGGAATTCATTATTCCAAATATGTCTAACTGTGGAGATTTTTAATAACAAATGGGTCACCATTGTTCTGTTATAGCAATAATGTAAACAGACAGTAAGATATAGGAAAACATTTCAAGGTCACTCACTTCTAATCTAAAGGGTCTTTGCTTTATATAAGCATAACTAATGGACATAAGACACTGGGGGGTAAGGGAGGGTAGGGGTGTGTCAAGGGCGGGGGGGAAAAAAAAGGACACTTATGTAATACCCTTTGTAATACTTTAAGCGAAAAATAAAAAAATATTAAAAAAAAAAAAAATAAAGGGTCTTTGCTTAAAAAAAATCAATTATTACATTGATTAAACACATGGTTCTGTTTAGCACAGACCAATTCACTCCTCAAAGTGCTGTTAGAAAATGCTTTTGAAATAAACAAAGAAACATTTCCTCTCCATTCTTAGTACAATGACCTCCAAATCCACAGTGACAAATTTACACTTATTAAACACACACACACACACACGTACACACACACACACACACACACACACACACACACACACACCCCACCAAAAAAGCCAGAGGTTGAAATAATCTTATCAATTCCTGCAATTCCTAGGCTCACTGGATTCTGTTCTTACCTAGTTTAACTTCTGCATTTTCAGTTAGCAAGACATTTTGCCCTTTAATATCTCGATGAATCACTTTATGCTGGTGCAGGTGACTCAGCCCCTAGAGTGACGGAGAGTTGAAAAGGATTAATAGGAACATAAGCCAAGATGCAAATAAACTATTTCAGATGTTAATGATCCAAAAAAGTAGTAGATTCATCCAGAAATACTTTCATTATTATACTCATATCTTTCATGTGCTCACAGTGCTGAACTAAGCCATAGGCAATGGATCAATATAAACTGAACCATAGAGGTGTCCCTTGCTATGCATGGTGCTGTGCTAAAGGAAATGCTTTCATACCTGCTTTGATCTCAGGAACCACACAAGAATGATACGGTTCAGCATACATGAGTTCAGCTAATAGTACCGTGAAAAGTGAAGAGCACCTGTCTTTGCTAGTTTGTAACAGGAACACCTATAAAGCCTACATACAAAAAACTAAACTGATTCAACCGAATCCTCCACTTTTGGGGGCAATATTTGAATTTAAAAGTTACTTTCTATTACACAAATTTAATTAAGCACAATACAATATTTCTCAGAACAGCCAAGACATTTCTCATTGGCTTTAGCCAATGTGGCCCACATTTAAAAAGGAAAGCAACAATTTCTGTTTCCTTTGTCGGCATTTATCACTGTCATTTTGAGTGCTTTATGACATGTGTGACTTTGTGTTCATTATATGAAATTATTACTCAGTGACATCCAAAACTTTGGATGTGATCATAGATCAGTGATCATATATCAGGTCTCCATGAATTACTCTGATTTTGGCTTCTTTGGGGTGTTAGTTCTAAAACCTACAGACATGCTCTAAGCCACATGTTTTTTCAGAAAAAAATATAACCTAAAAGAAACTAAAATTGGAATCTTAAAGCAAATTTTGTTATGCTAACACTTGATAATTCAAGGTATTATACACCTAACTATTGCCATTTTATTATTTATGATTTTCTGTACTTTTATTTTTTCTCCATAACAACAAAATCATGATATGAAAGATGAGGTTGACACAAAAAGAAAAAAACCCCCACTAAATATCTAAATTCCCTTGTTGAAAAAATTCAGCATGAGAATATGGATGACCAAAAAGGTCCATGTGTATGTTTAGGAATATCAGTAAATATAAACCATGCATCAGGACAGTTGCAATGGTTTGGGTCTTTAAAAATTACCTTTTGTATGGAGTTAGTTTGGCTCAAGGTAGGCATCAAGCAGATAAAAATGTATGGTTTTAATAGCATATTAACACCCCCACGAATCCTTAAAATTCTATTCCCTGCTTCATCACCAAAGTGGTTGGAAGCAGGTACCAGAGCACGTAAGTGAGCCAAAGGTTGTATTTAATGAGATCATACGATGCATGGAGGGTCATCTCTGAAACTCCTTATGATCAAATGTCCCTTCCAATGAGTCACCTTATCTCAAATGCCAGTATCATTTGGGAGAATGATTGCATTGGAAGAAGGAAGAAAACAGTGGTTTTCAAGCATTTTTAACTAGGTATTGAGAGATACTCAAGAATGAAACCTCCCTTCTGCTGTTAGAACCCTGAAGATCACAGGACTGATCCCCTACAGGGTTACCCAGCCGAGCAAAAAGGCGTGTGATGCAGAACCCGCCCTGAAGCCCCAATAGATGCTTGGTACCCACTGGGTGGTCTGGATGACTAAAAACATTCATCATGCTTTCTCTGAATGAGTAAAATGTTAAGTCAGAAATTCAAATTAAATTGACAAGATGGCACATCAATACTTGGAGATAAATGTCAGATTTGAAGATCAGCAGCTGTACCTCCTTGTTTCTCTTCAAATTTTGTTTTGCGTTCTGTTTGAGAAATATTTTTTTGTCTACTGCAAAGCCATGGTGGTATTATCCTATATTTTCTCTTAGGAGCTTTATTTTTTTTTATATCATTCACATGTATGTTTACAATCCAGCTGGAATTAATTTTTTAATATGGAGTAAGCAGGTGTCAAGCTTCATGTTCTCACATGGATATTCAATTGACCTTACTGACTGATAAGGGCACCCCTTCCCCAGCCACTGAAGCAGTTCCTTGGTCATAACTCAGGTGAGCTGTGAAGCAGGTCTGTTCCTGGGCTCTCAATTCTGTTTCCTTGGCCATTTGTCTATTCTTGTGACAATACTACTCTGTTCTAATTACTTAGTAGCTTTATAAATCCCAATAACTAGCAGCATACTAGTACATCCTCCAGCTTTGTTCTTCTCAAGACTGCCTTGAGTATTCTCAGCCCTTTGCATTTCCATATAACATTTTAAAAATCAGTTTGTCAACACCCACAGATATACCTAGAATGATTTTGGTAGGGAGTTCAGTGAATTCATGGATTGAGGAGAAATAACATAAATTGGGGAGAAATAACATTTTTAGAATACTGAGCATCCTAATCTTTGAAATAGAATATACCTCTACTTATTAAGGTCTTGTTTAATTTCTCTCAATAATATTTTGTAGTTTACGATGTAGAAGTTGTTCACATCTTTCTGTAAATTTATTTTTAAGTATTTGATTTTTATGCCATTATAAATGTAATCATTTAAAATATTTTATATTTTCTTTTGCCTAATGTGGTTTTAATTTAATAAATAAACATCATTTTAATGCCCTTCATCCTTCTTAACTTCCATCCATCTCTCTATCTATCCATCTGTGCATCCATTCACAACACATAATCTATCTTTCAAAAGTGTATCTTGGACACAGGGTAAAAACAGTTTTAACTTTTGTTTCCTTAAATTAAGAAGGCAGAGTTTATAAATAATGATTGCCAAGCAGATCTAGTAAGAATACTCTCATTGGACATGTAATAGCCTCCACATTAGTAGCAAAAGATAATTAAACTAATCTGAAGGACCAACTACCTTCTTCTTGAATGGAGCTTGGCAAATATGACAATATTGCCCAGACTGCCTGATGTGGGCAAACAGGCACAGTCTTGTCCAGCTATTTTCATTAATTTAAGTAATTAATGCTAAAAGAGTTTTATTTAAAAGGGTAAAATCTGGTCAACTAGGTTCTATGTATGTACTTAAATGGTTAAAGTCACACAGTCCTTAAATTAGTTATAAACTTCCACAAATGGAAAACTCCAACGAGTGATCAAAATATCTCTAAAACAATCCATTTCCTAAGTGGGACACCATCTACTAGTATATGACCTAAAATCAGATTTCCAATTGGAAACATCACTGGAAATGAATTCCTTGTTAAAAGAACTCACCCAGTGCTAACTCAAATGAGAGTGCACGTGGCCCATTCAGAATGGCACTCACTTCCACTAGAGCAGACCACAATGAACTACCATTGCCATTATCACTGTTAGAATAAAGCTTTAGAGCTTTCCAATATGCTTATAAATTTCCGTGGAAGAGTAGTACAAAGTTCAACACCTCCCATGATATCCCGTATTGTTACTTACTCGTAAGATCTCCCTGCAGATGTATGCAATCCACTCCTCCTTCAATGTGTTACCTTTTGTGTTCTTGATCAGGTCAGTGACAGAGCCAGCTCCACAAAACTCCATCACCAACTGGCAAAGGAAGCACACATACCATTATTATAATTACACTTCTCAGCTTCCACTGGGTTGAGTTAGGAAAGCATACAATACTCCAGTTGAATGCTTTGGAATGTCATTCCTGCAAAGAAAAGGTGATCATAAAACAATATGTGAAACATAAACATTTATCTTCATTTATTCCCAAAATGATAGGAAGGAAAGATTATTTTTAGTTTTATAACCTGAAAATTACAGTTTCAAATTGAGAAAAATCTCCATATTCTATGTATTTATAAAATGAGGGCAAGTAGGCAGTTCAGATGTTGTTGAGTACATCTGTGTTTATTTAGCAGTTGAATTCATCCTTCCTACAAAAGTAGGGTCATTCCCCTGTCCAAACGAGCTATGGTAATCTAGGCCATCCCAAGTTAGGACCATACAAGTGCATGCTGTTTATTTTATTGGTTTGTAAATGGCATTGTAAGCTGTCAGAGTGAGGACTATCTGTTTTTAATTAAATTCAGCAAATGTTCCCAGCGGGCTGGACACATCAAATAAATTCAATAAACAATAAGCTCTAATTTAGCACCTTTCATCCAAAAAGCTCCAACTTCCCAATAAATATGAATTCATTGCAACACTCAGCAGCTTTGTAAAATAGGCAAAAAATAAACACCTCTCTTACTTAACAGATAAGTGGAGACTGGAAGAGAAAAACAATCTATCTGCTTTACATCCATTTTCTTGGATTAGAGAAACATATCCCTTTCCATACTTTCTCTTTTTCAAAAAGTCTTCAATAAATGTCTCCTTATAGGCACTTATATCATTTTGTAATTACATAGTAAAAATTCAGAAAAACTACCAATCAATCTTTGACCTGACTCTAGTAACAGAACTGATATGGGGTCACAATGAAGTCACATTGATGATTTTAGCTTTACCCAAATGTACATTCCTAACATGAGCACCATGTCACCAGATCCTAAAAGATACCCCACTAGGCTGCAAAATCTTCAGGTAGAAATTATGTTTCCTTTTTTTCTGTATGCCTAGTTGAAACTCACTAAAAACTCATGAAATAATGCCTGTTCTAACTTGTCATCTTATGATTCCACATAGGGTAGAAATTTCCCATGTTCTTCAGAGCTTTTGTAAGGAAATTTGAGAAGTGCCACCATAGACCACATTCCAACCCAATAAGAGTTGTAAAGTTATCATATATGCTAGCCAGGAAGCTATCAAAGGCCAGAAAATCACATTAGAAAGAACTCAGAAGTCAATGTGAAGAAGTTCTCACTGGGCAAACATGGGATAATTTGAGTATCAATAAGAATAACTTCAATATTTTGAAACACATTAAATATGCTTAACTAAAAGCATTAATCAAGACACCCCTCAAAAAGAATACAACTGGCACTATTTCAAGAAAATGAAGAAGCAACTTCTAATTTTGAGAACTGGTAAATAAAGAGGTAAAAATTAAGAATTCTACACTTTCTAGTATAAGTTTTACCACTGAGTAATCCTATATAATAAAAGCCTAATAATCAAAGTGACCGAATGGCAGAATGACCAATGGAAAGACCAGTCACTATGATGCACACTAACCAATAGGGGGCAGATGATCAATGTGGGAGCTGCTCCCAGCCTGCAGGCCCCAGGCCAGCCAAGGCGGGTGCCAGAGGGGCCCCCCCGATTGCACTGCCAGTCGCCGTGCAGATTGGCCTTGATCACCGGCTAAGCCTAGGGACCCTACCCATGCATGAATTTCACTAAAAGAGATAAAACTTGTCTTCATAAAAATCAGGTATTTATATAATAAATGAATGAAGAAAACTATTACACAACCTCTAATAAGCTAATGGATTTAGGAACTGATCATCAATGGCTGCTAACATAAAAAAATAAGAAATAACCAGCTCTGATTTTCCTTTTGATTAGAATAATACATCACCTATCACCTAAGAGTAGTCTTGTCCAAACCAAAACCAAACCAACCAAACAAACAAACAAAAAAATCCCACAAAACGGAATCTGATGAAGTTTCTAGTTCCAACTACCAATTTACAGGAAATTCAGAGGACTGAGAAACATGTTACATCCTGGGGACACAATCGTCAAAACCTAGAATAGGAAACTCCACAGGGAAAATGAACCATTTACTTCAACAAATAAATTGCAGGAAGGGAAAGAAAAGGATGGAGGGGAAATCTATAAATTTAAAAACATCTCAAAAGATATACCAATGGATGCAACTTACTTAGATACTAATTTTTAAAGTTATTAAAATTTTTGAGACAATCTACAGATTAGCTATTAGAAATGAGGTTAATAATTTTGTAAGTGTGACAATGGTACTGTGTTTATGTAAAAAAAGTTCTTACTTTTAGAGAAACATTTTACAGATAAAATAATATGATATAATGGCAGTCTCTTCTATAAATGATACTAAGACAATTGGATATACACATGTAAAAGAATAATGTTGAACCCCTACCTCACACCACATATAAAAATTATCTCAAAAAGGATCAAAGACCTAAATATAAGAGCTAATACTATAAAATTTTTAGAGAGAACATAGGGATAAATCTTCATGACCCTGGATTTGGCAATGGTTTCTTAGTGATAACAAAGACACAAACAACAAAACAAAATATAGATAACTTGGATTCCATCAAAATTAAAAACTTTGTGCATCAAATGACACTATCAAGAGAACGAAAAGACAGCAAATATTTGCAAATCATATCTAGTAAGGTCAAGTATTCAGAACTATAAATAACTTACAACTCAACAATAAAAACATAAACACCACAATTTTATTTTAGTATTATTATTTTTTAAATATATTTTTATTGATTTCAGAGAGGAAGGGAGAGGGAGAGAGAGACAGAAACATCACTGATGAGATAGAATCATTGATCAGCAGCCTCTTGCACACCACACCCTAGGGAAAGAGCTCACAGGGTGCCCTGGCCGGGAATCTGTGACCTCCTAGTTGATAGGTTGACACTCAAACATTGATCCACACTGGCCAGGCAACAACACAATTTTTAAATGGGCAAAAGGCTTGAATAGACATTTCGGCAAAGAAGATATATAATGACTAACAATCACATGAAAAGATGTTCAACATTGACAGTTATTAGGAAAATACAAGTTAGAACCACAATGACATACCACTTCACACTAGGATGGCTGTACTTTTAAAAAAAAAGTAGAATATAACAAGCGATGGCAAGGATCTGGAGAAACTATAAGCCTCATATACTGTTGGAGGAAATTTAAAATGGTACAATCACAGCACAGTTTGATAGTTCCTCAATAAATTAAACATAGAATTACCATATGATCTAGCAATTCCACTTTTAGATATATACCCCAAAGAATTGAAAACAGCTGTTCAAACAAAAATGTTCAAAGCAGCACTATTCACAACAGACCAAAGGTGGAAATACCAAAAAGTCCTACATCAGGTGAATAAAAAAAATGTGGTATATCCATACAATAGAATATTATTCAGCTATGAAAACAAATGGCACAACACAGATGAATCTTGAAAATATTGTGTTAATTAAATAAAGCCAGACCAAAAAAGGCTATATATTGCACACATCCATTTATATGAAATGTCTAGAATAAGCAAATCCATAGAGGCAGAAAGCAGATTAGTGGTTGTTGTCAGTCACCAGAGGGAGGAAAGAAAGGGAGTTTCCACTTAATGGGTACAGTTTCCTTGGTGATGACAAAAGTTCTGGAACTAGGTAGAGGTGATGGTTGCACAACTTAATGCTACCGAGTTATACATGTTAAGATGGTTAAAAGGTGAATTGTATGCTGTGTGTATTTTACCAGAATTAAAAAAAAAAAGATATAATGAGAAGATCTGTTTCAAAATAACAGTAGAAAGGAGGAAGTAGATGGGGCAAGATTGGCCACTGATGAATGGTTATTAGGGTTAGTTTTGGGCACATGGGTGTACATTATACTGTTCTGAACACTTCTGTGTATTTTCAGGGTTCTTCACGAAGTTTTTAGAAATCCCATTATGTAGCATACCATGTTGAATGGCAGCAAGATGGACCCAAGCAAAGTCCTCGGGTGGAAAGAAAAGAATATATTTTCTCAAGTGAGCAAAACATGTTTGTGCCTCTTTTCCAAATCCCATTTTAAAAAACACAGTGTCCAGACCACCCGTGATGCATCCATTGCTCCTGTATCAGCTGGAGAAAATGTCCTACCACTGAGCTCTATTAGGCCATGTAATTATAGTTCCCAAGGAAAGCAGGGGAAAGCCAGTGACTCCAGTCCCTTAAAATCTGATTGGACCAAATACTTTCAAATATTCTGTAGGAAACAATCCTGCTCTAGCCAGGCACTAATGTCAGTGATTTCTATAATTTGCTTCTCCATTCAGCTCCAGCTGAAGGCTGCTAAATTCTTTTTATCTCACTATGGGATAAAATGATTGTTAAATTATGTAATGGGATTTTTTTTTAAGAAAGAGAATGAAAGAAACCAGCATTTGCTAGCAATCAGTTCCTATAGCCACACAGCTACCCTGATAATTACTGCCACCCCACAGCGGGGGCTCTCCCTCACCACAAGTAACCTCATCGCTGTAATAAAGAGACACAGGACTCAACATGCCAAGCCAGCAGCGGTAAGTCAATAAATTCATATGTCACAAGCAAGAAATAATGGATCATTAGGATTCTTCCTGAAAGAAAGTTCTTAAATAGTTGACACCGGAGTAACAATACTTGCTTACATTTACTGAGAATCTACCATGTGCTAGGTACTGGGCTAAGTGATGTTCACCTGTTGTTTCATTAATTCTCCTTCTCCTCAATTCCCTTTTCATGATTTATTTGGAAATAAAGCTTAGGTATGGTCTGCAGCCTCATCTGTATACTCACTAAATAACTAGAGCAGGGTTGAAAGCATGGTGCTCTCTCAAGTACAGCTACTAACCTTGGGCATGCTCTCTAACCAACCGGGCTCAGCACCCCACCACCGTCACTATAAAACACAACATAAAAGCATCAACCTCAATCGTTCGATGTGAACACTAGTTGTGTCAATGAATAGAAACTTCTTAGCAACCAGAAATCTTAAACTATATTTATCATTTTTCTACTTTTTTGGCATTTGTATGTATTAAAAAGTTTCCAACTTAGAAGATAGCATTGATAGCTTCCCAAGATCCACTTCCCTTGGTTGGTGAAGAAATGGCTAAAAGGTGCTTATGAAGGGCATTGGATCTGTGTTTCTAAAGCTTCTGTTAATGAAAGAGCACCAAGGACACCTATCGTTTTTCAAGCTTGTACCACACAGCAAGAAGACACAGTGGTCCATTCCAGGACATCAGATCGTTTTTAAAATTATATATTTTTATTGATTTCAGAGAGAAAGGAGAGGGAGAGAGAGATAGAAACATCAGTGATGAGAGAGAATCATTGGTTGGCTGCCTCCTTTCACCCATTGTAAGCAGCTCTGGGAATCGGACTGTGACCTCCTGGCTCACAGGTTGACACTCAACCACTGAGCCACCACAGCCTGGCTGGATCTTTTTATTTAGAAGATTGGGAGACAGTGGTGGTGGGATTTTAAAATCCTCACTCCACACTACCTACACTACTGGATCAGAAAATGAAATTCACATGTGTGTCACTTGGGACGAAAGAAAGAAGGTTAAGTTAAAGGTGAGGACAGAACTGTGCTCAGGTACAATGGGGTTGGGGGTTAGGTTTGGGCCTGGAACAGTAAGATTGTGGGGGGCATTTAAAACAGCAGCATCGTGTAGTGCAACTCAATTAATAGGGAAAGGGTTGCTTGAATTATTGGACATGGGGAGTTATTTCTATCTAAATTAAAATGGTTAATTTAAAAAAACACAGTTCTAACATAGGTTTCACCATTTGCATGGCTGCTTTTCACATATTTTTGTCCGTTGTCTTATTTTTTGAGGAGCAAGATGTTTTCTTTTAGAGGTTGTGGGGGGAGAGAGGGGTGCTTATTGCGCCCTCCTGTGCTTTTCCCTCCCAGACAATATTTAAGGAAAGGGTCTTTGGCCTTAGCTGATCCCAGGAGGAGTTTCAGAAGCACTGTCTGAGCCCCTGAGCTCACCTCCTCACCCAGCCTTAGAGGCTCCGGAGATTTCTAGGGTCCCTCCGGTATTCACTCACTTGCTAGTTAATTGCTTTTAAGTTCCTATAATAAGAAATAAGGCTTTAAGCTATTTTAAAACTGCAGGCACTAGCCCAGAATTACCTTGACAGGAACCCATTTCTCCCAAATGTCACCCACCTGCTAACAGACCCCTCTCTTTTATAGTAAAAGGAGGGGCAGGAGGCGGGGATGAGGAAGAGGAGGGAGCAGGAAGATGAGGGTCTGCCTAAAATGAGAGAAGTTTGCACCAAGACCTTGAAGAGACACCCTAAGAAAAGGATAGGAAAGATAAACTTCCAAGAATTCACAACTCTGCAAAGGATCAGCCTATTGGCCTAGAAGGTCCAGAAACATCAGCAAGGCATAGGATATTTTTATTGTGTGTGGCTGGAAATAGCCACAGAGCTCATGTGCATGATTTATGAAGGTGTAAACAAAACCCAAACTCAGTCCTTTGTTAAACAATGAGCTTCATTCACTAAAGGTAGTTTAAGTTTAACAATATAAAATATGTGTATAAAAAAGTACCAAAATTGGTAGGTATACATTTATCATTTTAATCAACTAATATAAACATAAAGTAACACTGTGGGGAATTTCAAATTTGGAAAGGCAACCTAACCAGCTTTTTGCATTCATTTTTAAAGCAGCGTGCCTTGGGGCGGGGTGGGGTGTGGAACAACCCAAACTCCTTTGGCTCCTGGATTATATTTTTAGACTTGAAAAGAGAAAGCTTAAACTACAAATGCTAAGTCTTCCAAAGATTGAGAGAGAGAGAGAGAGAGAGAGAGAGAGAGAGAGAGAGAGACCCAAGGATATGAAGTCCCAAACTTGGTCAATAAATGTTCTGGATAATGAACAATTTTATACCTTGAGAATGACAATGGCAGTTTGAATATATTGAGCCAACTGGTATTTTTAGCAACCAGAAGGCAGCCCGAAGCACAGGCCCCTGGAAATGCTCTTAAGACACCCGTGTCTATGGAGATACCCATCTCAGAGTCAGCATGGCAGCATTCAAGGAATGAGGGAAGTTAGCTACTTTATGTGTTTGGTATTTGGTGCTACATTTGTCAGTAGGCATGCAAGATATTCTAGAGAATTTTCCTGTTAGGCTAAAATCACTACATGTCCATCTGGATCACCAACTCAATCATAGAAACTAACCAGAAATTGTAAGAAATTTACAACTCGGCCTCACAAAGTGTTACACTCAAGTAGAAGAATTTGAGGTGGGGATGTGGGAGCAAGTTTTCAGACGAGTTAAAAATAGAAAAAGAGAAAATATGCTGGCCTTAGAGGATTTAGGACTAAGCAACTTGGTTGTTGAGGATTTTGAGAAGCACAATATAAGTAAGACCATAGACTTGGACTCAAAATTAATCTAGAAAATGAAGAGGGTTGTATAGACTATTAGCAGAATAACTTTGGACACCCATAAGGTCTTCCTTTTAGGTGAAGAGCAGTTTAAGTACAGTTCAAATGAAATTCATTGGGATAAAAGAAGAAATCATTTTCACATTCTTTTTTTTTTTAAATATATTTTATTGATTTTTTACAGAGAAGAAGGGAGAGGGATAGAGAGTTAGAAACATCGATGAGAGAGGTCGATCAGCTGCCTCTTGCACGCCCCCCACTGGGGATGCGCCCGCAACCAAGGTACATGCCCTTGACCGGAATCGAACCCGAGACCCTTCAGTCCACAGGCCGACGCTCTATCCACTGAGCTAAACCGGTTCGGCATCATTTTCACATTCTTGTCACAGAATCACCCATTAATTCATAAAACAATGACTCTATAAAAGCTGAACTCACGCCCAGTGGCAAAGTATTACATTAAGCATAGCTTTAGCTCTGTGTTTGTATCTAAGTAACTTATATTTTGTCTCTATAGGTCATGCAGTGGGGCAGCTCTGAGTCTGGGAGACTGTTTATACTCAACCTTCTATTATTTTAGGAAATCCTATATTTACCAAGTCCAGCCTTCTAAAATGTTCTGCTCACCAACAGTAAGATTCAATCACTTCTCCAGGCAAGTGACCTAGCTTTTACACATGAAGGAAAGGCATGTTTCATTATAAAAGTGACAGATACTGATTAAAACAATGGCCCCTCACCGCCACCCCACCCCGCCCAGATGAAAGCCTCATTTCTGATGCATAGAAAAGAGAAATTTTAATTAGCTGTTCAAAAGACTCAGCAACAGGTGGTTGAATTTTTAATTGTCATATCTGCAACACTTTACATTTAAATCTTAAAACAACGAAAATGTTGGTGGACATGATTTTTGCCAAGCCAAGATGCTACAGCAATGCAATCCAAACTATTACAGACTTAGGTCTGGGGGCTTTGGCCAACACCACTGCAGATTCTAGAAAGTTCCCCTCATTGGTGGTTGAATGACATCATGTCTTAGTTCATTTCAGTATCTCATTCCCATCTGACCTTGCACAGGGCATGGATGAGTAATGCAAATGCATGAAGTTGAGCATGCATGCCAGACAACAGGGAGTGATGGGGCCCTGGTGTGAACTAGAGCGGGCATGTGCCCTCTGCACAACTGTTATATGGCTCTGCCATACTGCTGCTATTGGGGATCTTAGGCCCAACATTTTTTATTTTTTTTTAAAGATCATTTGATTTTTCAAGATCTTTTAAGGAATACAGACTTTTGTGTGAAACTGCTCATTTTTTTTTCTAGTGTTGGCATAATTACACAAACATCATCTTATGCGAACCAAGCTAAACATATTTACCTGGACAGCATATAGCCTCCAGGTTGCCAGTTTTAAAACTCAGATCTAGTCCAAAGTTTTCACTTTTATAAAAAATATGTTTTTATTGATATTAGGGAGAGGAAGGGAGAGGGAGAGAAAGATAGACACATCCATGATGAGAGAGAATCATTGATTGGCTGCCTCCTGCACACCCCCTACTGGGGATCAAGCCTGAAATCTGGGCATGTGCCCTGACCAGGAATCGAACCATGAGGTCCTGGTTCATGGGTCGACACTCAACCACTGAGCAACACCAGCCAAGCCCAAAGTTATCACTTTTATAAGGAAGGAAATAAATGCCAGAGACCCAAATGTCAGGTTTGAATCCAGGTCCTAGATTCCAGGCAGGGTTCCAGCCACCTGCTAGAAAGTTTGTCCCTAAAATGCATACGGTCTAATTTCTTAACTCTTAGCTCCACAAGCCAACACTGTTACAATCTAATGAATGACTTATCGAGTCATTTCAATACAATAATCTATTTTACTCGACCACACTACATTTGGAAAGCTAATCAGAAATTTATTTCCTTTTACGACATATTCTAGCCCTGTGGTGGTTATCAAAAGAGACAACAAATAACATGTGATTTCACTTTCTAATTTTACAGAAATTAGAAATTGTGTTTACTAGACTGACTTTCCTACTCACTCCCAGTGTCTGAATGGCCTGCAGCAGCGTGGTGAGCCTCCCATCCCCGAGCCAGCGCAGAGAATGAGCCGGCAGTGCCGTGTGTCAGAGCTCGCCTTGTTTCCCAGAGATGGGAATCTTTATTGAAAGAGCTCTCTTTTTTGATTTCCGGATCAGGCCCTAAGCAGTTGATAAGGGAGAATTACTTGGCCATTATCAGAAGCAGTTGTATTTCCACAAAGAGCTGGTACTAAACAAGAGTTTATCTCTACGACAAGACTGATAGAATTCGCACCGATTATAATTCAATCAGACACCTGAAACTATATTGGCTGGTGGGTTATGTGCAAACCTCTGTCTTTTCTAGCCACAGCAGACAAAGTAGCTGGGAAATATTTTCTATAGTCTGACTTCTGGGGATACATCTTAGAAAGTGCTGCTCTTATGGTTGTGACAGGCTATGTCTCTATATAATCCATAGTAATATTTTATATAAATGTAGTTCTACCAGAAAGCCATTAGCCTAAAGAGTCAGCTATCTGTGACCTTTGCAATTATTTGCTAAAAACATTCCCAAAAGGTTTAATGTACTTTTTGAAATGTATATCCTACCAGTCTTATGAGCAACTTTGAACGCTGGAGAAACTGATGAATGGAGATGAAAGGTGACGTTGAAATGAACTTATTTAAACACAAAGCTTCAATCCTATTTGGAACACCAATATTTGAGATGGAAACTATTTTTTACAATGAAAAGAAGAAGAGTGTAGAGTTCAGGGGCAAACTGGCTTTATCACACTAGCTGAATTTGGGCAAGTTTCTCAACTTCTCTGAGCCGAATTTCCTCATCTGTAAAGTAGGGACAATGATAATATCTAATTTCTGGAATGGTTGTAAAAATCTAATGAAATAATAGGACAATGCAAACAAATGTAGCACTTTCGCACGTGATAAGCAGATGACAAATTTGACCTGACATTGTTATTATTAACACAAAATGGCCCAAACGTAGTGAGTCAGAGGCCTTGGAATATATACACGCTATTATATTCTATAACCAAGTTCCCACCAATATTGTAATCTGGTATAACTTTCCCAATTATTATGTTTCTGTTTTGCCTTTACTTTTCCAAGTGTCTTGTTAGTTTGTCATCAAATAGAAGAAGAAGAATTAGGAAAAGAAATGATGCTCTTGCCCTCATGAGGCATTTCATAGCTGTGTATTTTTATCCCCAGGGACACAGAAGCTAGTGGGGATGGTCAGAACAATCCTATGCACATGCCCAAGTCTGACAAATGCTGGGTCCTCTGTCTTCCAAGCAGAATGTTGGACATATAGCTGCCACATTTTGCTACCTGCACTTAATTACAGGTAGGAAAATGAAATGTGAAAGGAGGGTTCCTCTCCATGTAACCTGGTTTTGGAAATGATTAGCACTCACTGATGGCCTTTTGCCAACTTCAGGAAGGGGATTGCTAAAACAGTCTCCTAACTGGTCTTCCTACTTCTACTGGGGGAGTGGGGTGCCCATTCATTCTAGTCTGGACCCAGCCACCAGAGGGACCCCTTCACTCTGTGGATCAGATCCCATCCCTCCACCTTCAAAAGCATCCAATGCACCCCCTCTCTTTCTCAGAAGAAAAGCTGATGTCTTTCCAATGGCCTTAAGGCCCTGCACGATCTGGCCTCAGGTCTCATCTCCCACATCTTCCAGTCACACTGGCCTCATTGCAACTCCTGGAAAACACCAGGACTGGATGGAATGCCTTTCCTCGGGTTAAATCCACAGGGCCTACCTGGCCACTGTACTTCCCACTGCAATCCTACCTGCATTCCCGTTAACATTGCCCTGCTCTTCCAGAAACTTTTAGCTTTCAGCATTCTCTATAGTGTTCTTGCATATTCAATTTATTGTTTGTGGTCTGTTTCAAGAATGTACTAGTAAGCTGTATGAAAGTCGGGGCTTTCTTCAGTTTTGTTCACTGATATATCCTAAGTCCCCAGAAGAATGCCTTGCAGCTAGCAAGTCTTTGATATGTATATATTTGTTGAAAAAATAAATGCATGAGCGGATTAGTTAATTAATTAATTAATTATTCATGGTGAATGAATAAACGAACACATACACTTGCAGGCTCTTGGTTCCCAATAACCACAGCCATCTCCAGGGGAAGAGTAATTGGCTAAAGTGAGACTGATTGGGCGGCGACTCATTTCCAGAGTATACAACCTCCCATTTGTGTCATGTGGAAGCAGACAGGCTTCCTGCTTTCTCCAGTTCCAATCTGAAAATGGAATGCAGATTTTGCTCATGACAAAAAGAAAAAAAGTTCAGTGCCTTTCACAGAACTTCAGGCCAAGCTAAATCTTCACATTTCGGGATGCCTGCATTCATTTGGGTGCTGCATCCATCCGTTAATGAGCTTTGAAACCCTGGGAAAGTCAATGAACTTGACTGAGACCTAGCAAAATAAATGACAACCAATTTTCTTTCCAGTTTAGAAAATCTCAGCATTAGGAAAAAGGTAAAAACCAGTCAAGCACTGCTTGACCATTCCTCCTCTTCTCTCAACCAACAATCCTATCTAATAAAGAGGGAATATGCAAATTGACTGTCACGCCATAACAAGATGGCTGTGCCCACAGCGGAGGCCAAGTTCCTATAAAGAGCTTTAATGAGCAATCAGCAGGGACCTGAACCTGCATGGCGCAGGGCTGGGGCAGGGGACCTCAGGTTGCGTCCCCTGCCCCGGCGCCAGGCTGGGGGACCTCATGCCATGCCCCCCCCCCAGCAGGGCTTGATGGGGGACCTCAGGCCATGCCCTCTGGCTGGGCCAGGGGACCTCAAGGCGTGCCCCCAGGCCTGGGCCAGGGAACCTCAGGCCACGCCCCCCCCCAGCACCAGGCCAGGCAACCTGAGGCCGCGCCCCTCCACCTGGCGGGGGCTTGATGGGGGTGTGGCCGGCTAGGTCTGAGGTTCACGTGGGTCGGCGGGGACTTGACTCTGATTCCCATAGCATACCTCAGACTCTGACAAGAGAAAGATTTTCATATACATTTTACTAATTTTCTTTCATCTCTGACACTTCTATTATAGAGAAAGGGCAAATAGCAATATTAAAATATTTCCTCTAATTAATTCCTTTTTAATGTGCATAAATTTTGTGCACTGGGTCACTAGTCCTATATAATAAAAGCCTAATATGCAAATTGTCCCCTCAACTGGGAGTTGACCAGGGGGCGGGGCCAGCTGGCCAACTGCCCACGGCCCCTCCCCCTGGCCAGCCTGACCCTGCCCCAGCCAGCAGCGGCAGGCAGCCAGGGGAAGGGAGGTCCCGGCCGGCAGTTGGCAGCCGCTAGGGACCCTACCCATGCATGAATTTCATGCACTGGGCTTTTAGTCTGTAAATAAATACCCACATTTTAATAGTTCAACCTAACAAGAAAACCATCTCACAAAAGAAATGATTCACAGTTAGGTATGACTCACCTAGAAATACTTGTACTACCTCAGGTGATAAGCTGGGATGTGGTTCCAAAGCTACATTAATGCTTTCTTTTAATTTGGAACTGTAGTCCTGATCAAACAAAAATAACTTTTCTACAGACCGCATTTAAATCTCTATTATTCCCCACCTGTCTCTGCAGCTTATCCAACGTGTGCCATCTTATCAGATCCTGGTGAATCTGCATGATATTTTGAACTCTCAAAAGTACCTGTAGCGCTCAGGTTTATACCAATAATAGTAATAATAGTAACCAATTTTGTACCAACAATGTCACATTCATTCACAAAACAACTATTTTCTCAGCATCATAAGCCCAGTACCTCCCTAGCACTAGAGGGATGCTGAGATGCAAAAGACACAATCCTGTCCTCAGAGAGCTGTCTACATGAGGAGCAAAGACAGCTCAGTGAAAAGTAATAAGAAAGAAGAAGGAACAGCAGAAGTGGCTCTGATTTTAGAATTTAAGAGAAAGTTTAGGGGATTAAAAAAGCAGACATGAAAAAGAAAAATGTTTTAAAAATCAAATTACTGCAATTACTACTGAGATACAAACATCTTCAACACCACCAGTGCACGTTATTGTAGACATCCCCGCCATGTCAATGCACACGTGTATTTCTTTCTTTTCTTTCTTTTTTGACAAAAATGAAAACATTATATCTAACCAAAGCTTCTAAAAACAGCTTTAAAAATCCCACTATAATTGTTAATGCTCATTTGCTTGTAAATATAGATCCACAACGTTTTAACTGGTTGAATAGCATCCCTACTGAGTTTACTTAAGTCATTCCCTATTGGTTAACTTTTACATACATCTTTAGGTAGTTGCCCAAATATTTATTTAGGATACATTCTTGCATGTGGAAGTACTGGGTTATTATTATTTTTTTCCACAAAAGAAAAATAAGGAGTTTATTTTATGACATACTTGTTTGGATGATTACTTACTGGTAATTAGTACTTCTACATGTTTTGAAAGGCAACCATTTTAAGTGACAATACGTATCAGGCTAGTAGAAAACAGTTAAAACAAAGCCCTCTCTTTGGATCTTACAAAGTCATGCAGACAAGACAAGGTATATCCGGTCTGGTCCAATCAGGCTTCTTGGAATTATCAAAATGTCTTTTCTGGCAAAGATGAATTTGGCTCACATAGAAAGAAGGTTCTTTGAAGGCTGCTGCCAAACTCATTTCCCTTTGAAAAAGTAAATCTCAAGGCATGATAGTGCAAGAGGTAAGTTGTGATTAACAGAACATTTACAGACTAATGGTGCTTAGTCTCTGATTTCCAATTTATTTTAAAGAACAGAAACTATGTTGACAAGTTTCTCTGCCTAAATTTACCAGTATACTCATGAATCCCACCAGAATTAGGACAACTTGATTATCTTCATGATTCTGTCCTGACACCTGCCCACGGAGTCTGCGGGTGAGGCCCTGGGGATGCCAGGCCCTGACAGTTCTGTGCTCAGGATTCTCTTGGGAGCCCAGGGGCCTGAGAAAGCAGTTCTCCCACCAGATTAAGTCCTCAAAAAACTCTCTTATCAGTGATTAATAAAACGGTGCTGAGTGGAGTGTCTGCTGTGTAGTTAAATCTGGGAGGTCTGAGTGTTCCCGGAGCTCCCCGCGGGATGAGTCGTGGGCCGAGAATCCCTGGAGTGTGAGTATTCGCGACTGGAGGGCTCTGTCGGGTCAATCAGCTTTTCACAGTCACAGTCATCCCACCCCTCCACGCTGTCCCCAGGGGCTCTCTGGGAAGGAGGAAGGCCCACTCCAGCTCCGGGCTACTTAAGTCGGGCACTGTTGGGGGCAAAGCAGGAGGAGCCCACGGCTTGAGGTCAAGGCATAAAGACACGTGTTTCCACGCGAGAATGGCTCCAAGTACTTTCTTGATTGTTTGGTTGAAAATCTGAATAAGGGGCGGGGGGTCAGAGACCTCGGCATCTGCCAGTGTACTTCCACCATCAGCTGCGAACCCCGGGTAGGGCGTCCGAGGGCGGAGCGTCGGCTCCAGACTCTAGGGCGGCACCTGTCTGCGGACCATCGCCTGCTGCAGCTTTCGTTCTTGTTCCTTTTCATTTTTTCCTCTGAGTGATTTGTCTTCTTCATTCGTTCACTTCCGCCTCACAAGATTCAACTACTCGCGCACTCTTTTCTACATCTGCACACGCTGCCTGCACCCTCCCCTGCAGCGCTGTACACCTGATGGATGGCCCTGGTGTCCCTCATGACTCCATGCTTGTCAAGGAAGTCAGTGCCGCGTTCTTTACTGGCTTTGGCATGACTCTGAGGCCTGTTTGGCACTGAAGACGCTTTATACGCTTGCTGGCTGGTGTTGCCCAGGTTGGGAATAGCAAGGGATATCCTTTGATTATACCTTCCGTTTGGTCTGAAGAGGACACGCTCTAGAGCAGCGGTTCTCAACCTGTGGGTTGCGACCCCTTTGGGGACCGAACGACCCTTTCACAGGGGTCGCCTAAGACCATCGGAAAACACATATATAATTACATATTGTTTTCTGTGATTAATCACTATGCTTTCATTATGTTCAATTTGTAACAATGAAAATACATCCTGCATATCAGATATTTACATTACGATTCATAACAGTAGCAAAATTACAGTTATGAAGTAGCAACGAAAATAATGTTATGGTTGGGAGTCACCACAACATGAGGAACTATATTAAAGGGTCGCCGCATTAGGAAGGTTGAGAACCACTGCTCTAGAGCATGCTCTAGAGCTATGGTGGTGGAGATGAAGCTGAAGAGGAGGATGCGGGTGAGCTGCTTAGGAAGGACCTGCTCCTCATATGACATCTGCTGCTGTGTGTTCCGCAGGAATCTGTACCACCCGATTGCCTTCTTTCTCTGTCTGTACCACCCGATCCTGTTCCTTCTCTGTCTGTAACACCCAATCAGGTTCTTTCTCTGTCTGTACCACCCAATCAGGTTCTTTCTCTGTCTGTACCACCCGATCGCGTTCTTTCTCTAGTCTTCAGGAATCCTGTTCAAACTCTTGTCGTTACCTTTGCTTGCGTAGTCATAAAAACTAAAAAACTCTGAACAAGGCTGATGGTTATGGACTTCAATGACTTGCAGAAACTCTGTGTTGCTGATTTGGGAGTCACTGATGCTAAAGGTTTCCTGTTGTCTCACCTCTCCCAGCAAAAATCCTCGGTGGTCAGCGTTGCTGTTGGCGCCATGGAAACACAGCGCTGAAGGTGTAGCCCGAAATGGAAGCCGCATCATGGAAATCTCCAGCTCTACTGGGTTATTTTCAAGTAAAGCACTTTCTTTGGGAGACGTGTGTGTGTATCTTATATATTCCAATTGCTCCTGAGTAAAGTTGTACCAATGTTTATTACCATAAACAGGGCTGTGCATGTCTATTCTTGATATTTCATTTTAAAAATCTTTGTCAATCTGCTGTGTAAGAAACGGTTTCTAATTCTCATCTTCTTTTGCATTTATATTTTTAGTAAGTTACATTTTTAAAACCTCTTTATTGGTAATTGCTACTTCTTTGTTAATTGCTGCCTTGTTCTTAACTCAATCTATTAGTAGTTTCATATTTTTCCTATTGATTTATAAAAACTCTTTCCTTGGAAAGCTATTAAATTCTTTCTCATCATTTATGAAATGAATATTTTCTCTAAATGAGCTATTTGCATTTTTATTTTGTTTCTTGTGTTTTTATAATAAGCAATTTCATGTGTCTCGCTTTAGTATTATATAGTCACATTTATTTTCTCTTATGACTTTTATATTTTTAATTGTCATATTTACATCTAATGCACATTTAAGAAGCCATAATTAAACCTTACTATAACTCAGAGTTCACATAAAATATATATAAAATCAATGTGGTCATACAAAGTGGGTTTACTTACTCAAAGTATACATTTTATTTTAAATTTAGAGATGGGTCTTATTGGGGAGGAGGGATATTCCCAGCAGATCTTTTTACTTTCAACAATTGTAGTATTCGATATCAAATGAAATGAAAATCTTATTTTTCTGAGCCAACATTATATTCTTTTTGATCACAGTTTGTGGTCACTGTATATATTTTTTCTTTTCAGCTGGACTGTAAGTGTCATATGAATTAAGAGCGTATCTTCCACTCAAGACTGAGTTCTGTGGCAAGTTATCTATGAAATAGTGGTAATTGGATATACACAGTTTAATACATAATTTGATATATATTAAGCACTGGATAATTCAGTGAATTTTGTGTGTTAGACACATATTAAGATTTCTGGAAAATGAGCAAGATGATACATAGTTAAAAGGTATTTTTGGAACCATTAATCTAAGAATAATATATGAGATGAACTGAGGGATGTGTGTGTGTGTGTGTGTGTGTGTGTGTGTGTGTGTGTGTGTGAGAGAGAGAGAGAGAGAGAGAGAGAGAGAGAGAGAGAGAGATGCTCCAAAATCTAGGCTTTCACTGAATTGGGCATAGGATGGTCAAACCAAGGAAGCATTATAAGAATAAAACTTGCAATGGGAAAAATCAGGAAAGTGAGAAGAAGAGCAATCTGGGCTGGGCAGGGATAGGAATAGTGGTTTTGGTGTCAGATTACTGAATTTATTAATAAAGGGACAGTCAATTAGATCAGACTCCTAGACTGTCAAAGATACAGGACTAGGGCACATATCTGAGTGGACAAGGGGAAGAAGAAAAGGAAAGCAACCTTTGAGAGTACCTACATGGTATGAGACACGGTCATAAGTGTTTTACTCATGTAGTTAGAATTTAAATGTCAGTCATACACACATCATTGATAGATAAGAAGAGCTTATCATGTAGAGCTTGTTTAGGTACCAGCTCCACCATTTCTAGCTATTTAGATCTTGAGACAGTTTGCTTATCCTCTCTATAAATCTTAGTTTCATTATCCAAAAAATGAAGATGATAACAATAATGTCTACCTCAAAGAGCCAGAATAAATTATATAACCCAGAAAAAACAGTACAGTGCTTGAAATATAATAAAAACTGAATATAGGTAGTCATTAATGGGAAAAAAACAACAATAGAGAACTTAACAACTAGCTTTAAGGTTGGTCTACATTAAGAGATAGAAGAGAGAGATACTAAAAAGACAGAGAGGTATTCAAAGAAATGGGAGAAAACCTTAAAACCACAATGTTATGGAAATCATGGGGCTAAAGGTTTCTGAAGAGCTCGTTAATCAAATTTAGTCATGAGGATAGAGAAATGGACCATTTAGTCCTGGTTGTTCTTCATGTAAGGAAAGTAAATTTGGCAAGCGCTACATACCCAGAGTTGGTCATCCATGCCAGGTGGGTTCTTTTTGATAAAAGCACCATAGTATGTAGCAATATTCCGGTGGTGAGAATATTTTTTCAACATGTTAATTTCTTGTTTGATTTCTTCCTCTTCATCCTGTATTAGAATAATAAATATTCAGTCATGAAAATCCATGTCTTAGAATTATTTTCCATCACCATCTATATCAACTACGTAATAAATTTCTTTCTTAAATTTTTTGTTCTGTGGTGATAAACAAGCACAATTATTATATAACTTGATTTTCTTGATTGACTACAAAAATTTGCAAGACAACACATTGACAATCCAAGGGGTATTCTGTTTGTATGGCAAATAGGCATAGCTGGGGGGTATGGGGGGAATATAAAACAAAACACCTCATTCCTTCACATGCTAAAGATCAAAGTAGGCTGTTGAGATAAAATTCACTCTAGATCTCTTGGAACTATGTCCATTGAATACCTATTACTGATCAGATCTTGTATAGGAAAGACTTAGGGAAGTGAAAAGAAAAAAACATAGACTCATATTTTAAATTTAAGTTCATTTTCTTTGAAGTCTACTTTGATTGAAGTACCTGACTGAAGATGATGAAAGTCATATGAGAAAGGTAGCGAGGGTAAGTTCCCTAGATCTGAGGAAGTTCACAAAGCTGGAGTACCCATCGCACCTTCAGGAAACTAAACATGAGAAGAAAGGGGAACTGCGGCAGTTGTGTGAGAAGAGATAACTCTCCTACAGAGTAAGTGTCCTCATTCCGGTTTCATTCATTCTGAGCTTCAATTTGGAGTCCACCAATTTGGGTCATTTTAGACACCCCCCACCCGTGTTCTCTCATAATTTTATTTTGATACGTGCACATCAGTTGGACCTTCAATTAGTATTTTATTTTTGAGGTTGGTGGGAAAAAATTTATCCCAGGAAAACTGTTTTAGATGTAGCAGTAGAATGATTATGCCTAAGTGTAAGATGTTACCATGACCTGAAAGACCACTAACATGGTGTCCCTATCTGTTCCCTTGCCCCCTCTATCTGCTCGGCCTCCCTACAGTCTCTCTACATTGCTGAGTCATTCTGCAAATGATGTCTTCTTTCGCTTCCTCTTCTTCACACAATTTCTACTCATCATTTTTCATTGAATTTAATTGACACTCCTCAAGGACATCTTCCCTAATTCTCTCAGGCAATGTCAAATTCCCCTACTATATATATCTTGCCCACCCCTACACTTCTTGATGCATGTGCAGTATTTGCTGGTACCAGTTGGAGGTATGGGTCAGTCTGTGTCATAACTTCCCTCTACTTGACTCTCTTCACTTGAATTGTAAGCTCTCTTCTGCCTCCAGATCTTAGTTCTAGAGTTCCTTCCCCCACAAAGCTCTCTGATCTGCCTGATTTGAGTCTAGCCCTGTGGATAATCATGTGCCTCTTCCTTTATATCACTTACAAGAATTGCAATCCCCATTTATCTGTCTAATCATTTAAGTATTTCTTCCCTATCGGTCCATAATAACTCTTAACACAGGAATCTTTTGCCTTTTATAACAACCCCAGCACCAAGCAAAGTGCCTGTGAATAAATGGAAGAATGAAAGAATGAATACCTAAAAAGGGTCCAACCACTCACTGCAGCATTAGTGAGGCTTGAAAGGAACTAGTAAGAATAAGATGAGTGTGATGACATGTTGCCATTTCCTAACCACACAAAACTAAGTTTAATAAAAACAATGGAGATGTGAAAACCTAGGAGAACCGAGCAGGCTACACATCATATGTTTTAACTAAGTTGAAGATTAATCTCAAAATAGAATGTATGATTATGACGCTGAGCCAAGGAGCAGCACATGGCCTTAATGGTGCAGGGAAGTGAGGGGTTTGGATGGAGGCTGAATGGGGAGATGGCATTTTGCCAACCAACGAAATTCTTCCCTGCAGCTATTGAAAACTGCCTACACCTTCACCACAGGCCTCATGAGAGGATGACCTTCAGCTTGCTGAAACGTCCCTGTAATGTGCCTCGAATGTCTACCATAGTGCCTATTAGCTATTTTAAACTCGCCATGTGGGGCCCAATAGTTGTGAGTGAAGGTAGGATGAGCAGATGTACTTTAGGCCTAAATAGAAGGGGAGAAAACATACCTGAGAATTTCTGTGGGCAGCCTGGCATTGACAGCTGCTTGGATTAAAGAGGCAACTACATGAGGCAGTAAAATACCAATCACAGTCCAACTGCAGCCTGACAGCTTCGGTCATTCCTAGTGAGGAGTCGGTCTGCTCCTACAAGTATTTGCTGCCTGCCTTCTGGGTTCTTAAGAGGATAGTGAATGATGTGGCAGAATCAGAGGTGGGGGTTGAGGCGTAGGGGGAGTGCCTAAAAGCTTACCCTATCATTAAGAAAATAAGACTTATGAAATAGTTAAATAACAGTTAATTCAGTTTATAATTACATAAAAAATAAATAGTATTGGAGATGAGCATGAAGTCAACACATTCTCTATCACTTTGCAAAGGTAAACTGAGGTGATGTGACCATGAAGAAAGTATATGCATTGAGTCAGAAAAATGAGGGTGGGCAGGTAGGGGGGAGGCATGTTCAGTTTGGGCTCCACTCATTTCTGGCTGTGTGATCTCAGAAAAGTAACCTATCCTTTTGGAGACAAATTTTCTCATCTATAATGAGATACAAATGTAATAATAGTATTACTATATATCCTTGCCTTTTGTGATAATTAAATGAAGTATGTGAAAGTTATAAAGTGTAATACAAATAGACATTATTAATCTTCTCAACTGAAAAATAAATATCAAGGATAGGAGAGGAGGAATGTTAGTAACTTGAATTTTAGGTTTAAATTGCACTGTTTCAAAGTACAATTATGGAACCACTGTGGGTCATGTCTATGTAGCTCTAAAATAGAACCTTAATCTAGATCTTACATAATCTTGTAAGTGACCATGCAATTTGTCAGGCCCTCAGGACTACTGTTTATCCAGATTTCTACTCTAGGGGAAGGATAGCAGTAAATCATTCAGTGAAATTGAAAGGGACTCACTTATTATGATTTCAAGAACTCATTTAACCATTCCACAAGCAATCCTTCCTCTCACAATATGGCTCATTGAAGGAGATGGGTTACGATGCTTTCAAAAGACAAACACAACAACTGAGGCTGGAATTAGATTGTATGGTTTTGAGAGAAGGATATCTTCTATTTTTTAAATGGATTATTCTTATGTCTGAAGAATTAAGCGCAAGGATCAAGCTCACTGGGAAACTAATGACCACTGGGTCATAAGGAAAAACAAAGTAATGCTACCAAAGTCTCACAAATTTAAAAAAAGAGTCCTTTAATAAGTCAAGTCCAGTGCTGTCGGAAGAACCATTACTTCAATCAGAAGCCTTTCAAATCTAGTCCACGCTGATTCAGACATGGCATTTAAACTTTGCAAGTGTCAGATATTTTCACCTGTAAATGGGAATAAGAATACCTATCTAAGTCACCTCTTAGGGCTTAGAAATGATTGTTTATTTAAGCATAGCGTTATTATCAACATAAAGATTTTTTTCAAGATCATAGGAATCTATGTATTGCCTAGTATTTGTAGTAATTTGAAAAAAAATGGCCATAATACTTAGCAACTTCCCTCATGAAGAGGTGAAGTCCATTTCTTCTCCTTGTCGCTGGGTTTAGCCATGTGACTTGCTTTGGCCAATGGGACATTAACAAATTGATTCAGTAGAGGCTTAAAAGTATGTGTGTGTTGGAGTGGCCCTCCCTAATTGCTTGCAGAGGATACTCCCAGCCTCCTGGAGGATAGCAAACTATGGGAAGAGAGGGTGATTTTCAAATGCAAAGAAACAGATGATTCCAGGTGATGCTTCTAAGCCACTAGCTACCTCTGATGATGATATGACAATCACAACCATGTTGACAAAATATAGCAAAAGCCAAACTTACATATTACTCAATATGTACTAGAGGCTGTGTGCAGAGTATCTTAATTAATATTCAAAAAAGCTCCATGAAGTAGGCGTGTTTAATGATCCCACTTTACAAATAGGAAAACGAGTTTCAGGGAGTTCATTCATATGTTTACATGTTAAAGCTAAGATTCAGCCCTAACTGGTTTGGCTCAGTGGATAGAGCGTCGGCCTGCGGATTGAAAGGTCCCAGGTTCGATTCCGGTCAAGGGCATGTGCCTTGGTTGCGGGCACATCCCCAGTAGGAGGTGTGCAGGAGGCAGCTGGTCAATGCTTCTCTCTCATCGATGTTTCTAACTCTCTATCCCTCTCCCTTCCTCTCTGTAAAAAATCAATAAAATATATTTTTTAAAAAAAGCTAATATTCAAAGCCAGATTTGTCCAACTCCAAAGCCACTGCTCTTAGTTCTATACTGAAAACTCCTAGGAAGAAGAAGGGCAATTACCCATGGTGATAAAACCAAAGCTGCTAATCATGAAAGAAGAGTTCAGGGATATCTTAATCCAGGGCTAAAGAGAAACCTGCCTTTGGTTCTCCAAATAAAGGAGCTTGTTAGGACACATTTATAATACTTGCTTGTGAATGGGGATAAGTTGCATGTTTATTACACAGGGGAACACATTATAAGCCCCTAAAATAGGCTAAGATTTAAAGACCGAATTTTATAAGACATTTTAATATTAGTGTGCTCTCTAACAAATGGTTTGCCCCAAATTTAGTTCTCAATCCATGGAATGGGAATAAAACTATGTAATTCTTATAACAGCCCCAGGGACTGGTCAGTTTGAACTTGAGAAGGAAATATGAGGTGTACAGATTGATAAATGCCACTACCTTCCAGATGTGTGGACAAGGCTACAACCCCTGCTGCTCCTGCTCACTTGCCCTGCTCTCCACAGCAGTCCTTGCTATTAGGTAGGCATTTGTGTCAACTTGTCGATTATTCTCACCTTCACTGTTGACTAAATGTGACAAGAAGTTGAAGACATTTTTTGTTAAAGAATTATTTACTATTAGAATTTGAAGGGACTATTAACATTTTTCTAGGATGTTATTTTTTAAAATATATTTTTATTGATTTCAGAGAGGAGGGGAGAAGGAGAGAGAGAGAGAGATAGAAACATCAATGATGAGAGGGTATCATTGATTGGCTGCCTCCTGCATGCTCCCTACTAGGGATCAAGCCTGCAACCCTAGCATGTGCCCTTGACCAGAATAGAGCCCAGGACCCTTCAGTCCACAGGCCAACGCTTTATCTATTAAGCCAAACCAGGTAGGTCTAGGATGTGATTTTTAAATTTTTAAAAATAATTTGGAGAAATTTAATAATTATTCCAATAGAAATTTTATTCAATATTCTAATAAATAGCACCAACAAAACTAGACTTTTAAAATCAATACATACTTATTTTGTAAGTTTGATTATATAATAAGTTTGATCTAATTATAATCAATGACAACAAGGAGGTTGTTTTAGTGAATACAAAATTGGAATTTTTTGAGGAGAATTTAAAGTCACATATCAGCTTCAATATATTATTAATTTGGAGTTTTGTTTGGTTTTGAAGAATAGAGAAAAATCTACATTTCCTAAGACAAGTAACAATTATTTTTTGTTTACTTATTTTGGTAGCAATTACTTTTAAAGAGCATGTTTTGAAATCTTTATACTGAATAACATTCTGCACATGAAAGGAATAACCTGACAGTACAAATTGAGAAGTTGCCATTTTCCAGTGCCTTTAAAATTGGCATATAATGTAGAGTTTGCTGCTTGTGTTTATTTATTTTATTTTATTTTTTTAAAAATATATTTTATTGATTTTTTACAGAGAGGAAGGGAGAGAGATAGTTAGAAACATCGATGAGAGAGAAACATCGATCAGCTGCCTCCTGCACATCTCCTACTGGGGATGTGCCCGCAACCCAGGTACATGCCCTTGACCGGAATCGAACCTGGGACCTTTCAGTCCGCAGGCCGACGCTCTATCCACTGAGCCAAACCGGTTTCAGCTATTTATTTTATTTTTATTATTATTTTTAAAGTGTCCTTGATGGTCACTTGTATTAGTTTTTAATTGCTGCTATAACCCTTATAATAGATCCATCAAGACAATCCCTACATCTCAAGATCCTTAATATAGTCATATCTGAAAATTCATTTTTGCTATATAAAATAACATATTCACAAGTTTTGGGGATTAAGATGTGGACATTATTGGGGGCCCTTATTCTACCACAGTCTACATCTAGTCTCCCAAAGATTTACTTCTTTCCCACATGTAAGATACATTCACTCCCATCCCAACATCTCCAAAAGTGTCAACCCATTATAGCATCAACTCAAAATCCAAAAGCTCATCAGCTCAAATTCCCCAATCTCATCAGGGAAGAATGAGGCTTAGGCTATTCTTAAGTGAGGTTTGCTTTTAAAATCACAGTTTATTAAATGTTAAAATATACATACACATTATAAATGAGAATTAAGCATGTGTGGATCCCCTAAAATTATCTCAAGGTGGGGTTATGCACCTGCAAATTATATTTTTACAGATCTAAGGAAACAGACCCAAAGTAGGTCAATGAGTTGCCTAAGCCCACATCTCTTCATGGCAGCATTGATTGAACTAGTGACTTTACCATGACATTCTCCAGGCAGCTCCTAGATTTGCTTTATGCGTTAACCGTAAGCTAAATAAATTCATTCAACAAATATTCAAGTGCCTACTTGTATCCCAGGCACAATGCTCAATGCTAACAATGTGATAATACAACAATGGGCATGACAGATTCAAGCTCTGCCACAATGACACTTACTATAGTCTAGTGGGGAACACAGATGGAAATCAAAGAGTGACAGAGATGGATAGCTGATCTAATTGGGGGTAGTAGGGGTGATGGCCCCAAGAAATCCAAGTTTGAGCTGAATTCTAAAACCCTTGTGGAAGTTACCCAGTTGGGAAAAAAGAAAAAAGTGTGATGTGGTGTGACTGAGGAGGGAAGCATTTTCCTGGCAGGGAAACAGCGGTTGCCAAGGCCCTGTAGCTGGAGGGGGTATGGCAAGTTGTCTTCTACGGGAATTGTTAGTGCCATGGAGAGAAAAATAAAAAATGTCTGCAGGAGACACTGTGATAACAACATGCACTGAACATTGTGTCCTACATATTGTTCTCAAATGCTTTATAAATAACTGTATTTACTTTTCACACTAACTTCCTGAGGGAAGTGATATTATCCACATTGACACATGTGGAAGAAGGAAAGGTTAAGCAACATGTCCAGGGTAAGAAAGTCATGCAGCATATGCCCAGCTCTCTCTTATGTGGAGGTGGTGTCCCTGGGAGAAGCAGGTAACCCAAGTCTGATGTGCATCTTTCTCACACCCTGACTCTTCCAAACAATCCCAGATTTTTTTTCTTTTTGTCCAGTTTTAGCAAACACTCATGGAGTTTGCTAACTATGGGCAAAACACTCTCCCAGAGGCTCCTGGGAGAAGGCCATTTCCTTATTCTTCAAAGAGAGATGCAGACTGGCCACTAACTTAACCGACAGGAATTCAGTAAATAAGCCAGAAATAGAAAATCAGTGAAGCAGGACTTCAAATGCATCCTTCTAGTAGGCAAATCCCATGGTGTTACTTTGCTATTTAACTTCTGGCCCCACATTGGTCTAGCAGTAGTTGGGAGAAGGAGTTACAGCCTCCCGCCCCTGGTAAAAAACCACCACCAGCACAACAAACAAAACAAGGCAAAACCAAAAAAACCTCCCCTTATATCTTTTTTATTTTTTATTTTTATTGATTTGTTACAGAGAGGAAGGGAGAGGGATAGAGAGCTAGAAACATCGACCAGCCGCCTCCTGCACACTCCCACTGGAGATGTGCCCGCAACCAAGGCACATGCCCTTGACCGGAATCAAACCCGGGACCTTTCAGTCCGCAGCCGACGCTCTATCCACTGAGCCAAACCAGTTTGGCCCTCCCCTTATATCTTGTCTACATATTGAATTGTTGCCTAAAACTATTTGATCAAAGTATTCAATTTGGAAAATAAAAACTAAAAACCTTGCCAAAGCCCTTGCCACAGCACCCAGTGTCTTCACGACCTGGCCCTAACTTGTCCAGATTCGTCATGTGTCACGCTCTCCTAAGCACATTTTAGTCTTTACACTATGCAGTACTTTCCAGAGCATGCTCTGTGCGCTCTCAAGCCCCACACCTTGGTACAGGTTGTGCCCTTGGCCAGGAATGTCCTCGTCTGATTGTCCTCCTAGGCTTAATCACTACCCCTCACTGCCACACCCAACTTAGTAAGTTTGTTTATAAATTGTATAAGTTTATTGTAAAATGGATTAGCTTTACTTATAAATATTTAGGGCAAGGTTGTGTTATTGTGAGCGCGCCCTTCAGGCAAAAGACCACTTTTTCATCTTTGAATTTCTAGTGGCTGTCATAAAGGATGTATTTAGTAAATGCTTATTGAATAAATTAATGAAAGATCACACTAAATTAAACACTAAACACCCTTCTATATTTAATTATGTGGTTAAGAAGATGGACTTAAACGATAGAGTTAAAATGCTCAGGCAGATTCACTCCACCATTTACATGTTACATTGAGCAAGATACCTTAAAATATCCTTGATTTTCTTATCTATTCTTGGGACTAATAATAGAATCTATTTTGTGTGCTGTTGAGGGAATTAAATGAATAAATATATAGAAAGTATTTAAAAGAGTTCTGGCAAATAATCACTCCATCAATGTTAGTTACCATTATTATTATTTTTGGCTGAAATATAAAAAAATGTAAGTAGAGGGGTACTTTACTTAAGGACCAAATCAGTTTTAAACACATCCACTATAATATGATCTGATGTCATAGTAACATAATTCTCCTGGTTTTGCCTACCCAGCATCCTTCCCACCCTTTTCTCTAAAAGCTCTCAGGTTTTTCTTGAGGAATCATGTTTCCCAACTCTCAGTTCCTGTGGTAGTTTCCAGGGTCAGCCACCCAACCCAGATGTGGCTGAAGAGAAACAGGGTTTGGTTCAGGGCTGGGACATAACCCAAGCTGGGCCACTGATACTCAGACTGGCACCTCTGCAACGGAGGGTAAGGAATTAATTAGAACAGGAATCTGCAGGTGGGAAGAAAACAGAGCCCAGAGATGGAGAGAGACACAATTCCTAATCACAGCATGTGACTTCCTGGGCCCTGCTGAGTTTTTTTCTTTTTGTGACTATGCAATAGCCAGGAAATTCTGTTATCAGCTTCACTCAGTTTAGTGGGGCTTTGGTACCACAATCCAAAGTGTCCTGAGTCATGTGATCACCACCGCATCATTGTAAAGGTGAACATCTTGATGTCAACTCATTATCTCATTAAGTCCTACATGGATTTCAAGGTGTCATTGTAAAGAAACTAGTTCACACCATGAATTTTTGTCCAGATGAATATGGGGATTTATCAAAGAATCATAGTATCTTCATACTTGGTGACCAGAGAGCTGTAAACACAAGACCCTAGAAAGTGCTCCTCTGACTTTGGGGGTGCATGGAGCTCTTTGAGAAGCTTGTAGAAAAGGCAGGTTCTGGGGCTCCACCCAAAAATTCTGCAGCAGGCCCAGGAATCTGGATTTCTCGTGCACACCCCAAAGGTGCTGATAGTTCAGTGATGCTGGCTGTCCACTTTGAGAAACACCACCCTAGAGGTGCTTGTTTAGAACAGGGGTCCTCAAACTTTTTAAACAGGGGGCCAGTTCACTGTCCCTCAGACCGTTGGAGGGCCAGACTATAGTTTAAAAAAAAACCTATGAACAAATTCCTATGCACACTGCACATATCTTATTTTGAAGTAAAAAAAACAAAACAGGAACAAATACATTTGTATTTGTATGTGGCCCGCGGGCCGTAGTTTGAGGACCCCTGGTTTAGAAGTTGTAGGCAAATCTAGAGTACACAAATCCACTGGGAAGGAATCCCCAGAAAGCGACAAAATGCAGAAATTCCCATAATTATTTCAGAAAGTAAAATAACTTCAAAGACAGCCTGAGTTTAAGTACTAATTCTGAAGCAAGTATTAAGAAATTTGGAACTGTCTCAGATCTAAAAAGGGAAGGAAATGAGCATTATATCCAGTTATCTCTGTGGCTATTTTCTATAAAATAAAATAAAAAAAGTGGTATGGAATAAAAACAATAATTTAAGCAATAATTTAAAAATTGATTTCAGGCTTATGGCTTTATCAATTTCATTACAATAAACGATAGTAACTCTGCAGTAAATCATTGCAAACAATTAACAAAGACGACCTTTGAGAATTCATCTCAGTTTTTAACAGAGCAGCTATAATGAGCACAATTATAATAATTGGTAAGAAGCTTTTGCAACATTCCATAATACACAAAAGACAACATGGCAAAATGAAATAGATTGTTTTCTGAGGATACCACATGAGTTTCACAAAGGAAATCTTATGTTGACTGAGATGCGTAAGGGGGTGATACAAAAGTCATTTGATGCTGTATCAGATACCCTGGGAATAAGAAAACCATTTCCAGATGTGTATCCATGTTTGTCTTTGTTAGGGTCAGTGGTTACATAATGGTCAATGATGTGCCTACATCAGGGCAACTATCCAGCCCTTTCAACAGGGGTTCCCCAAGAGAATTAAGCCAAAATACTATAAAGCATCCATTGTATGCAATGGATCGACTCTCCTATGCATGAAAATGGCATTAGCTTTGTACCATCCTTGGGAGAACTGAGAAAATAGTCTCTCAGATCATTTTCTTGTAGGGCTTAGCTGCCTTGTGAAACCCAGTTTAGGAAGGTTAACTGCCACTCCTTAAAAACTAAAAAATCTCCTCTGGGATACACAGCTGTGGAACTGTTCTGATCCCAAGCAAAGTGGTCTAGTAAAAGTAAGTGGTTCATCAAGCAATTTAAAGTCTCACAAATAGAACCAGAAACTAGAAAAGGAATGTCCTGTGCTCTCAGGTCATGCTGTGCGCATCAATATTCAACTCTGTGCACGCATGTGCCCCGAGATTAACGATGTCAGCGGAACTCAACTGCAGTTCCACAGAACCACACAATAAAACTTTACAGCACAAATGTCTTGGACTCCATCCACAACCATGAGCTGCTGAACTGCCACGTGCATTGCATTATGTGCAGATCCTATTCACTCCTAGGAAAATACAGTAGTAGGACTTCAACAGAATAACGAAATAAATTTTCATTTGTTCTGTGCTGGGAGCTTTGTAAAAGGTTCACACATTTATAAACGGGTTTCTATGTGGAGACTGATCATACGTGATCTTGATTTCTGTGTCCGACCCTGCTAACTGACCATACCAGTATCCATTCTCCCTTCATTCTTGGCTAGTAGAACCCAGATTTTTAACTGCACACATTGGTAGAATGAAAGACTACATCTACCAGCTTCCATGCAGCTAGGTATACCCAATGAATGGAAAACTAAGTGGAAATGTTGTATGTAAGTAGGAAATATTTCACTGGAAGGGGTTCTCTTCTTTACCCTTCAGCTATCAACCCCTCCCCCTCTTCTGCCTGGCAAAGAATGTGATCAATGGAAATCTGACAACCGTCTTGAACCATGGACGTGACCTTAAGCGTGGAAGCCATGCAGAATGATGGAGTAGAGATAAAACGATCCTTCTACTCCACCACATTGCTGCCCTCCATCCCTGGGCTGTCAATTCCAGACTCCTTTAACACAAGAGAGCAAGACACTTCCGTCAGGCACAGGCCTCTGTTATCTTGAGTTTTCTGTTTCAAGTGGCAGAACCTAAACCGAATTAGTATAATTTGCATGCAGTTTCTTATTCAGCAAAGGCAAGGTGAATTAAGAAACTAATTTGGATTAAATATTTGAACTGGTTTGCAACCTCTGGAATTGGAATGATGTACTTAGGACAAATAAAAGGAAGTACTACTTTATCTAAGTGCTAGTAGGCATATGAAAACAACTTTTTTACTGGTTATAAATGTATATAATTTAAAGAGGAATTCAGATCAATAATAAGTAAAGAAAAGAAATCAGTACAATGTGTGGTATAAATGAAAATTAGTGAAATTAGTATTATGGTAGAGAGCATACCATGTAATATATACTATCAAAAATAACAAGCCAGAAAAGGTATACATTGAAGTGTGACATGCAGACATCCATGTGCCTCTTTTAATTTGCATATTGGTTCTTGATACCATTATGTGACCAATTCATTCTATATGTAGTTACATTAAATAATCCACTTCTCGGCCGATGGAAGACTTTGGTCTTTTAGCTTTTATGTATAGCAGACAAACATCTTAGAAAAATCCCCAGGACAATAGAAAATTATTAACATGCTTTTGATGTCCAGTGAGTCCTTTCAAGTCTGATTTTCACTCTGTACTCTTGAAAAGACATTAACATATTTTAAGTGGACTCAGCAAAAAGGAATGAAAGCACAAGATTGTATTTCAAATAAAGTCTATTCCTTAGATTGTTTTTGATCATCCAGGCAGAAATTTCATTTCAGTCTTGCTCTAAATAATGATAAGAATTTGTGGTTATTACGATTATTTGTTCAACAATACTTGAGGGAGGAAATATTAATGTTAAATATCCCACTAGGAGATGAGAGCTACCCACACTCTTGTCAATTCCAGTGTTCGGTGGACCTCTGGGAAAGTGTTAAGACCCATCACTTCTGTGTAATCTCCGCAATATTCTTTTAATACCTGCAAATCCGTGTTCTGTCTTCATATGCAAATATCTTTCATTGTGGTTATGTAAATTATCAGTGCACATTACTTATTCTTCACTCTAACAACATAAGGCAGAGTGTAGATATCTAATTTAGAGTGATTTACTCATTGTCTTCTCGATCAGCTGTTGGATACTCTTACTTCTTTATATGAAGCACAAGTGGGAAAAGATTTTAGATGTTTAAAAGGATTCTATTTCTAAAATATAATTTTTTTCTATCCCTAATTTCTCTATCACAAATATATACATATGATTGAGAGGGCAAGAGAAAGATACATTACCCCTGTGACGTCCATAACCTTAATGGCTGCAAGCTGGCCTGTTTTGACATGGCGACCCTGTATGAAAAAGATAAAATAAAAAGGATTTTAGTTCTGATGAGCAATATTATCATTCAGTTCCAACTGTGAAGAACAATATTACCTAGATTAATGGTACAGAATGCCAGTGGGGAAGACAGACAGACAGACAGACAGACACACACACACACACACACACACACACACACACACACACCTTAAATGCTTTGAGATCAATTTCTATTTAGTGTTTATTTTGTAGAACATCTCCATCACTTTGTCTTTTGGGCTTGTTTTCACACTGGTTGTCAAGTTAAATAAAAAAGGCAATGCTGAATAATTTGGTCTACCTCCCCTCCATAGTGTTAGATGAGGGCTTGTGTGAGAGTGGATTTATGTGGCAGGGGAGCTAGACATGACTGGAGGAGACGGTATTTCCTCTGTCCAAAAATATTCACTATGTGAAGAAACCTTAGTTTCCTTGATAATTAAAGCATCTTGTAACGGTCTCAATTGGTTGTTGGTACTTCCATTTTAGTAACTGCTATAATGTCACTGACAGTAACAATGGAAAAGACAGTATCCTAGTTCTCCATTTTAAATTTCACTTCGAAGCTGAAATAACAGTTCCCGATGAGTCTGACAGATGACTGAATAATACAGCTCTGGGATGGCAGCTTCAGCTACATTGAGACCCTGAAGATGGAACAATTAGCAGGCTCAGCTCAGTCCCAGGCAACGGCATCCCCAGCGCCCAGCAACAGGAGGGCAGCTGAGCTGTCAACTGTGGAAGGGAGAGGGCCCCGAAGGAGGCTGCCCGACTTGAGTGGCCTTTTACATCACTGGAGAATGTCAAACCTAATTAGGATCCAGACTGAGGCAGACTTTGAGGGACTGGCCAGGAGTTAGCTGACCCAAAGATCACTAGAAACCAGAGACACAGCCATTGCTGAGACAGGGTTTAGAGAAGCAACTTCATAAAATCACAAATAAATTGCACAGAAAGAGCCCTTCAGGTGCTTCATCCAATACCCTTCTTTCAGAGGGAGGCTGAAACTCACAACTAATAAGGACCTAAAACCCAGGACACTTGTCCTGCTTCTGCCCTCCAGATCCTGAATTGAAAATTCTTATGATGGAAATGTAAAAATTATTTTTAAGCAAACTTTCTTTTCATATTTTACTTGAGTTAAACATTGAGACATTCATCTCTCATGTAGTATTTTGTTAATTTTTTTTTTAAATTTGAGGACAAAGCAACAAAGGATGATGTTATTAAAGGAGAAATTTAAAGTGAAAATGTAATATTGCTCCTAATTTTAAGTTACTTCCACTTATGAGAGCAATGAAAAATATAAACCTAGATTCCATCTCAGTTTGGATCTAAAAATACACATTCAACCAAGGACTAAAAATTAAATTCTGAGGGGGGTGGAATATTTTAAAGCAGTGGTTCTCAACCTTCCTAATGCCACAACCCTTTCATACAGTTCCTCATATTGTGGTGACCCCCCAACCATAAAATTATTTTCATTGCTACTTCATAACTGTAATTTTGCTACTGTTATGAATTGTAATGTAAATATCTGATATGCAGGATGTATTTAGGCGACCCCTGTGAAAGGGTCATTCGACCCCCAAAGGGGTCGCAAACCGCTGCTTTAAAGGGAGACAAAGGGTTACATTTTCCCCACAAAAAGTACTAGAAAAAAATCCTGTCAGATTGCAGTTGCTGAGTCATTTCTTAATAAAAGAATGAAGTAAGATTTTCTTCTTCTGAAATAACAACAATAACAAAAATAACAGACTAAATCTAGAAAAACAAAACTGAAATTCCAGTAGCTCCCAAAGCCTTATGTCAAGCATCTCCTCAAGAGTAAAAGGCCCATCCACAAGGAAAGAGGAAGAAAGCACAGCAAACTGGAGAAAGTAGAGGCAGTGGGGTCACTCAGAGCTGGCGGGCTCAGGCCAGCCTGGTCCCCTGAGCCCCTTCTTCCTTTCTTCTACCTCGTGTTTGAGGTAAAGAACTGAGTTGATGCTTGTTCCTTACAGAATAACTCAACATCAAGGTGAAATCTAAATCACTCAAGGATATAGCACTCTACCCCTTTACCTCCTCCCTAAAATGAATGCGAGAGAAAGAACAATGGTTTTGTCATGAAATAGCCATGTAAGCCTGGGCTTTGTTATAGCTGTTATTTATTTTCTAAAGAACAGCAAGATGGCTTTAGAGCTGCTAGCCTGAAGCTAGCCTGGAAGAAAGAGTATTTTCATTTCTAGGTCACTGAAATGCATCTGCTTCCAGCCGACCACATGAGCAAACGGGGTTGTGGAAAATGCAGACATTCCACCCACTATCTCCTTCCCCTGTCCAAGGTCTCACATCGGGTAGAATGTTAAGAGTTCCTCATGTTTAGCTTAGATTAGATCTAGCCTTTATTGAGGAAGATTTCTTCCATTTTCTAATTGCAGGTGATGGGCTTAGTTTCATGTTTCCACAGCATTCTACACGAATGCAACTGATCATATCCAATACTGTGCTTTTCAAAATGTGCATCTCAAGAACCATGAAAATAAACTCAAATAGAAAAAAAAATCACAATGTGAACATGTAGCAGTGGCAGTTGTTGCATGGATCGAATGTTATAGTACATCTGTCTGTCTGTCTACTATCCATCCATCCATTCATCCAACCTTCCTTCCATCTATAATCGATGCTGTAGTACACCATTCAGATGTAATACTGAAGTGCCCTACAGCTGTCAGCCAAGACCCTTTTTGCTCATTGGCCTCAGCCAAAAGAGCACCTGCTCAAAGCCACGCTCCCTCCTAAAGAAAACAGAATACAATGACAGCAACATAAAGGCCCAGACCTCTTGTCTTAAAGTAGGACAATTCTGAAGGGCCATCTCAGCTCCTGACCACTCCAAGGGATGGCTGAGGTCTTTGCTGAGACTGCATTGCAGTTAAGCTCTTTCCTTTGCACAATTCTACTTTCTTCACAGGTGTAGATCCTAAGAACGCTCCCCAGTAAAATTCCTCCATATAAATCGCCAAATCAGGATATGTTCCAGAGGAACCCTCCCTCAGACCGTTGGTTCCAGGAATGACCCTTATCACTGGTGGCGGGTGGCTTGTTGACTGCTCCTGACATACTGTAGCTGTGCCACTGCCAATTGTTCACTAGTGGGGAACAGGAGGAGGATACAGGTGCCAGAGAGCACACTGGTGAGTCCAATGTTTCATACTTTTAAGAGTGGAAATAGTACTTTTAAAAAGGAATCAGATAGCTTTTACCGAGAGACACTTATGTACTGGAGAAAGGCAATGAAAAGCTAAGGGTGATGAAGGCAATGTGTGAAAATCATAAGGGAGATGAGGTTAAATCCTGAGATCTGTGCACTGTCTTCAATCAAGATGGGAACATTACATCTGTAAGCTCAGTGTGTTCATTCCAAGTTTCAGAGTCTCATTCCTTCCCAATCAGGCTGGAGTTGAGAGTTATACCTCTTACTCTACCCTGGTAATTAATTCCTGGGTCTGGTCCTCAGCTTTTTCGACTCTCTGGCCGCAGAGGATACAGGTCTTTTGTTAGCTATCCAGGCAGCAGTCAAGCCTGAGAAAGCCATGTTGAGCTCAGACATCTCAGGAATGAGGGTCTGGGTCCTTCCAACAAGACTACCATCTAGATCAGCAAAGATGCGAACCAAGATTGGGGCAAGGGTGGGGGGTGGGGGTAAAATGAGGAGGAAGGAGATGATAAGCATCAGTTCCAACCATTAGACATTATGTAATGGTGAGAGCTTATAACTTTGCCTAGGAAAAGAGATCGGCCAGAATCCTGGAGGAGCTGTTTCCAGAACTTACTATACAGAGCAAGAAGACCCAAGTAACACAAGTGACTGACTTGTAGTATACAACTGTGATATGACTGCCCCCCTCCCCCCAATCCCTCCTTCAGGAATGAGGTTCTCTGAGTCTCTCTCCAGGAATTTACTTTAGCCAAACACAGCAGCTGGACCCAAATGCATGCTCCCTGCCTAAATTAATGCCCTTTGTCTGGAGGCAGCAAGTGGGCAATGACTAGTTGGTGTAGGAATATAAAAGCCTACACCCCTTATATCAAAGTGGAATAATGTTGAAGGGCTATTCCAGCTCCAGAGCTCCCTTTCTGGGTTTGCTTGGGGCTTTGTAGCTGCATTCAACTCCTTCCACTGCCCAAATCTGTCTTCGCTCTCTCACGGGTGTTGATACAGAGAGCACTCCCCAAAAGATACCTACCAGCAAATATCTGTCCTCAGAATCTGTTCCCTAGGGAACTCAATCAAAGACTCTATCTATGCATCTACCTACTTACCTGCCTATCTACCTTCCTACCTACCTACCTATATATTAGTATGTGTATTCTTAATACTAATGTAAAAGAATATATTTCTTACTGCATCTGGGGTAAAATTTTTAAGAAAAGCTCTGACCTAAAAGATGAAGATAATAAACTAGGTCAAGCATTGGGAAGTATACTACAGATTTTAAAAAAACAACAGCATGTTCAAAGGTCCTGTTGTGTAGTTACTAGAGCATTTGAGTAATTAAAAGCAAGGCCAATATGGCTGGAGTAGAGAGTAAGTGTCTAACAAGGACTTCACAGACCACTTTGAGGAGGTCTGTCTTTATCCTAAGACCAATGGGCAGCCGCTAAAAGGTTTGAAGCAACGGTATAGAGTGCTCAAGTCTGCATTTTGAAAAGATTGTTCTAGGGTAGTGATGGCGAACCTTTTTTTTAAAAAAATATATATTTTATTGATTTTCTACAGAGAGGAAGGGAGAGGGATAGAGAGCCAGAAACATCAATGAGAGAGAAACATCGATCAGCTTCCTCCTGCACACCCCCCACTGGGAGTGTGCCTGCAACCATGGTACATGCCCTTGACTGGAATCGAACCTGGGACCCTTCAGTCCGCAGGCCGATGCTCCATCCACTGAGCCAAACCAGTCAGGGCAATGGCGAACCTTTTGAGCTCGGCATGTCAGCATTTTGAAAAACCGTAACTTAACTCTGGTGCCTTGTCACATATAGAAATTTTTTGATATTTGCAACCATAGTAAAACAAAGTCTTATATTTTTGATATTTATTTTATATATTTAAATGCCATTTAACAAAGAAAAGTCAACCAAAAAATGAGTTCGCGTGTCACCGCTCACACGCGTGTCATAGATTCGCCATCACTGTTCTAGGGGCAAGGCATACAACAGAGGAAATCAGAAAAGATGATGGAAAAATAATAATTATAATGCTACTTAGTATTGTAATTTGAGATATGATGGCGACTTGGACTGGGATGGAAGTTACAAAGAAGGTGAGTAGTAGAGAGTCAAAAAGAGATATTCAGGAGGTCAAATCAACAAGATTTGGGAGTGAGTCAGATATATACTGACCCCACATTTCCCACAATGGCTGACACAGCAGGTACCTGATAAATATTTGCTAGATAACAGATTGAATAAAGTAGTGAGATTTGAGGGTTGTATTCAGGTTCTTGGTCAATACCATCCATATGTCTACATCAGTTTCTCCCATCCCCACCCACTGCCCACATTTTTATCCAGCTGCAAAGTGTAGAGCAGCAGATGAGCTGGGGTGGTAAGCAGGAATTCCAGTCATTTCACAGCAGCTGGACCCAAAATAAGTTGGAAGATGAATTTAGTGAAGTTCCTTTAAATTTTACAGAGACTTTAATTTACCTCTCCACAGATCACAGAGAAAGTAGAAATTGGTTTTAGCTTTTTCCTCCTTGAACTGTAATGATGATGGAGGTGAACTCTGGTTTCCCGCTCACCGTGAAGATTAAAGCATAGTTAAGATACCTCTTTGGACACCTTCAGGAATGCGACCTTTCTTTGATACAACTTATCTTGAGGCAAAGAGGTAGACCAGACACCTTTATGAAAAGACTCCAAAAATCCTTATAATCCAAGAACATGGATTTCACAGACTATATTTGGCACAGTGTCTACTCCTAGGGTTTTCCCAGGTTAAATGAGGCCTCTCTTTTTCCTTGGCCTGCACGTGCCATTCATTGGTAGCTTAAAAAAAATCCTCCTCTCCATGGAGGCGGAGCTGTGACCCAGACATCACTGCTCCCAAACTGTGGCAAAGATGAAGGAAGGAACCTATACAGGGCAGTTCCCCAGCAACCGCTCTCCATCGCAATACCACGCTCTGCGAATTCCTCTGCTTGGCACCTCTGAGAGCAGAAAATGGATTGTTTTCAAGATCCGTCAGAGCTGGCCCCTCTGAGAACGGAGGCTTCTCACAGACACAGGGTGGGGAAGAAAAGACAGCGCTTCATTTTTCTTTGTTAGAAACTAGGATTCCTCCATCTTCGTGGCTGCCAGTTTGGCTCCGTTTATAAATCAAAATGGATGATTACAGGGGGAAAAAAATCAAATAGCCACAATTTTTAGCAGACAATAGTTAATGTATGCAGAGTCTGTGGCAGGGAGCCTGCTGCCTGTACCCAGGAAAGGCACGCACAGATGAAGCGACAGCAGTGACGAGGCAGGCAGGCTTGTGGGGTGACGAGAGCTCAAAAAAGTAGCAGAACCAGTCTCTTGGCCATGGCCTTGAGCCAAGAACACATTTCCCAGTAACCTTCTCTCCCAACCCCTAAAATGAGCACAAAACCAAAGATCTTATTACTACTAGTTTATGCCACAGAGTAACTGCAATTATTCGTGGTTTTTGTACATTAAATTCTGGAAGGATTGAGCCCTCGAAATGTTGGGGTTCACAGGATGGGGGTGGCATATGTGCATCCAGCCAACTCCTCAGCCGTCCCCAGTATTCCACCTCTCCCAGCTGCCACAGCAGCCTTCCCTATCCAGAGTCAGGGGTTAGATGGCATTCAAAAGCCCTGATCCCCCACACCAGTCCAGGATGAAGTGCATTCACAATGTTAGTAAAGGAAAAAGAGTTACTATATGTGGTGAATTTTTCTCAGAAAGCCAGAGGTATTCAATTTAGGCAGACTTCTTAGTGTTTGTTCTTTCTTTTGCGTTAAAATGTCCATGAGTTAAATGTTCACATGGCTTCAGAACACTAAAACCCCTCCGAGGCGGGAGTCTGTTTAGTCCTCTGACATTGCCTAGAACAGCATCTTGCAGAGAGCAGGCGCTAAGTCACACTGGGAAACAGGATGCTCCCAGGCCTAGCGGACCTCGTGAGCTGCCCCCCAGCACAGTGCACAGAACGAATCCAGCGATCCATGGTAACCTGGGAGAATTGGGGGAAATACCTGCTAAAAAGTGGCAGAAAGCTTTTCTCTTAGGAAAAGTGAGACTATGAGAAAGGCTCCCAGTTTCATAATGGAGGAAGAAGCCACATGGGCTGATGTGTGTGTTTTGCTCAAGAAGGCTTTGGTTTTGGTGTGTTTTCCCAGTGGCCCATGGAGTGAGCCTTGGAGACTAGAGCAGACACTGGTATTCTGCGTTTTATAACTTCACGGTTTATCTGAGGAAAAGTTCAGGGAGAGAAAGAGACCACGAGAACAGCAAGGCCCAGACACTGCCCTGCTGTAGTTCCTCCCTCTCGGTCTCCCCTTTTCCAGAGAATAGTCACCAAGGCAGGACAGAGCCCACTGTTCTTGGGAAAGGGCAGCCCATTTTTCTAGGTTTCAAATCAATAGCTCCCTCTCTAAGGCCTATTTTATGAGGCAACCCTGTCTTCCCCTCGGGACCTCTGGCAGACCCTTTGCTCACTTCCTCCCGCCTCCAAGCTGCAGATTAAAAAGATATACTATGTCTTCCCCTCCAGGCCGCATAGGTTTGTCAATTACAGTCTGACACTGCCCCCCCCCACCCCCCCAGTCTGGAGATTTACAGCCACGTGGTCAGGAGTGGGTGGGGCTGGCTTTGCACCAGGAGGCACCATAGGCATCATGGGGGTGGGCAGAGATAAATAATAATAATGAAAAGGCAGTGCTGCATTTTATTTCACCTAATTTACGGCTTCAATAGGAAGCCAGTCCACCCACTGCGCTGTCCGAGTCACTTAATAACAGAACATCTGTGGCAGCAGCAAGAGCAGGTCTGGAAGTGCAGAGCTGTGCGGGAAGAGAAAGGACCAAGCCAGTGTGGCGGGGAAACAAAGGGACAGGACCACAGTGTTCCCAGCTATCACTCCTGGGGTGGCAGGAACACAAACAGGGACCCATCTGACTCTCTATCAGGGCTGTGGATGAATAAAACCCTCTCCCAGCGTTCTCAAACCTCCAGAAGTTTTAATTAAAACAAAGGAAATGTCAGCAGGAGAAGCGCTGGAATAGAATTAGGACCCACCAAATCTAAAGCAATAAGGGGGGAAAGATGAGGCATGAAAGGCAGGCTTTCATGTTCTTACTGAATCCCTGCTCTGTTACTGACACAAAAATCAATTTCAACAGGCTTTAGTTGTATCTGAGCAGGAACAGAAAGGACAGATGAAATTCAGTGAGCAATTTACTGGAGTCATAATGATTCCCACAGAAAAAAAAGGCTACAATGAACACCACAACCAAATGCCTCCTCTGTCAGAACTCTGTAAGAATGTGTGTGTGTGTGTGTGTGTGTGTGTGTGTGTGTAGATATATAGCAATAGATGTAGATATAGCAATAGATATACATGTAGATGCAGATATAGATTTAGGGGGCGGAATTTTAAACAGTTATATATGTTTTGTCTTTTAAAAATGTGGTTAAACTCTCTAGCTCACACCCTTAAAAAGGAAATTTTGGCCCCGCCCTCAGGAGACATTTGGGGATATTCAGAGACATTTGTTGAATGTCGCACTTGCTACTGATGTGGGTAGAGGCCAGAGATAATACTAAACCTTCCGCAATGCACAGGACTTTCCTCTCCCCCAACAGGCATTATTGGACCCAAAATGTAACGGGGCCAAGATTGACAAACCCTGATTTAAAAAAAAATGACATTTAATAGGTGCTCCTTGAATGTTGGATTCTAACAAGTGTTGTATTCCTCACAGGCACTAAGGTTACAAGATCAAACATAAGGCCTGGCCCTAAGATGTCCCGGAGAATAGTGTGAGGGAGATGGAGATGACATTGTTCCTTCTTTGCTTAGCAGCATTTACAGTATTTCTCAAATTCCAACCCTCATGACATTTTAGAACAGAGGTAGGACCAATAGCCCCTGAGACCACCCAGCTTGTGTATGTGTAAAGGCCAATTCCAAGATCTCCACTGTCTCCCAATGAAGCATCATTCTCTACATTAAAAAAAAGGCTGATGAGGTAGTATTGGGGTTAAATAAAATTTGGTTTTTGATAGCTGATACAAGCTATAATTTTTGCTAATTATATCCATTTTGGAAAGATACCTTATTTTCATTTCTCAACCATTTTCAGGTCTTCTCCACAACTCTTCATAGTGCACATTCGTTCCCTCTTCTCAAAGTTTACTGTAGTTTTTAACCAGTGGCAGCTCCATTCAGGAATACATTATTATGTTTGAATAAAATACAAATTATGATAAAACTATCCTTAAAACAAAAAGGTCAATTATATAAGAATAAAGGTGTTTTTCTTGATCCAGCATAAGTTCTTCAAATGAAGTGATAGAGGAATATTTTTATTGTTGTACTTGATCTCTTTCCAAGAATTAAGGAAAGTAGAATGCAAGTTTGGTTTTTTTTTTATTTTTTTTGGAAAAAATAAGATAAGCAACATTAGCAACATTATATTAGTGGCAGCCATTCACTGCCTTTTAGGTCTTTGAGGATTAAAGAACTCAAGTTTCTTCAAGGTGGTCAACAATAGCATCCAGATATGGATCCTCCACAGTGTATGAGAGGAATGACGAGGACACAGTAATGGTTCCACCTGCAATAGCGGAAGGGCCAGATCTCCACACAGGCTACGGATCTCCCTCCGCCCAACAGAAGTCCTCTGTGTCAGCACAGGCTGCATCAGCAGTTGTGCTTTCCAAGCGAAGGCCTGCAAATCCTTCTTTGGGTAGGAGGGCGAGAGGACAAAAAGGACATTTGTTTTGTAAATGCAGAACAGCTCTTCCATATTCATAATCTTTCAAAGTGGTAGCCAGCATGGACTCCAGCAATGTGTCAGCAACACATCCATCCCTGGGAAGCTAGTGGCTGAGAGTAAGTACTCCTGTGCCTCTCAGAAACCTGTGACCTCCCCCAACAATAATGCTGAGAATACTTTTGTCTGAAATCTTGCGGGAGGGGAAGTGGGAGAAATATGATGACACCCTGAGAAAAAAGTGAGAACTCTTTTAAGTAAATATGACATACCCGGAGCTCTGGGCAGGCCAGACCGGGTGGGTAGCTGACTAGTTAGCAAATGCATTGATTTGCAGCTAAATTTAGCTGCAATTCAACTGTGACCTGTCAGGTAGCTTTCTCTCAAGGAGGGCTAGGTTTCCCTGACTCCAGTGAAATTCTTCACTCCCACCACATTTTCCTGATGGATGAGGGACTGTGAGAAGGGCAAGGTGAGCACCTTGCTGACTTGTCTGACAACCTTCTCTTCTCAAGCAGGGGTTGATATATATATTCCTTATTAATATATACACACACACACACATATATATATATATACACACATGCTATATAATAAAAGGCTAATATGCAAATTGTCCCCACAGGAGTTTGACTGACTGGGAGTTCGACCTCTCACTATGACTTGCACTGACCACCAGGGGGGTGGCACCAAAAGAAGGAAGGCCCTGGCCAGCAGCTGGGGGAAGGAAGGTCCCAATCAGCCCTGGGCCGGCCAGGCCTAGGGACCCTACCTGTGCACAAATTTTATGCACCGGGCCTCTAGTGTGTGTGTGTGTGTGCGCGCACATGTGTGTGTATGTGTGTATATATATAAATCTATCTGTATAGATACATAGATCTATCTTTATCTATCTATGCCCATGTCCATGTACTTATTTATTTATATTCAGGTACTGTGTCTTTCTCCCTTTCCTCCAATATGCATTTACACTTCTCTTCCTTCTTCTCCACTTGCTCACTCGCTTCCTTCAGATCTTGACTTAAAAGTCACTTTCTCCTGGAGTCCTTTCCTGGCTCACCTTATCTAAAATTTCAACTCTGCTCTATTTCTCACTATTCTCTTCCTTCCTTGCTTGACTGTATCATCTAACACATTACAGGATTTATTTATGTATGTATGTATGTATGTATGTATGTATGTATGTATCGTGTGTACTGGATATCTCTTGCTCCAGAATGGAGGTGTCCTGAGAGCAGGCACTTCCCTTTGCTCTGTTCAGTCCTCTGTCTGCAGGAGCAGAGCAGGGCCTGCACTCAATCAATCTATGTGGTGAGAATGAGTTCCCAACTGCTTTGTGGAAACACTTTTCAAGTCCCTCTGTCTCTTTCGTAAAATTCACAGCATATCTCATTTGAAAGCAACAAGTACTGTCATCAAATGAGGAAATTGGGTTTCAGAGAAGCAAGTATTTTGCAGGTATATTTTCCTTTCAGATTGACCTTACATATAAGTAAACCAAGCAAGAATGCTTCATCTCCCTCTTTTTTATTCTATTTAAAATTCTTCTAAAGCCTAAAGGACAAAGAACAGAGCTATACATTTAAATGCCTGATAGTCAGAGTATATTTTAACTAGGAAGATTTATTTGCATAACTATATATAATTGTTTTTATGCTATATTTTTTACAATTGACATTCAATATTATTTTATATTAGTTTCAGGTGTGGCTAGTAGTTAGCTACTCGTGTTTTATTTAGATAGATATTAGCCACATGGCCTGACAAGTTATATAATACAGAGTATTGAAAAGCTGCAGCTAACAACAACCAACAGATCAACCTTACAGGTAGCAATTAATGATGAAGCTGTGTTTTTCAAACCAAAGAGAACATTTGATAACTTTTCCTTGATACAAAAATAAAAAGAGGGAGTTAGCATCTTTGCCTAAACCTTTCAGACCTAAGGTCACCTGCACAAAAGAATGAAGAATTGCCTTCCTTCCTCATTTTCATTTGTGGAATAGTTTTTGGCACATGGCCAAACACTCAATATCAAGTCTAATTTAAACCTAGCTGTCAGGCCCTGATTTGTGTTACCTTGGGCCCTAGATACTTGCCTAATATCTAGAATATCAGTGTCAATCGGCATTTCTTTGGCATTAATCTTGCCTTTGCAACATTAATGACCTATTTCATTGGTGGCTTCTGTCTTCAGAAGGTATAGTAAGAAAATAAAAATGGAGCTCATTCAAGCAAATAACTGAAATGAGAGTTTTTAATTATTTAAATATACCTTTGCTGTCTCAGGAACTCCTAAACAGAAAATCTTAGACTTAATAAGCCATTAAATGATTGGCCATTAAATTTAATGCCAATAATAGAATGTATTAATTTATTAATCATTAATGAACATTCAACAGCATATATATATATATATATATATAGATAAATCCATAAAATTATACATATTATGCATAAAAAGCTCAGTTTATACTTTAAACATGTATATAATTCTAATTTTACATTTTTAAAACTTTTAAAATCCTTTTGTGAAGAATAAATTTTAGAAAACAAATTTTGAAGCCATGAAAAATCTTTGGAAGATAGTAAATGCAGGGAAGCTGAAGGAGTAAAAAATATTCTATTTAGAACTTGATATGTTTTCAATTTTTCAGGAAGGCTTTAGGCAAATCTCTTTAACTTTTCATCTATTTTATAAATAAGGAAAATAGAAGTACTTGTTATGCCTGCTTTCCCTTACAGGCAAAATTGCAAACAGGAGCAACCAGCTAGAATGAGTTCTTGAGTCACCTTATTGAGTCAACATTCCATTTGTGTTTTTCATGGTAACTTCCAATAGAGTTGTCGAACCATGACAATTTCTGTTCAGAGGCTCACAGTATATCATAAATATAATCAGCATGATATTTCACTATTAAGCAAAATGACAGTCAATGAAAGCTTTCTGAAAAGGCATCATTACTATTCATTAAAATGGATTTCAGTGCAAGTTAGAATATGGTCAAGTTTTTACAAAGAAAAGTCTTATGAAGATCATCTACATTTCACATAAAATGAGCACAATAATTATAATAAGTTATAGAACCCTTCTTAAGGGTCATAAGCCATATGGTTACACAACTCCAACAAATACCATTCCTATTCTTTTCTATATAAATGACCCTTCCTGAGTTGAAACATTGATTAAAATTAAAATTTATAGACTACTTACTAAGGATCTATTATAAATGAACCACTGTATCCATCTCTAAGGGGTATGAATTATAAAAATCATTATGTTTATTAAAATCAATAATGTTTCTTTCAGTAGTTTAATTTTGTTTTGACAGATTTTACTCTTAAAAAAGGTTTATAAAAATATGTTATTTCCCCCTGTTTGTTCTGTTTTCAGAGCCTTCTTCAAAATTAACCATGATCAACATCAATCATGGCATCTTATTTTGGGGAAGACACCATGAAACACAATATTACCTTAAAGAAAAGTAGGAAGAAAGTAATCTACCTTATTTCATTGAGAGAAGACCATTTTTATTAGGTCCACAATATTTTTCCCTAATTTTACTTTTCAAGGTCCTTCAAGAACAACCTTATTGGAAGAAAAAATATTTGAAGAGGGTTGAGATTCTAGAGAGGCTATTTTTTTTTTTTGGGGGGGGGGGGTGTTTTTTTGAAGCCATGATAAAATTTTAATTTTGTGTTTAGCGCTATACTATTCTCCACAAAGATACTCTTTTACTCAAATAATCAATATTCTAATACACTAGAGGCCTGGTGAACGACATTCGTGCACTCGGGGTGCGGGGGAGGTGTCCCCTTTTGCCATCTGGGAGGCCTCGGGGGATGTCTGACTGATGGCTTAAGCCATCAGTCAGACATCCTTAGCGCCGCCAGCCGTCACCATGGGAGTGAACTGACCACCAGGGGGCAGCTCCTGCATTGAGCTCTGCCCCCTGGTGGTCAGTGTGCATCATAGTGCCCGGTCATTCTGCCATTTGGTCAATTTGCATATTACCCTTTTATTATATAGGATTCTCAAATATATGCACTTATCCTAAAAGAACAACAACAACAAAACATACACACACACACAATGAAAACCTTTTCTCGAAGAGTTTAATAAATGATTGCAAAAAAGGGGCTTCCAATATCCTAATTTATATTTACCAATATAAAATCACTCTCTAGTTGGGTCACATACTATTTCTGTCACAACTTTAGGTGAATATACTATTAAGAAAAATATCACATTTTCAACCTGAAATCTAATCTACTGGCCTCTGTGTTACAAAGGTCATATGGAAATGAACATGATTGTATTTTATCAATTGACATACCCATATTTGACATACTTCACTAACTAGAAAAAAATAATTCAATGGCAATAAGATAACAACGACTTACTGGTTCTCTCTATATATTATAGGAGCTTGTCTAGATTTCAAAAAGAGGCCAGAAATTACTATGAGGTTATGAACAAGGAAAAAGGAAGCTACTTAGAAAATTTATATAAGCTTCCTAACGTTTTGTATTTAAATACACCGAAAATTATTTATGAACAGTTTCTTTCTGGATTGCCAATATTCTCAGATAATCTTAAGAAATATAGTATTAATGCATATAATTGGGAAAGGAAGTTGAAATAAAAGAACACAGTAGTTCAAATCTGTTGAACTTCTACCTCCATTATGTATAAAGGCACTAGCTGTGTAGGGATTTGGACTCTTAAAGACTATACTCTTCACCCAGCTTGTGTGGCTCAGTGGTTGAGCATAGACCTATGAACCAGGAGGTTATTGTTCGATTTCCAGTCATAGCACATGCCTGGGTTTTAGGCTCAATCCCCAGTAGGGGGTGTGCAGGAAGCAGCAGATTAATGATTCTTTCTCATCATTGATGTTTCTATATCTCTCTCCCTCACCCTCCCTCCCTCTCTGAAATAAATTTTAAAAATATTTTTAAAAAGACTACTTTTCAAAACTGCACTTAGACCAAGATGCAATTAATACAAACTCTACAACCTAAACTGAAGTTAGAGAAGTTATCATATCCTGTGAGATAGATTTGGTAAACAAAAACTATTGTGGAAAGGTGTCAACACATTTAAAATATCACAGCCTAAGAAACAGGCTGGGGGTGAGATAGGTGGACAGACATTAAATATATGAATGTTGCTGAAACAATTGATCACCTCTTCATATTAAAAATAAGAGAAATATTAAATTAAAACCTGAATTTAAAATTTATAATTTTCTTAGAGATTTATGAAGGTAATTAAAGGACCAGAGTTACCTAGGAAGGTTGGGACATCTTTTTAAGATGCTTTTATTAGATTATCATAATTTTAGTATGATAAAGGTGTTATAATACTCCACAATGGAAAAGGGGAAAATGAAAAAATGTTTTAAAAGTCAGTGTAGTGATTTTTATAGTTGATTACATTCATTTCCTATTGATTATGTCAGTCCTTCTGATAAGTTTCCTTTGAATACCTACTTAACACAAATATGAATAAAATGCTATTTTTTACCTTCATGAAACTTACAATCATGGATTTCCTTTATAATAACATTTTTAATATTGTGAATTTTTAAATATAAGTAAATGGACATCAATCAAGTCCTGTTGGAAATAGTAAGGAAAAGAGAACTGGAGGTGGGGAATAGAAAGAAAGTACAAGTCATTGTTTGTGTAGGGCAGCCTTGAAAACATAAAGGAAACAGAAGCAAGGAAAACTGGATTGTGGCATTTCAGATAGAAGGCAGAGAGCTGTGTGTGACAGAGAGATGGAGAGAGGGCTGGGGAGGGAGAGAGAATGTTACAGAAGGGGTTTGAAGCCAGGTCAGGCTGTTCCACTGTTCTGCCATATTCTGGATATTAGAGACACAGACAACCCTGTGCTCTGGGGAATGGAGTTGAGAAATGTACTAGGCTGCCCTGAGCTGAACTTGCTTAGATAAACATCACCATAACATTCTACCCAAGTCTAATGAAAAGGTACATCTTTGAGACAACAGTGGGAACTAAGATGACTCCACACCTACCAGCAATAAATTAGACCCCCACTGAACACTTGGTTAGAGGATCAGTCAAAGAAAATGTGTCTGTTATGCTCATACTTCAAAACAAGACAGATTCTAATCACCTAAGTAAAAACACAGGGGCTGGAAATAATAAACGGTGTAGCAATCGTAGCTGGTAAGTGAAAATTATTATCAACAGCTAAGGCCTACTTAGTGCTTTCTATGTCAGGCACTGTTTCAAGCAATTTACATATATTAATTCATCACAACAAACTATAAGGTAAGTATTATTAATACCCTCCTTTTACAGACAAGGAAACTAAGGCATAAAGAGGTTACATCACTTGTCCAAAATATCCATTATTTATAATATGTAGCACCTTAACTGCTACTGAAATTATTTAAGATATGCAGCACTGAAGTTCATTTCCTTTTCTTATTGTTTCATTTTAATAAAAAACGTATTTCCTAAGGCTTTCAGGATTTCACTTACAACCTTAGTCTTTCTAGCAGTAGTTTCTCTCTCCCAAGACTTGCATTTTCAGAAATTTTCAGCTTGAGAAACTGATAGTATGGTGGATTGATGCCCAGACACTGCACAGAATTAGAGCTAGAGTAGCAACTCAGACTGGGCTGGGCAGCAACAGAAGCAAAGGTAAGATTTTAATTCAGTCCCAAATGATCCAAGGAACAGGAGAAAGACAGGAGGACATTGAAGGCACTGAGCATAGAGGTATTGGTCCATGAATGATGAAGGGCCAGAATCTGTGCATGGCTGTGACATCCCATGTGCATGAAAAACAGCAGAAAGTCAGGTTGGAAAGTAGACAAGGTCCCCATCAAGAAGAGCTTCCCATGTCATGCTAAGGAATATGACATTAAAGGGTTTAAGCTGGAAGTCACAGGATCAGACTAGATTCCCGAAAGGACACCTATTTCCTTCTGCCCCACCTCCCAACCCACCACCACCCAGCTGTGGTATTGCAGTTCATCCATCCTCCACCAAGATGTGTCGACTATGAAATCAGTCAGAATCTTATAGTCATGTAGCAGAGAGGAGAGGATGGACCCAAGGAATAAATAAGAATAGAATGGACTTTTATATGGGGTGTTGGAGTTTTGAGAGAGAAGAACTCTAGGAAGAAGCTGACAGGTCTGGTGTGTGCATCTGGGTAGATAAGGGTTCCATTCATTGAGAAAGAGGACTCAGGAGAAAACATGAAGAGGGAAGAGGTGACTTCAGGTGCCTGATGCACATCCAGACTGATGTGTCCACAAGGCACTCAGTTGAGGGATTAAGCTTCAGGGCACCGAGCAGGTCTCATGGAGACAGAAGGACTCATAAAAAACACTAAGAGCCCATCCGGTGTGGCTCAGTGGTTTAGCATCGACCCATGAACCAAGAGGTCTCCAGTTCGGTTCCTGGTCAGGGCACATGCCCAGGTTGCGGGCTCGATCTCCAGTGTGGGGTATGCAGGAGGCAGCCGATAGATATTTCTCTCTCATCAATGCTTCTATCTCTATATTCTCTCCCTTCCTCTCTCTCTAAAAATCAATAAAAATATATTTTTTAAAAGGACACTAAGAAAAAATGAGCAGATGGTGGGGAAAGAGAAAGTTGTAATGTCACTGCAAATTAAAGGAGAAAATTTCAGAGTGGAGGTTGGGATGAGTTTCAAAAAGAAGGGCATGGTCAGATCCAGATGCTACAAGAGACCAAGTGAAATGAGGACTGAAAGGTGCTCATTCAGTCTGGCAATGAGGAGGCCCCTGGCGACAGAAGCAGGGTTATGAGGCAGAGATAGATGCCAGGTTGCACAGAGGGAAGGAAAAAATGGGAGGTGACCAAGTGGAAACAAAGAAGGTAGTAAAAGGTTGGCTCATTCTGAAAAGAGATGGAAACTAATAGTGAGATCTTGAAAATGTCTGTGTGCTGAGAGGAAAGAGAGAAATGGCAGAAGGGGGGAACCCACACCCACCAGGAGGAAGAGTCTTGAACAGAAGGAGGGAAAAGTCGTGCATCAAGACAGGGCGGAAGAAGATAATGTGCATGAGCATCCATCAGCTGGTTGGGGAGAGAGAGGCATTGTGGGATTCCTATCTGATGGCTCCACTTTCTCTAAGAGGCAGGACAGAGGTCCCCTGCAGAGTGGAATGCAGGCAGGGGCAGTGGAACGAAAGAGATGTGAGTTCTGGAGTAAATTCTCTAGGGCACAGGAGAAGAAACTGAGCAGGTAGAAATCCTAGATTATTAAGTAGTTCTGAGTGTCTCATTGGGGTTGGGTTGGGCTTTGCTCTTTTCCTTGAGTTCTCTTGTGCAGCCCGAATGCAGGAAAAGAGCAAATGGTTGGATGGATCTTAGTTAAGGGGCCTGCAAGTTGGATATTCTGGAGGAACAAAGGGCGATGTTGGCCTAAAATGATTACATTAAGGAATCATGGGTCCCACAGCTGGGCAGACAGGTTATTAAAGTTTCATGGGGATGGAGATGGGGACGGAGAGACTAGAGGGCTTAATCAGCCTCAGCGCGCAGGTGTGCCGGTTGTGTTCTGAGTCTAGGAGTCCCACAGGCTGTGTTCCGAGGTTGGGATGCTGCAAATTTAACATTTTAAAAGCAGGAAAGACTTGGGTTCTGTTACGTCCAGGGTGTGACTCACAAGAGTGGGTGTCATTACAGAAAGTAGTCATACAGCTGAGGTATCAACATAATCCCCTTTTACTAACGGAAGTTTAGGTGATGTATTCACCATCACAGCTAGTTAATGACCAGGGCCAAGGTTTTGATCCATCCAGACCTTTGCTGCCAAACCCTGTGATCTTTCATACGAAATCATGGCACTTGGTATCTTTTCCTTCCAATCTTTAAATAAGAAATAATAAGAATGATGATTTTTGCTTTCAGTCTAAGGCCAAGTTGTAAATGAAAGAAAGCTACAAATATGACTTAAAATGCAAGTGGGAGTGAGAGGTTTATTTTCAGGATTCTAGTTACTACCTCTAGCGTGGAAGCTCATGAAATTCTGTTAAAATGCATCTTTGCATAGTGTTTTCTTATTATGAAAGCATTAAAAGTAAATAGCTATCTAACATGGCAACAGAACTAGTTGGGAACCATTTTCGCTCATAGACATAAATCCAGCCTGAAGTGGCTTGTCAGCCATTATTCACTCCACACCCCCGCCCCACCAGCTATCAAGCACCACTGCTTTAGTATTTAGGGAGATAAGATGTTACATCACATATTTTCAACTCGGGTACGTCTAGGCACGCACCCAAATGTGAACATCCGATTTGTTCAAATGTGAAGGGTACTGTCATTTAATGACAGGGCTCTCGTCACCATTACCAGGCAATCTAAGGAGGCTGGGGTAGAAATGGCAAGTCAGAGGCCTCCTGCAGTAAGGTACTGCTAACCCGTCCTGGGCACCCCTTACTCAGGACTGTACACATATAGAGACATATGCAAATGGAGCTATGGTGGTGAATGTTAGCGTAATTTACCCTTGAACAATTCATTACAAAAGACTAATGAAAAAATGTCAAATTTGCTCGCTCTGACATTAGCTATTACTGCCCTTTACTGTATATTAAAGTGAGTAGCCTGCAGGAAAGCATATTCTTCACACATTCTCACGTATAATTATTCCATCCTATTATTTTAACCAATCTTAAAGCAAGCAGGGTTTCCTTCTGCCAGCCAGGGCCCGTTCAACCCAACCTACCAATACCCTCCAACTGTCCTAGTTTTTCTGTTCCTCATTAACCTGGTAGCTAACAGCTTGCTTTTCCTGAGTATTTAGTTGCCAGGTTAGGACCTTACATGGATTACTATTGAATTTCCACATCGCCCATGTGAAGTAGGAACCACTCCGTTCTACAGAGGAGGAGAGTGAGGCATGGTCATAAGACCACACAGCTGGTAAGGCCAGGCCCTTAGCCATGCTCACATAGTCTCTCCTCTCCATGCCTCTGCCTTGCCTACTTCCCCATCTAAATTGCACCCAACGTCTGCTAGTCTACAGCTCAGATGGCATGTGTTCAGGATGACTTCCCATTTACTGCAGCCCAGACCGACCTCTCCCTTCTCAGAGGTAGTTCATTCATGCCTGGATGGAAGTTTTGCTTTCTGGGAGCATCAGCAGCCTCTCACTGAATCATGGGGAGGACCTTGGGGCGCTGGTGTTGGCGCATGAAGCAGCGTCTTCACAGAAGTGAGGTCTGGGAGAGATTGGCGTGAAATAGCTTCAGCACTTTAAAAATGGCAGATGTAACCTGAGCCTTAGTTCCCCAATGTGTTCAGGGATAGAATTCCTGGAAATCTGAATTATGTATTTTCTTTCATCTCTGGCGCTCAGACCTGGTAGACTTGAAAGACTAGAGAAAAAGGATGTCAGAGCTCTTAGAAACATTCCTGCCCACTGCTCTTAACCTATTCCTGCCTACTCCTTCAAGACCACGCAGCAAACTCAGAGAAAAGCAAGGACTGCGATTTGTCTAAGTCTTCCCAGACTGTATGCAGATTCCAACATGTGCTGTGGGGGGGAAGGAACGCTGCCCCTGTGGCCAGAGACCCGTGGTTCTTCACCAGGCGCTGTCACCCATGAGCCATGTGACCCCGGGCAATTCACTCCGATCTCTCTGGATCCCAGTCTCCATCCATAAAGCCAGAGTAATGACACCTGAGGCTGTTGTGAGAATTAAATGAGCTAACCTGTGAAAGTCTGGAAAATGAACGATGCTCTAAAAATCTACAAATTTCCCTTATTATGTTACATGTGTGATTTCTGATTTTCGTGCTGGAGATTTTTTTTTCTTTTTCTTATAATCCCCTGTTGTGGCAATCATCAGTTGATGGTGTCTAAGACCACTGTCAAATACAGTGTATATTGTTCTAAGGCACCAAATAACAAGTGACCATGAACCTAATGTGTTCTGTGCATCTGAAAGTGTTTGTGTGACCGAAGAATGACAGAAGCTCATTTAAAGAGCAGCAGGAAAACCAGTAAAACCTACAAAACATACTTCCTATGTACATTACTGCCAGGTAATTTACAGGTAGGCAAACAGCCGCTTGGAGATGAGCCTAACCCACAGCACATGTTGGAATCTGCATACAGTCTGGGAAGACTTAGACAAATAGCACAGACCAAGGCACAGATGTGAAAACTTCCAGGTGATGAGTCCTTTAAAAGATGATGGTTTAAGGGTGTTCAGACTGCTTTGGTCTGTTCCAGCCTGAGGCTGGTCACTCCTGCTATTGGAGGCCTGAGATAAGGCCTGGACATGCTTGGGTAATAATTTTGATGAGATGCATTGATAGCTGGGCCCAGAAATGAGAAGCAGGAAAAGCCATGCTAATTATTAACCTTCCAACCGCTATCTTGGATGATTTCCCCCAGTCTGGGCAGGTTAGCAACCCAGGGTGGGGGCTGGAGCAGGCTGCCAGGGCATTGCAATATCTTTACTATGAGATATTCTTCATTTAACTCAGACCCACAGAATATATATGCTTAGTTCAGGCTTAAATTATCAAGAAGTTGAATTTCCTGCACACACTATTTGATACTTAATATAAATAATGTGCCTAATTTTATTTAACAAAACTACCGAGAGTTGCACTCAAAATGGATTTTGTCTCTAGGCACTAATGCCATTGATGCTTAAATCATCTTGGAATTGCCTTCCTCACATTCCTCTGAATATTGAAAAAAGAATTATGACCCACCTTTATTGGTTAGAAAGTATATTTGGGGTTTTTTTGAAAGAGGTTAATATCTTTCCAAAGGTAAGGAAGGGAGAGGGGGTCATGCTGGATAAAACCATCAGAAAAGCTAAAATGGAAAGTGACCCCAAATCAAGTTTGTGGATTGTGTATTTCATCACCCAAAGAAGGCAAGGGCAATTGCATTCTTTTTTTAAAAGAAAGATGTAGAATTCTCTATTTTAAGGAAGGACATTCATTTACACAGATAAATTCAGGTAAATTCAGGTGTGTGTGTGTGTGTGTGTTCTGTTTACTTAATAGCTCACATAAAAACACATTCTTACGTTACTTTCTAGTTTTTCTTTCCATAAGTATGTTTTTATTGTAAGCAGAGTATGACAAGGAGAATACCTCTGCACCTTCCCTGTGCTTACCAGTGGTTACAGCCTAGCGTTGGGCATGAGCTGGGTACTAACTCGGCCTCAAATCTTAACTCTAAATAGTGCTCTGAACACAAGCAGGAAATCAAAGACATCTGGGCAGCTGGTGGAAAGTGAACACATTCATTCACTTATACAGGCCGGTGATATTAAAGATTGGGGTGGGAAAGAGGAAAAGATGTAAACAAAATCATGCGAAGAATGGCATCTTGTATACAATATTGTACCTAAAAGTGTCATAAATTTTTATTTATCTTCTGAAAATTCTGTATATTGAAGCATGACCATGCTAATGCTGCATTGCTCTCCTCACTTAGAAGGTAAAGAACTGAAGCAAACTTGCGGCCTGCCAGTGTGCATTAAGTTAGAGCAATATTATGCATTGCGCATAGAACTGGTTCTTTGACATTCACAATGTAACTTCGATGTAGAAAGCAGTTTGGTTAGTTCATCTAAGAGGAAAAAAGAAGAAAAAAAAACTAACCCGAATTTTGTAAGATTTTGGGTTGGGGGAGTAGTAGATGTTGGTGACATCATCCAATCCCCCAAGAACATGAAAATCTACAAGTAAGACAGAGAAATGGGCATTGAAAGAAAATGTAAATGGAGCGAGAATGTGGAGAAGTATTTCATATATTAGAATGCATCATTTTCCTCAGGCAGAGTTAAGCACTCTTCTTCAACTTTGTGAAATAACTGAAGGATCTGTGACTATTAAGGATGTCAGAAAGTCACTGGGGGGTAGGGGAGGCCAGGGGATTGTCAAGGGCGGGGGGGGGGGGAGACCATATGTAATACCCTTTGTAATACTTTAAGCATTAAAAAAAAAATTGCAAATTTGGGAGTTACCATTGTGTAAGCAACCTATGAAGCTGGGGACTTGTCAGATCACCAGGGATATAGTGTAGAGGAGGGACAAGCCAGTACTGAGAACAGAGGTTGGCTCTGTACCCTGACTACACCAGAGCTATTATAATACTGAGCCCCACCCCGAGAGATTCCCATTTAAAAAAAAAAAGAAAAAGGAAAAAATAAGGATGTCAGAAAGAAAGTCCCTCCAGCAGCCCAAGGGAGGCTGGGAAGGTCTCCGATTTCAGGGCCTTCACTCTGACTCCATCTCCCAAAGATTTTGTTGGTCTGGTGAATCCAAAATCTGCGATGGGGCCTTGACTTGCTGCCATGTCACTCCAAGCTTCACCTTGAGTGCAGGAGCAAATAGCTGTTTTAACCACCTTTCTCAAAGATCTGATCTCAAGAATACAAGAAATCAGAAGACAATTGTTTTGTTTTGCTTTTTAATTCTCTGAAATGTCACGACCAGGAAGTAGTTTAGACTAAGGACTACCTAGACCCTAGAATAAATGAGAGTGAAGAACCTTCCCTACTGTCCTTAGCCAGAGGGAACTCCGATCAACAAAATTCAGCCAACCTCTCTCTTAAAAAATAAATCCGACAAAATTAAGTTAAAATTTCATTATTGAAGATTGGAAAATAGCAAAAAATGTCTTTATTGTAATCAATACTTCTGGAGAACTCAATAGAACAGAGGATGCAACTAGCTGCCTGCCATTGCTTAAATAACTGCTTTATAAAAACACACTACTGGCAAAATTATAAAAGCTTTCATAACTTTCATGATCTGGACATGGCTCAAACAATCAGCCCTCTTAATCTCTCTCTCTACTTTTCATCACTATATATATATATATATCTTCTCTTAAATCCTCAATTCACACCAAAAATGCAAATGACTAATAATGATATTAAGTATCCTCTTTCTTAAAGACATATTCATATCAGAAAAAAATAATATAAGTTCTAGAAATTGTAGAACACATGAAAGACATTCCATAGCTCGTTTATATTGATCTTCATGCAGGCTATTATTAAAGATATTTTATAGCATAGAGCCCAAAAAGTCTTTACAAGATTAACTGACTTTCTCAAAGTCTATTCTTCAAATATTCTGACCTCAAAGACCACCCGCCCACACTCTTCTTCTATCAGGCTGCCACAAGATGAAGGAATGATGAACTAATTTACAGAATTTTATGTTTTACCCAGACTACTGAAGACTCAATTTTTAGGGTTTTAATATTTGCTCACCCTCCCGGTATAAACCACAGAGTTCCACATAAAAATCCAAATTCCCTATATTATGTATCTAGTTTTGGGTATACATCACCAAAATAAACTAAGTTAGAAAAGCATCACCCAGAAGTTTTGCACTGTGTTGCAATCAATAATCCCATAAGCCTCTCTGTTTGGTGCAAAACAAACAACAATATCATAACTAATCAAATTTCTATTACTTGGTGAAGACTCTCAACTGCTGACTAATGCAGACACATATTTCTATCCATCCCTTTACAAACAAAAAAGACTTAGGGCTAAATGAAAATCTTACTTTTATAGCATCAATCCATCATTTTGTGATGAAGTTCATGGGTAGATAATACAACAGAGACCCATTGTTTTAATCCTATTTTATCATCAGAAAGAAGTGATATGCAAAATATAAACACAGAAAAATTATTTGCAGAAAATATGATCTGATTTTTCACTGTTTTCGAATAAGCAAGATAAATACGTTCTCATTTGCAGTATGGTAATGGCTTTGGGAATTGTGTTCTAAAAAGCAAAATAAAAAGGAATTTAGTATGTGGATTAATCACATGGCTTTTCCAAAGATTCAAAATGAGAAAACCATTTTTAACGCATCTGAAAAGCACTTTGAATTTGCAGTGCCCACCCACCTCAGCCCCATCCCCTAATTTTGATTCATAACTACATCTTATCCTGCTAGGTTGCAGCTGATTTTGAAGTTGCAATGTGTTTTATTTTATGCCAATTGAATTTAGAAAATAAAGCACTGAAGTTCCTGAAAGAAACATCTGGCCAACAACACCTGATATGGGCAGAGAAACTATTAATCAGTCTTTTGATTTAGGGAAAATCCCAGGTTCAAAAAACTGAAAAGATTCCTCAAGTTTATCCCCCCATGAGGAAACAGATTTTTCTAAAGCTGTCTGGGTGACAAATGCTGTCTGGTTACAAGCAATGTTCCGGGGCTTAGGTAGAGCAAAGACGGTTTCAGAATCAAACTGCAAATCATTTTGAAAGTTCCCTGGTTTGCAAACTCTGGATACAAGCTTTAACTATTTTTCTATTCACTGCCTAGACATCACCTGCTCATGAACAGATTTTAAAATGCCTTTCAGAGGCCAATTTCCAAAAAAACGGTCTTTACAGGTAGCCTGAGTACTTCGCCTCTATACTACCCCCTCAAAATACAGAGGACTCTGATAAGTTGGGGGACGAGAGGAATTCAAGCTGAAGTGCCTGAACATGGGCAAAGGAATGGTTTGTGTCACAGGCCCAAAGGAACAACGCTGATTTCTTTAAAAAAAATATATATATTCTTTTATTGATTTCAGAGAGGAAGGGAGGAGAGAGAAAAACATTAATGATGAGAATCACTGATTAGCTGCCTCCTGCATGCCCCCAACTGGGGATTGAGCCCTCAACCCAGGCATGTGCCCCAACCAGGAATGGAACTTCAAATCGAACTGTGACCTCCTGTTTCATGGGTCAACACTCAACCATTGAGCCACACCGGCCGGGCAACAACGCTGATTTTGATCCTCAGGTACTGTGACTCATATCCCCGAGTACCTTATGAGAACGCAAAGGTGGCTGCTGCTCAGTGTTTCAGAAATGTTCTAAGGACACAGAAAAGTCATAAACATGACAAAGGTTTGTTCTGTACTTTCTAAGTCCTCTATGGTTTGGATATTTGTCCCATCTCTTTGGGTTCATATGGTACAGGATGGAGGGAATGGACCAATTCCCCCATTGGAACTAGAAGAAGGTAGTGCTACAGAACCACAGAAAAGAGTAGAATTATACAACAAAGTACTCTGAGCAGCCAACAAGACAGGCATTTTTATTCCTTTGCCACATACAGGACAAAAGAAGGAAAACGTAAGTCCCCACTGGCAAAAAGGAAAATTGTCCACTGCCTCATCCCCTTGCTCGTTTGGAGCACAGTCTCTGTTCCAGGATTTTTCCACGTTTTGTTTTCTTCCTCAGTTATTTTTCCCTGTTTCCTATGCCTACATTTCACTATGCATGAGAAATGAAAGCAAACTCTTCGACATTCTCACACTGTCAGAAATTCAGCCAATGACTCTACAATTCCCAAGGCCTGGAGAAATACCAGCTGAGAATTAAAATAAGGAGAAGGAAACATCTATAAAGAGGTTCATTAGCTGATGGGGTACAATTGAGCGAGGCAGAGCATTTTGCTGGGAAATAGCCAAGGTGTCCTAATGGACAGACACCGTCTCCTTAACCAAGTGAGATGCTTGGGGAACTCCTTTTTAATAATACTTCACAGTCAAAAACAAAAGCCACAGACATGAAGGACAAAGTAGCCATGAAGAATCATGAGGAGCTAGTTCAGGAACACCTCAGGAAATACTCTATTCTCCTCCAGCCAATTTCTTCTCAGCGTCAAGGTCAGCTAGAACTTCAAAGAGAGTGAATAGCTGAAGGTTCATCGGACATATACTTCCTACCGAAAAGCCATTGATTACCTACCACTAGAGGGGCTGGGTGGGTTCTGAACCATCCCCTTCTGGTGGTTGGGATTCTGGGTGATGCCTGGAGGGCACGTGGAGGCAGCCTGGATGAGATGAAAACTGGACTCAGAAGCCCAGGATCAAAATGAACTGAATGCTCACTCAGAGCAGTACAAAAACGTTAGCCTCCAACACACAGAGTCCCCCACATTTCCCCAGGAATGGGTGTGTGACCGCGTGTTTCAGTTTGGTGTGAAAAACAGGAAAGAAATAGCTCTGCTGCTAAGAGATCCTTCTACTTCCCCAGGTCCCTAGAGCATTCCCATCTTTTTTAAAACTTGAAAAGTACCCACCAGGAACTGTTGATTGTAGTTCTCAAGTGGGACTGACTTGCTGAGTGGCTGCATAGAAATGGCTGGGAGAGTTCACTGCAGCATTATTAACAATAGCCAAGACTTGGAAATAGCCTAAGTGCCCATCAGTAGTTGAGTGGATAAAAAAACTGTGGTACATTCACACAATGGAATACTACGCAGCCATAAAAAGGGAATACTTACCTTTTGCAACAGCATGGACAGACATGGAGAGTATTATACTAAGTGAAATAAGCCAGTCAGAGAAAGACAAGTACCATATTGTCTTTCACTTATATGTGGAATCTAATGAACAAAATAAACTAGCATACACAATATGTAGAAACACACTCATAGATACAGAGAACAGACTGACAGCTGTCAGAGGGGAGCTGGGTGAAAAAGGTAAAGGGATTAAGCAAAGAAAAAGCTCATAGACACAGACAAAAAAGCATGGTGATTACCAGAGGGAAAGGGGTTGGGGAAAAGTAGAAGGTAAAGGGTGGAAACTTGGCTCAGGGTAGTGAACACACAATGCAATAGACAGATGATGTTCGTATAGAATTGTACACCTGAAACCTATATGATTTCATTAACCAATGTCACCCCAATAAATTCAATTAAAAAAATAAAGTCATGAAGGAGGCAGCCCTAGGCATGTTTCAGCTCACAGGAAGATACCATTGAACATGGGTGGCCCTCTGCCAAGGTCCTAGAGTGTCTGCAGAACCAGGAACTGTGCTAGGAGGACCAGGGCATGTGCTGCTCTGGGCCAGGGAATTCAGTTGCTAAATGCTCAATGTACAAAGAGATTGAAGCACGTACACAGTCCCGTTCATTACAACAGCACCCACATTTACTTAGCATTCCCAGCTCTACCCCTACCAGCTATGTGACCTTGGCACTTCAACCACTGTAGGCCTCAGTCTTTTCAACTCAGAATAGTAAGACCTCCCATCTCAGGATCCATGTGAAACCCCAGCCAATACTCAGGCCAGGATAACTACCATTATTATCGTAGTTCCCAATTTAATGTTATTTATGCTCATCACAGCGCTCTGTCCTTGTGGTCTGGCTACTCAGAATGGAAAATAACATCTTGATGACAATAAGGGCAAGCTGTACCTGAGGACCCATGCCACTCGAAATGCCCAGGTAGGTTTTTACTGAGAGCCAGGGAGGCCAACCGCCCACAGCACCGTCGCTCAGGGTATGAACACCCACCACACTTGATGTGGCATTCTGAAGGGCAGACATCCCTACTCTTTCATCCACACCCAGACTCTGTGATTGGATTACGCTGCCCATGGGGACTGAATCCCACATATGCTGACAGCAACACAGCTTCTGGAAACACCGCTGCAAGACCGACTCCTGGTCTGGCTTCTGGTTTCATTGCTGATGCGTCTCATTCCAGAGGTACAAGTCACAGAGCCCTTTTGGGACTCTGCATTCAGAGACTGTCCTTCACCACTGCAGACAAGCACACCAACTTGTGCTTACAGACGGGGGCTTTGTTCCCTCGCCTTCATTTCTCCACCACAGTGATGATGGATGCCCTGCGATCTCATGAAGAAGAATGGCAGCAAAATGAAAAGCATATGTGTCATCTCTGGGAAGACACGTGGGCCAGAAAATATAGCTGTACCAAAGCCCCACAGCCATAACTCTCAGTATCTCTGTGCCACTGGAAATGATTTTTTTTAAACTTCATGATTAATATTTTATATAGAACTCCCACCACTGTGGAGGCACAGAACAAAGGAAATGCACATCTAAAGAGGCCTCGGCATCGATAAACACTGAACCTGAAAAAGCCACACCACCCCACTAATGATTTCCCGGCTGGCCCAAATCAACTTTCAGAGAGAAAATGCAAGTCACATCGGCCTTGGAGATGAGAGGATGACTCATATGTTCCTCTTTTTATCTTCTTTCTAATTCCCCTCACCCATTCCCCATGCCTCCTGTCAGTCAAAGAAAGAAGAGCCAAGAGAAAGCCAGCCTTGGAAATAACTGCCTATGGCCACTACACAAGCTGCCCGTGGAGCAGGGAAAGGAAAGCAAAGATTGGGCTCTTCTTGGCGAGGGCCGGCCAAATTTCAGCTGAAGAGAGGTAAAAAGGAATCTCTTGCGGCCGAGGCAAATTTAGAGCTTCTCCCCAGGTCTTCCAGGGACGCCATGCCTTGTCCTGCTCCCTTTCTGCCCATGCAGCCTAATCCCCCTGAGGTTTTTTCTGTTCAGCTGACCCTCTCAGAAAGTGTGGGAGTGGTGTTCATCTTTCTTGTGAAGTATAAGCTAAGACAACTGGATGATGATGGTCTCATTACAAATGTAATAACAAATTGCCCTTGTCTGTTCAGTTCCCTTTCTCTCTCTCTCTCTCTCTCTCTCTCTCTCTCTCTCTCTCTCTCTCACACACACACACACACACACACACCACTTAAGTTTGAGTTCTCCCTATAAATGTCCATGTGTCTGTCAGCCTTGAAGTGTGTTGTAATGACCTATGTTAATTATTTTAGTGTGCATAGCTTATATCCCACAAAGTCAATGACCATGCATTGTGTGTGTGTGTGTGTGTGTGTGTGTGTGTGTGTGTGTGTTTGCATATATCTGGCACATAGTGTGTGCTTAATAAATGTTCAGGGAATAAATCTTAGACCTAGGCCTTGCATTCAGGCAGAGTGCTGACACCAAGTTGTAAGCACAGATCTAACATTTAAACATCACCTTTAACTAGGAGGCAGCTGTACTCTTCTTCCAGGGGTTACCATTAGGGAGCTATCTCATGGATGATGGACTAGGCCTCAAGCTTTGGAATTAAGGAAGAATTGGCAAGTTGTCAACTGGCAGTTGATAACCACCTCTGAAAACTCGGCCTGGTGGCCTATAAGCTGACCCTCACAGGAGTCCAACCCAGACCAGCCTCTCGCTTTAAGCCCTTGAACAAAGAAGGCTGAAAGAATCCTTGTGCCTTCCAGTTTGCTTCACTGACATGCTGGGAACACACAAGTATCCCAAAATGGAAAGGAATAACCCAGTAGATTACGATATAGAAAGAGCAGAGAAAAAATAATTTACCTGTCTAACCATATGGCCAAAGGAAAAAAATTCATTAGAAAGTGGTTTTCACAACTAAAAAGCTCTCCTTTTGTATCCTCTTTAGCCAGGTACTCTGTATAATATCATAGAAGCCTAGTCCTGAAGTCTGTCCTCACCCCTCAACCAACGCTCTTTGAGAGATCTAGTCAAGATATAACTTGCTTTGCAGTCCTAATGCTTTACATCTTTCTTCTTGCCCTGGTTAACTAAAGCTCTAGAGGTGTGCATCTGCAGAGCTGGCTTAGCTGTCTCCTGTCCTACAACAGATGAAAACCTGGGGAGGTGGCATCCTTTCCCTCTCTCCCTTCCTCCCCAAGACACACAAACCTTTTACTGAGAGTATTCATTTCCAAGAGGAGAAGAAGGAGTTGATTTGGCAGCAATAGGATGGACAGGGTAACTAGTGTACAGAGGCTTCCAGAATTAATGGCATCTTTGTCCGAGGCGTTCTGGGAGATAAATTGACATGCACTTCAGAAAACAGGAGAGTTGGGTTCAGCTCACAATGGTGGCTGCACCATCTGGTTCCTGATGAGTTGTTTTTAGCTAAATTTTCAGTTAGGTTTGTTAAAAATCTAAAACACTCCAGTGTTTAGTTTAAACAAATGGGCTCACACAATATTTTAAAAACTCAATACAACTTTCCTTTCCTTTAAAGGCTAACATGCTCTACGAAATTCCTTTGGGTCAAATGAGGTGTTTTCTCAAAGCCAACTGCTTTAAGGATATTACTGAATAATTTCTGACCAGATAACTAGGGTTACTGCTGAAATAGTGCAGATTTTTATTTTCAAATCTTTTCCTAGACTAAGGGTTTATTTTACATTATTAGGTATTTAATAAAAATCAAGAATCACTAATAATGGGTTATTTAAAAGTTTATGAGTCACCCTAGCTGGTTTTGCTCAGTGGATAGAGCATCGGCCTAAGGACTCAAGGGTCCTGGGTTTGATTCCAGTCAAGGGTACAGGCCCGGGTTGTGGGCTCGATCCCCAGTGGGGGGCGTGCCAGAGGCAGCAGATCAATGATTCTCTCTCATCATTGATGTTTCTATCTCTCTCTCCCTCTCCCTGCCTCTCTGAAATCAACAAAAATGTATTTTAAAAAAATAATAAAAAAGTTTATGAGTCATATTTTATAGAGATATCTATTTTTCTATCTTTCTCCATCAAAGTTAAGTGCTGAAGACTCAGCTGTGAGGAAGACAGTCTGTCCATTTTAATATTGTGGAAGAGGAAGCAAGACCCGCCTTCAAACCCACATCCAGGGTCTCCAGGCCAGGAGAGCATGTTTAATATTTGTTAACCAGAGCAAAACATGGCCACTTCTGGTTGTGAGATTTAAATAAGAATGGACAGAAAGCCCTTTCTTTATTAGGGATGTGGGGGTGATGGTGGGAGTGGGAGTAACAATACTATTTAGCATCATTTTCCTCAACAATGCCATTGCTTGGAAATTACCAGCCTGACCTTTAACCTTCCCAATTTCACAAAGGAATAGGAAGGAGACAGATGGATTTGAATAAAAACATCTTTATAACACAGTTTCAAAGACACACATATAATATACCAAAAAAGATTATAAATTATTTTTTAAACATATTTTTATTGATTTCAGAAAGAAAAGGAGAGGGAGAGTAGAAACATTAATGATGAGAGAGAACCAACGATCAGCTGCCTCCTGCACGTCCCCCACCGGGGATCAATCCTGCAACCCAGGCACATGCCCTCGACCAGAATCAAACCCAGGACCCATTCAGTCTGCAGGCTGACGCTCTATCCACTGAGCCAAACCAGCCAGGGCAAGATTATATATTCTTTTCACAAATTGCCTTCTACCCAATGCTGATGAGAAGCAATGACAGCAGTAAGCTTGGCAACTTAGCATATATAATTTTAACTTTGACTTACAGTTCTGTAACTGCTAATACAGTACACGTTTCTGTCAAACTGTCCATCCACACAAATCCATCCATTTGTGTGTCATCTGTCTATCATTGTATCTATTCATCTTATCTCTTTGAAAGGGTGTTAATTCAAAGGACAGCTAGACATGTAATGGTAAAATTCTGGGATATAAACCTGCTGAGTGTTTTCACTAATATTGTAAACTTCAAGAGTTCTCAGTAGGTGCAGCTGAAGCCTTTATCTTCCTAGTTGTATCCCCTATGGTTTCCTGATTAGAACAGAAAAAACAAAGGCTCTGAAGTCACAGTTTGGGGTTCAAATCCATCCTCTACTAGTTACTAAGCCATGATAACTGCACATTAATTTTTTTTTACAAGCCTGTCTCTCCTATTAAATGACAATCTACTTTCAAACAGGGAGCTTAGCACCAATAATAGTTTCTGGTAAATAATCAACAAACTATTTGTTGAGTGAATAGATGGAAAACTAAATATCAGTTTTTAAATCAGAGTAAATGGCCATGTCATAATACCAAGGGTAAAGAAATGTGTTTTAATTTCCTGTCTTCCTTGTGTAAGGAATGACTTCCTTGTGTAAGATATGACTCATCCATTCAACAATTGAACACCTATTCCACCGGTCATTATCCTGGATGTTCCAGTTACAGTAATAGGTAAGGCAGACAAAATCCCTGTTCTAATGAAGTTAAATAAGTAAAAACATAAATGAAGACCATTCCAGATCAAGGTATGTGGTGTTCAGAAAATAAAACGAGTGTCAGAAACTGCAGCAGGCTAATTTGGGGGTAGTGGACACAAACTTTTACGTTGGTTCGGCAGAAAAAGTCTCTTCAAAGAGGTAATATTTGAGTTAATTCTTGGATAACAAGATATCAGGTCATATGAACAACCAACCACAAATAAAAATACTCCTGTTTATAACCTCTTCTGTCCTAACCCAGAAGTGAGGTCAATGGAGGACCATTCTGGAGGCAGTTGGAGCAAGACGAGGACCATGGTCTATCTCTGTCCACCATAGACCTCTCCAAGGGATTTCTCATGACTGAGCTGATTAACTAACCATCTTAGTGCGACGATAGGCTGACCTAGGTTTGCCTTTTCTTAGTTCTGTTTGTAAAAACTGCCTGCTCTGTTTGATTTCACTGACCTTTTAATAAAACAACCAGATTTAGCTTCTGCCTGTCTTCCTCATATCCCCAACGCATCACACCCCACCCCACCTTCTCTCTGAAATGAGGCTGAATGCCATTCTTTATCACTTTCATCTGGACTTTGACAGAAAGAACAAACCCGCCATTCCACATCTCAATTTATTTGCTTGGCCCCCAGAGACCATAAATAAAACAAAAAATTCTAACTCAACTCCTAAAAATACTCTGAAAGATGACAGGTCAGTGTGAGAAGCAACTCCTCAGACATTCAGAGCAGAATCAACAAGTGATAAATGAAGCCACCCACTTCTAAACTGGAAGTGATTTCACCCGGCTTTCCAACGTGAGTAGCATTTGCAAAGCCCTGTGATGGAAGCACTGTGGAATTAGTTACTATTCTCCCCTTCCTCCTGGTTAAGGAAGTACCAATTTTGTTCCCATACCCAACCCTCAATGAAATGACACTATTTCAAGCTCAGGTATAAATCCTGACCTATCTTGATAATCTTGCAAGTGCCTGGATTGGGGTGGGTATAATTCCTTCTGGCCAAGAGATGGGAAGCAACATCAGCTGGAGGCCTTCTGGAGAAAGTGTCCTTGTTGATGAAACATCCACAGGAAGAAACAGCCCTTCTTATGTTTCTGGACATTATCACACCTTCATCTGACACATGTGACTTTAACAGCCATGTTGATGAGCCAGGTAAGCCAGCCTAAAAATAATCTGAAAGCCTTCCAATGCATAACCTCTGGCACCTTGAGAACTCACCATGCTATTCCCAGGCTTCAAAACAAGTGAGTTTGGCTATATAAATTTTAAAATACTTTCTAGCTCAAAAAAAGTGTGGGATTCTCACAAAGGCACATGTAAGCACAATTTTAGGTAGTAGAGTGAGTGCCAGGTAACCAGAGACTTTCAGAGGTTCATAGGGAGATATGAATTGGTATTTGTATGCCTACAGATATGAATTGGTACTTGTATGCTTTCAAGTTTTTTTCAGTGTTTCAAGAATCGGGGCATTAGTTAGGAGAAGTATAAAGTTTACACTGACTGTGTCAGATTACAACTCTGCTAATAGAAAGGAACACTCCTGAGGGGGAAAAAAGGGGCGGGGGGAGGGCTTATAAATTTCAATGATGCTAGTTTTTTCCAAACTTCTACTTATTCATTTATCAATTCAAAAATATTTACAGAGCACCTAGTACTGAATGGAAAATGCTTATATGCAATGATGTATATAAAGCATAATTTCTTTGCTCAAGGAGTGAACAGTACAGTGGAGGCCATCGAGAGGTAAAAAGATATTACAATATTTCTGAGAAGAGCAATTACTAGAAGAAAGGGATTATGGGAGGCTGAATAATTGGCCCTCACCTTGACCTGGAGCAAGAGGGTGTGGGGAGGGCTTCTTGATGGAAGTATTCCTTAAACTGAGACTTGCAGAGGAGGGGGAGAGGAGGCCTGGCACACTGGGGGAACACAAGTGTTTCAATAAGGCTAGGTGACTAGGTTAGGTGTGAGGCAGGGAGCTATGACGCTGGAGAGGGAAAAGCTGGGGCCAGGTCACATGAGACATGCTAAGAAGTTTGGGAGCTCTTATTATAGTTGGTAGAAATGTGAAGCAGAAGGAAGTTTGCCTGCAGTAGTGTTTTTCCTCCCTTATCTCCAGGCCCTCAGCCCCAGTTCCCTAGCACTTTCCATCCCCTGTGCAGATCTCACTTCGGAGGGCTTTCAAATTATAGAGACCCCACAAACTAGCTCACACTGTGGAATAAATGACTGACTGTTGCTTACAGTTCAACTGTGTGTTTTGAAGGAGCATATTCCTTATCACAGGTACAAAGTTACAGTCCGGCATTTTAGAGATAGAAGAGATCTTGGGTACAAATTTCAATCAACTCAATTTACAGGTTAAGAAATGGAATGTTCCCCAAACTCATCCACAATACTTCAGATATCTGACTCAGAAGAGGGGATACATTTTTGGTTGTTCGTGGTGGCGGTAGGATTCCCTTTAGAGGCTGTCGAGTGAGGCCCTGTGTGCTGCAAACTACTGAGAACAGTCTGTTATCTTACTGAACACCTCGACCAGAAGCTCCACGAGGACAGCAGCCTTGTAAGTGCTTTGCATGGCATGGCACACAAAGATGTGCCCAGTAAACATTCACTAGAGCAGGGAGGATCCTGCTGCTATTCCTCATGCAACTTGAGAATGTGCAAGTAAGGCCTGGTTCTCTGCAAACACAGGCACCAAGAAGTGCAATATGGTGCATGAGTAAAGAAGAAGGAAAGGAAGGAAGGAAGGAAGGAAGGAAGGAAGGAAGGAAGGAAGGAAGGAAGGAAGGAAGGAAGGAAGGAAGGAAGGAAGAAAGGAAAAGAAAGAAGGAAAGAGCTGATAAATGACAGAATCCAAGAAAATTGGCACATCTGCTTGACATTTGAAGAATCAAAGACTGAAAATATCTCAAATAATAGAAGAAAATCTGGAGGAATTCAGTTAGGATTTCTAAGCACATAACCACAATGTTCAGTTTAAAGAGATGTGTGGATGCTCACTTCCAAAACCTACATTGACTTCTTTTCAGAAAAGCCACAGGCGAGAAGAGCATCCTCAGTTGAACTTGGTTCTTTTGTCTTTAACGACACAACAAGTATTTCCATGAACTGTGTGGTCTCAGACCAGCATTCACTCTGGTGGAGACACAGATTTCAAAACTGTCTGATGAGGGACGGGGAGCGGTGTGGGGATTGGAAGATTGCCACTCTTCAAGGGTTTCATTTCTTTGCATTTGCAATTCCAGCAGATGCTCCCAACCAATACATAAGCAAGAATGGTTAAAGGTTGCAAGAAAGTGGTAATTAAAATCACCCTCACAAGGTGACTCATTTTTTGTGAATGCCAATGTCAATGTAATCAAAGTTAATTGGAACATAGGAGGAAAGGTGCATCTTAAAAAGAGAATGGACAGTGGTCAAGTCCTAAGAACGATTGGCCTGGATCACTAGTGTTCGCTTTAAAGTCATGAAGAGGGCAAAAATGAGCAGGTAAGGATCAACAGTGCCTGCTCAGTAACCCTGCAGTTCTGGGGGCCTCGAGAGGTAGCCAGACTGTGGTGATGTTTGGAGAATTTAGACACAAGTTGACCATACCACCACATGCAGCCAGATTGACTTTTCAACTTGGAAGACATTGGCTTCCAGTTTCTCAAAGGCCAGTGGAAGAAAGTATTTTTTGAGGCATTCTGTAATTTTTTTCAAGTTGTTTATTCAATGTTCTATTTGGTTCCCTTTGTGTAAAATGTACTCATTTCCTGCTAAAACCTAGGTTTTCCATGCAAGCATTTGCACATACCTCCAAATGCAGTCTAGAATCCAGAGACGGCAGATGCAAATGGGGCTGAGCCCAAAGAGCTGTCAAGGTTAAGAAGAAAAAAGAAAAGGAAGAAGGGAAAAGGGGAAGAAGGGGGAAAGAGAAAAGGAAGGAAAAAGGGAAGGAGGAAGAACACAGCGAGGGAGGATAAGAGAAAGGAGAACAGGGAAGTGGAGGAAATGAAGGGGGTTTCCTATTCCACAAATCAGATCACTGTTGACAACGAACTATGGGCATACATTTCACGAAGTGAAATACACAAATAAACTAAGCTGCTAAAGTTTCCAGGAATTGTTATATCACCATCTTTCCCAGGGGGTGAGTGCTCAGGAGATAAAGGATTCATACATATTTTGAATTTTTTTTAAAGCCCGCATTAAGATATAATATTTGGGAGCATCAAGAAAAAACAGCTTCTGAAAGCATCTTCCCCTCTGGATTTCCTCTCATCTTCTCCCAGAATAAGAAGGAATGAGTTTTACTGAGGTTGGCTCAAGGCTCTCGCCTAAACACACAGGACAGGGCTGGGCTCTTCTTCATTTGAAATGTCTATTTAGGGCTCTCCGTTCTCATTACGATTTCTCCTGCTGGTTTAGAATTCAGGCCTGCTGTACTGCACTTGGTGAGTTTTGCCAAGTATCTAATCCAACCGAGTTGTGAAATCTGGAAGCTTACATGGGAAAAACCTGGGTCTTAGCAAGAAAAGAGTACATTTTACACAAAGGGAACCAAATAGATATTTGGAAAAAAACAACTTAAAAAAAAATGATAGAATGCCCAGAAAACACTTCCTCTGGCCTTTGAGAAACCAGAGGCCAATGTCTTCCAAGTTGAAAAGTCAATGTAGCTGAAGTTAAACTGGGTTCCTTCTGTTCTCCAAAGCAGATGATTATCATATTGGATTATTCTCGCTCAGAGTCTGTTCAGAACAGTCTGGCCAGTGTAAAATCCAAAAACATTTCACTCTCAGATTGCCGTTTAAAATGCCTCTCCTATAATGACAGGACGAGACACAGCAAATGGCATTTTCAGCTTTACTAGACGTTTTCTAGAGATAAGAACCTGGCACAGATAAATCCATGTTATGTTTCTTGGGATGCAACTTTATATATTTTCTTCATTTTTAAAGATTAGTAAAAAAAATATTATTGGGGGTGTAAATTAAAGGAGAATTTGTGATCAGACCCGGTTGGTGATATAGTATTGTTCACCCTGTATAGCAGGGGTAATTCACTGGGTAAGAGTCAGTAAACACAGAATCGACAACTTGCTAAGAGGGGCCAAATGGTTCTCAGAAAGGCAGCCAAGGCTGCTGGGGTGGGGGCCTCTCTTGACCTGGCTTGGTTCAATATAGTCCCAAAGAATTCCTGGCTCAGCAATGAGGGGACAGTCTCTTCCAAAATAAAATAAGATCCAGTAAAGGGAATACACTTAATTTAGAAAAGGAGGCTGAAATCAGAAGTCAGATACTCACGGATCTAATTTAGCCCTTTCTCTATTGGCTTCATGGTCACAATCTCAATGTGCCAGCCTTTGGAGGTAGTAATGAGTTCAAACATTATTCCTTTCAAGGCAAATCTCTGGACTACAATGTACTAGTGTAGCAGTAAAATGTTTGGGCTTCATCCTTCTGCTTCCAGAGACTAAATACTGACATAGCAATCAACCTACTAATAATATCGCCTCATATGGATAAATTATCATGCCATCCATAAGTACTGACAATTATCTAGTGACCAAGACCTTCAGATAGGGCAGGAAGACAAAAGGTAATTTTTCATTTATGTGGTACGTGAAAGAGAACAGAAGAACACTGTCTCCAACTTCTCTATGTGTCAGTTTCCTCATCTGTGAAATTAACTCATCAAACAAATTTACTGAGCTCCTAACTACTTATGCCAGGCTCTGTACTAGGACTGAGGATTCAACAGTATGCAAAATAGACACAGACCTCACCCCCACCCCCAACCCCCAATTCCAAACCTGACGGTGGCCCGGTACCCTGAGTTCCCCTTTCCCTCTTCATCTAAAGAAATCTCACATGGCCCTCCCTGCACTGCATTGCGGTCAAGACTATACTCTGAGGAGTCCTCTCAGAGACTCTCAAACTTGAGCCTGATCTGAGATTGGTTTGCTTTTCATTTGAAATACAACCTCTCTCAGAATAGTGTGCTTACGAGGGACAAAGAGTCTCTCCTTGACCAAACTGTAGTTGGGCTCCTCTGTATCCTTTTCCCAACGAGGCCTTGACTTTTGGACTTCCATGTCTATCTTTACATCACCCAAATTTAGCAAGAATCCTGTCAAGTTGTTTTAGCCAGAATCCTCCATCCTCCATATCTGATCACCTTTCTCATCTCCAGGCAATATCAGATCACCCTGGACTGCCTTCAGCAAAAATCCCATTAGGTCAGTTAGCAAGAATTACCCTACCTTTTGAGTAACTTTTCATCCAATGACACCCCCTCACCCGGCTCCTTGCCTATAAATCCCCATTTGTTCTTGTTGCATTTGGAGTTGAGCCTCATTCCATACTAAGGCTTCTTTCCCCTACTGCAATAGTCCTGAATATATAATCTGTTTTTACTGCTTTCACTACTGTGCAGTTCTGGTTTTCTTTAACATCAGTCATGGAAATCTTAACATAAATTACTTCAATTACACCATAAGCAGAGACCAGCAGTTGGAAGGGACTGGATTTTTTTGTTTTCTGAGAAGATAAGGGGAAAGGTAATTACAGCAAAAACCTGGGCAGTGTGTACTATAGGGGAAGGGGAAGGCATTGGACAGGCTGAAGATGAAAGCTCCAGAAAGTAGGAAAGAGGATCGGATGAGGAGAGCAGGAAAAGCGACAAAATGGACTGTGCCAGTAACATGGGGAGCTGGCTGCTCTCAGAAATGCTTCAGAAGCCAAAACAATGGCTGCTACAAGGAATGATACGAGTACCAACTTGTGGCTATGTCACAACAATTTACACTTTCCAGAAGTATATTCAGTCCATGAGTAGAAGACCTATTTTACATTCCTTTACAGAATAAACAACTCACATTTGATATAGCCCACTCAAGTTACTAACGTTTTCCTATTGACATCTCAACAAAAATTTTCCAGATTATTCAAAGCTCATTTGAAAAGCCTGAAAAAAGAAATTATAATTCAAAGTATAAAATGGCTACCTTTTGGCTTACTTGGAAAAAATCAAACCACAATTTTTCTCACATTGAAAGAATAATACGGTCTATAATTTATTGAGAGAGTATCTAGTGTGATGCAGACATGCATATTAAACATTCTCTATTTCATTTCATCTGACTAAATGAATAAATACATTATGCTATCCAGACACACAGTTGAAACATTTCCCCAAGTATTCTTTAAACACAATGCACAAGATTGCAATGGCATCATGACAGATAAAAATGACAAAGATGCCGTTAATCAACTGAATAAAAAGCAAAGGCATGAATTATTTATGCCAATAATATTTGTAACCATACAAATTATATATTGATGCTATATTGGAGTGTTTAGTATTTTCACTCACATACATAACAAAATGCCCCCCTCCCTGCTTCAATATTTAATTTCTTGGAAAACTTTGATTCAGTGGTACCACTTAAAACAGATCATGGTTACAACAGAAATTTTTTGGGGGGTTGTCTCAAAATGTGATTACTCTGTTATTATGAAACTAGAGGCCCAGTGCATGAATACACTGGGGTCCCTTGGCCTGGCCTGCAGGCTGGGGACAAAACCGGCTCTCTGACATCCCCTGAGGGGTCCCGGATTGCGAAAGGGCACAGGCCAGGCCGAGGGACCCCACCAGTGCAGGATCGAAGGTGGGGAGGGACACAGGAGGTTGGCCAGCAGGGGAGGGACCGCGGTAGGGCTCCAGGGCACATCTGGCCCATCTTGCTCAGTTCCAATTGGCCAAACCCCCGCAGTAGGCTAACCTACCAGTTGAAGCGTCTGCCCCTAGTGGTCATTGCATGTCATAGTGGCTGGTTGACTGTCTGCCCCCTGGTGGTCAGTGCACGTCATAGCGAGCGGTTGAGTGACCTTAGCATATCATTAGCATATCATGCTTTGATTGGTTGAACGGCCAACTGGTCAACTGGACACTTAGCATATTAGGCTTTTATTATATAGGACTAGAGGCCCAGTGCACAAAAATTAGTGCACTCAGGGGGGTCCCTCAGCCCAGCCTGTACCCTCTCGCAGTCTGGGACCCCGGGGGGATCGGGCCTAAACTGGCAGTCAGACATCCCTCTGGCAGCCCGGGAGGCCTTGGGCGATGTCCACTTGCAGTGGGGAGCAGCCTAAGCTGCAGTCA